>NC_081411.1:121976084-122325449 GCF_030272615.1 Cryptomeria japonica | reverse complement strand
AGAGGGAGAGAGAGGGAGAGAGAGAGATGGGGGAGGGAAGGTAGAGAGAGGGAGAGAGGTAGAGGGAGGGAGAGGGAGAGAGAAGAGGGGGGTGGGAGAGAAGAAGTGGTATGGAGGAAGGGAGATGGAGAGAGAGAGAGAGGTAGAGGGATGGAGAGGGAGAGAGAGAGAGAGGGGGGGAGAGTAGGGGGGAGGGAAAGAGGAGGGGTCTTAAGGGGTCACAGGATACCATATGACCTCTTAGGAAACAATATGACCTCTAATGACACCTAAGGGGTCATATGGTGGGCTAATAAAATGATATATTAAATTTAAAGTTATGAATAGAACATCATACACTGAGACTCCAAGAGAACAAACAACGAGGCTTCACTAAAAAGAAAGTGTAAGAGCTTGACCTAACCCTAAGAGTACTGCCTAAGTTCTAAAACATATGATGCTATTAAATTTGCAAGGTTATAAGACTAATCTCAATTATGACTATAGGAATTACACACTTGATTTCTTTCTTGGGTATGTACCGTTCCAAGCTATTTGACAAGCGATGATCATCATATACTACCACTGCCATGCATAAAACAAACTTTAATTTCTTTAGGTGACAGGCGTTGTGTAACAACATGGGAACTCTTGCATACCCACCACTATCATTCTATAGGACATCATCTGTGTTACTCTCCCTCTTTCTCTTCCTACCTGTTGTTTTCTTTTGAAAGACATATTGTAGGTACTCTGACTCATCATGTTGCTTTGTTGACACTATTTTCCACATCTACTCTACTCATTAAAAACACATTCGAGAAGAATATTGCTACAGGTTTCCTTAATTGTCATGGTAATACACCTGTTGTTCAATTTCAAACCCTATTCCTCCTATTCAATATACACACAAAAATCCATCATTCAATTTTTTAGGAGAGGATACATGATAAAAATCAAAGAGGAAGTTGCACATAAGAAATAAATTCACTGACTTCTATAGAAGTGCAGACACAATTGCAGTGGGGTATGGAGGGAGAGAAGAAGAGAAAGAGGGATGGGGTATGGAGAGAGAGAGAGAGAGAGAGAGAGAGAGACCTTGTATGCATTTGAGAGGGAGAGACGATACACTTACATGTGTATATATATGTTTAATATATTATATGTATATAAACATATTATATATACAATGTCATATTATACACATATTATATATTACATATATTATATGTATATACACATATTATACATAGAATATCATATTATACAATAGCACGTATGTGTTGTTTATAGTAAAGATAGCGCATACGCACTGTTTATAGGGAAACAAGCGCGTATGCACTACTTACACTATACATACCCCGTATGTGCTTTTTAAACCATAAGTACACCGTACGTGCTTTTGACTGTTTAGGCTTGGAAATAGGCCTAGATGACAAAGCTACGGATTGGAAGTTTGATTTCCCTCCATTTCTCTCATTTTTGACGTATTTTATTTTATCAACTTGGTTTATTGACTTTGTCATTATCAGGTTTACACTTCATAAAGTGGGTATTTCTAAAATTGCCACCATATTCTCACCCATCTTCTAAGCTTTCTAACCATATAATTTGTTTTCAATTTGAACAACAATAACATATTATTATTGAATTTCTTTTACTAGTGTCTCCATAGTTCTCACAGACATAGGTGCATCATTTTTTGAATAACTTTTGATATAGGTATCCAAATTTAAAAAACTTTATATATTATTGTAGTGCACTTGATTCTTTACAATTTAAAAAAAAAATTGTATTTTCGATTTGTTTAGTACAACTTATGCTTCGTGCACGAACAGGTACCGAATTTTCAGGATGTGCTCGATTGGAAAAATCATTAAAAAAAAAAAAAACTCAACAACAAATTACAAAAAAATACACATCTTCTAGTGCTCACTCTTAACTATCTTGCTGCCAAAGGATTTGTCAAAATACTAAATCTAACTATGACTTTTTTCATGCGCACGTCAGACACTATGTTATGTTTTTCCAAAAAAAAAATAGGGTCATTTTTTCGTGCACGAAGGATTTGACCCCCTTAATCTTATCCAATTTTGAAAAATTTTAGTAGTTTGGAAACTAGATTCAGATTAATACAATATTTGTTCTTTGATTATCTTCATATCTTGAGTGGATGACTTTCAAATTTTGCCTCTAAGTTCAGGTCCACCTAATTTCAAAAAAAAAAAAAGTGTCCACTTATACCCCCCTTTTTTACCACCATCTTTGTGCACTTACCCAAATAGAAACATTCTTATAGTCGTGGCTTTCATATAATAACAAAACAAGGTTTTAAAAGACAAGGAATTGGGAAATTTGAGCAAGGAATTCATGTCGCTATAAACCCTCCTACACAAACTACTACAAAAAGCCTATGAAATGATGCTCCTCTTTCTATAGATGAACTCTTTAGGCTCCAAATTTTTAATCTTATCTTCAAAGACAACAAATCAAAAGAGCTCGTAAGAATGCCTCTTCTTTAAAACATCTTTTTTGTTCATTTCATCAAACCCATAACCATAATGCTGATGATTGCCCTAATTTTTAAAAGTCTATTCAAGATGGCATAAACAGTGGAAAAATTAGAGTTGTGGATAATAATCCTTCCTCTTCTAACAATCCTTTTCCTTCATGTCAAGACGATATTTATCATCCAGAGAGGCTAGCTGCAAGAATTTATTGGAAGTTGAAATATGATAGGAACATTTCCTTTCCTCCTCAATAGAAGAACAAAAATCTTAAGTGAAAGGTGAGGAATATGGCATTTTCCATTATTTATATTCACATTCTCTTTGGAAATGTTATGAATTTAATAAATTTATTAAAAATCAATATGATCTTGCATGAATTTCTCTTACAATAGATCTAGTTGTCTTCCTTGACATCAAAATAGTGCCTTAGCACTTTCTCTCTCTTCATGATGCTCCTCACCCTTATCACATAAATAGTCAACTTAGCTGAGGGATTTTTATCATTTGTGGTGTTGTTTCAATTTTACATACTTTTGGGTAGAAACATGAAGTCCACTTTCCTTCATCTTTCTATACATTTATCTCTATCTTTGTGCATTATTCATTATTAGATCTCTTTTCTTGCATATGGTTATCTTTATGTGAGCATGTAATTGTTCTTTGGTTTTCCTCTTTGCTTGGAGAGAGGCATCTTTAATGAGTTGTGCACTTCTTCTCTTTCTTTCGTTCTCTTGGAAAACTTACCTCTTTTATGGTTTTGCTTATTCGCAAGTATGATATGCCCCTTGGCATGGAAATATGTTTTGAGAAGTATGTATCCCTTCCTTGAGAGAATTTGTTCCATTAGGAAGGTATATCGCTTGACAATAATCACCAATAGAAGAGGTGTAATGTTTCTCCTTGTTCTCCTCACTTGGTGGGCAAGGATTTTCATTCTTTTACCTTTCTTTCTTTCTCATGTATCATTATTTCTTTTAGGGGTTGCATTTTTCATATGTGATTATCATTTCTTACAGTGGTATGATTTTATGATTAATCTCCCTTGGGGAATATGTGATGCTTTTTCTCTCTTCTTTTCAAAGTTACCACTTCTTGGGACATGTATTGTACATATATTAATATATTTCCTTCCATGCATTCATGAAAGTACATTGTGTATTTAATTATGTTTAATCTATCTCTAGAAAATTGTGTAAGTTCTTCTCATTGTCCCTTCACATGGGGGGAAATGATTTCTCTCTCTCTCTCTCTCTCTCTCTCTCTCTCTCTCTCTCTCTCTCTCTCTCTCTCTCTCTCTCTCTCTCTATTTCTCTAGGGATCCACTTTTCCCTATTTTTTGAATGGCGTGAGTTATATTACTTGATGTCATTCCCTATGCAAAATTGTTGGTAGTTTTCTCAAGGGTTCTCTCTTATACAAGAGGTGTAAGTCCTTTACTACAACCTTTTTAACACTTGGTAATGTTCATCTATAATAAATTCACCCATCCCTCTTGGGGATAAAAGTGAGTCATCCCTCATTAAGAATCCATTTCACCTAGAAATAGGAATAAGAATTGCATTCTTGTTCTCTCCTTTGCTTTGTTTTAGAAGATGTTATATTTTCTAAGATAACTCCTCTTGGAGGGAGATATCTTTTGAGAAAAGATCTCTTCTCCTCCAAGAATCTCCTTTACACTTACAATAATATTTATTTTCAACTATCTTATCCTTTCTTGAAGAGTATTCCCTCTCTTTCTTGGATCTATGACATTGTTGCATTATGGATACCTTCTTTGTGATGAGGGTAGGTATCCTTGTTCTACTCTCCTTAAGATATCAACATCAACCTATATTGACATCTTAAGGGGGGGCACCCACACTACTCCTTTGTATTATATTTCTCTCATGAATCATACAGTGGGACATTCTTGGAACTAGAGGGCAGCCTCTTAGAGAAAGATGTCAGCACTTTCTCTTGTACAGTGGGACATTCTTGGAACCATAGGGAAGCCTCTTAGAGTAGGATGTCATCACTTTCTCTTGTACAGTGGTTCATTCTTGGAACCAGAGCACAAACTCTTAGAGTGAGATGACATTACTTTTTTTCCTTGTATGGTGGGTCATTCTCGGAACCAGAGCATGGACTCTTAGAGAGATATGATGTCGCTTTTCTCTTATGCAAGGTGATTATTCTTGAAACCAGAGCATAGACTCTTAAAGAGAGATGCCACGTCTTTCTTCACACTTGTACTATACTATATAGCTTGTAGCGTACTCAGGCATATAATCCTATGAGGTGCTTAAAACCTCACTTGCACACACATGCTTAAGGTTGAGGGGAACTAACGGTTTTCTCAATCTCCTCCCTTACATGGATCACTCAGACAGACTCTCGGGGATAGATTTCCATGTCCTTTTCTCCATGGATCACCTAGTTTTAGGGGCAAGATGTCCATGGCTTCCTTCTTGTTCGCCTTTCTTCTCATGGATCATGGCCAAAGTGTGTATTCATGTCCTCTCTCTCCTTCCTCTCATGAACCTATATTTTTACTATTGATGGTTCATGAATGATGTTATCTTTTCTCTTTTATGTGATCTCTTGTGTTTATGTGATGGCATGTGTCATTGTGTTTCAATAAGTTGTCAAGACATTTGAGTATCGAGGTCTCTTCGGCTATTTGGTTTGTGGTCCATTGTCTTATATTTATTGTGCGTCTTTTGTGCTTGGTCTTGTTCTTGTTTTCCTTGTCCCTTTTTTTTGTGTGTTCTTGCATATGTGTGAGTGATTTAAGATCCTAGGATTGGGGGCCTTGTTCCTCAATATTAGTGACACCTTATACTCCTTGTGGTATTTATCTGCATACTCTCTCATCGTCATCTCTCTTTCTTCTACTTTACTAGTAGAATTGGCATAATCCATACTCCCGCTAAAGTGGGGGATAAATGTAGTGTCATAGAATTATGACCCTAGAAATTTTAACCACATTTGAGGTCCTCACTTTAGTGACAACATCTTCCTTCCCAACTGAGACCTCTTGTTGCACTTTCCCTTTGAACCCCTCCCTGTTTGAGCCTTGTTTCTACCTTGAGACCCTGTCTAGGCCCCAAGATAGGGGAGGATATGGGCATGGTGCTCCTGTCCCCCCTAGGAAAAGGGTGTGGCACCCCTATCCCCCCTCTTAGGGTGGCCCCAAGATAGGTCTCCCCAACCCTATCTTCACTTTGGGATCTCAAATTGCCCCAATGTCAGCCTTTGATGAGATGAATTAATCTTTTGAGACATGTATAAAAGGGAGTTGGTCCTCTCATTTGCCTAGATATGAAGAGGAGAAATAGATGGATGAGCAAATATACATGATAGGCGAAGTTCAAGCTAGGCAACCTCCATTATTATCATTAAGCATTTAAGTCTTCTTCATTTATCCCTTGGAGTAATATTACAGCATTCATTTGCGAGCATGTGTGTGTGTTATGGTTTTATCGTGTTGCATTCCATTTCATGTGACACTTGTGATTTCATTCAAGAAGCAAAGGAACCATCATCAACAAATTGCAGATCTACAAGGTATACATTTCCATTATTTACTTTCAAGAAATTGCAATTACTTTCTTTCAAGGTTGATTCCTCAACCGGGGTTTGACTGACGAAAACCCCTATCCTTCCTCTCTTTTTTGTGTTTAGATTGCAGGTTTGCAATTGTATTTTCAGATTTAGAATTCATTTGCAAAGGCAAAAAAATCCTTTTCATTTCGCAGATTTTTCGGAGGCGTGTGTGCACTTTCAACACAGTCCCAATGAATTTTCTCTAGATTTACAAGGCAAATCCGTATTAGTTTAAATATATCAGATTCGAAATTACAACATGATCCAGAACTGGTAGCTCCTTATTTCACTCATTTTATCTCCCTTTATTGCATAGTCAACAAGTCAACTTTCTCATTTACAAAAGAGGGCTAATTTCATTATAACCCTTGCAATCCACTTGGAATTTGCATCCTTGTTTTCCTTGGATTTGGATCTAGTGGATTCAAGCCCCTCTTTTGAATGTAAATTTCCTCCAATTGAAAATCAGCCTAGTTACCTCCTTTCTCTCTCCTAGGTGGGGAGTTATTAGGGTTCAATTTTCCACTTTACACATTGTTTTGCAAGTATTGATCAATTTACTCTACTTTTATGGGATATGTAAAATTGTTAATGATAGTTTGGTTCAATGTTACTTTATTCAGGTATCTTGTCTATCCATTATCAATAGATTTAATAAATTTTTTTAAAAACATTCTAAATTTTGCCCTGATTCTTTTTCCCACTCCCTTATCATCCTTTTCATTCTATTGATATTGTGGAGGCCTTCATGAATTTGATAGGAATTCCATGAAGTTATACAAGGTTCTGAGTCTCATATTGTGCAAGCTTCCACAACTTTCCTCGCCAAATCGAAAGTAAATGATATGGGTGTTATTCTCATGTAACTTAGTAACTTCTAAGTTATGAACATATTTACGTGCTAAAATACACAAATACTTTTAGTACAACATTGGGTTGATTCATTCTGAAAAATGAGATTTAGCATTAATAGGATCAATTATGAGAACACATTTTTGCCCATTAGCATGAATTTCTTTAATGAATTCTCTCATTTCTTTCTCAAGGAAATTAACAGGGTTCCAGAGTGAAATCCTTTAAACCATCCATATAATCAATGTTTGTATGTGCATAATTACGAGAGGTATTTTGGCTTCTACATATCCAACTGCAACTGATTTAAGGTCTAAAATGTTTGTCCAAATCTTTTATAGTCCTATCTCTCACCTTCCCTATATAAGCAAGGGATCTTATACATTTTTCATAATTGCGGATATCCTACCATTGACCCATTATTGATCATTGTACATTATAGAATAATCAAGCAACCTCTAGTGTTTCCATACTCTCTTGTGAAACATTATTTTTTGTTTTGTAGGTGACCTTGAGGTGCGTGAGCTAATTATCCAATCCTACACACCCAATTGCCTCCAAGATTATGAATGAATAATCATGCAGTTGTCCATTGAAGTGAAACACAAATAATTTGATAAACTATAACATCTTACCAAATGAATGAATATATTCTACTCAGTGTCTCCATTTGATCTTTGAAAAATATACTTACGAGTAATTTACTAAACAATTACAGCTCATTAGACGGAAGTGCTAAAAATGAGTTTGTTCTTTTGATTATATGAATAACCATTTAATGGGTAGATTAAATAATATATCTCATTAATATTTAATCAATGAATTATTTATTTATAATCACTAAATAGTAAATATCTTACCTGATTATCTATTTAATTTCATTATAAAAAATAAAATAATGAAGATATTATTTTATTTTATCATCTTTACGAATTGTGGTCGACTCGAGAAAAAAGATATAATTATTTTAGATGATAAATATTTTTAGAGTCTACCAAACAAACTAAAGAATTAAAGTTAAACCATGCAGGAAAAATCTTAATAAAAAAAATTGCCAAAAGTTGCAGAAGAACGGGTCTTATCAAAAAAAATTATTCTATTTTTATGTCACATTTTTGCTTACCATGAGAATTCGTGGACGGGTATAATGGATTTCCAAAGGCTTTAATTGGAATATAAAATTAAATAGTGTTGGAATATATAAATAAAAGCAAGGATAATGTTTACACAAAGAAGCTTCCCTGTGTGTAGTGGAGCAAAAAGAAAGTGGGAATAGATTGAAATCATTTTAGGTGATAGCGATTTTGATAGAAAGAAAGTCTTCTCATTCTTTAAATGGGCCCTCTTCTCATTCTCTTCCTCAGTATTTCTTTTAACTTTCTTTGATAAAACATTATCAAGTCAAGTCACGGGGTAATTATTCAAACTTTGATAAAACATTATCAAGTCAAGTCACGGGGTAATTATTCAAACTTTGATAAAACATTATCAAGTCAAGTCATGGGGTAATTATTCAAAATCATCTGTAATATTTATTGTAAGGAATCATTTGAGTGGAGAACATGACAACTGCAGTAATAAACAGATGAAATCGTTTTTCTTTTGAAGAAGAAAATTTCTTAATACTTTCTTAGCAACGTGAAATGGGCTCAAGCTTTGAAAATATCCTCATTCTATCCTTCTAACACTTTCTAAAACTATTGAAATCAATGGATCCACATTAGGTGATTGTTTGGAATCATACAATGACTATTTTTAACTCCAAATAAATTTTCATTCTCTTTTAACATAAAACTATCAAATTCTCATGCATAAAACTGTAGTCATTTTTTCACTCATAGATTTAAACTGTGCTTTGAAAATTCAAAAGATATATATAGTCTTTTATTAAGATAAATGGGTTTTACAATGACCTAAAACCCTAATCCAATATAAATAAACAAAGTTAAACCAGAGTCTAACCAGCCCCTAAAAATCAACAGAAACAGGGGAAGCACCCCAAAGAGTCAAACCACAAAAAACACAATGGAAACAAAAAGCACCAAATAAAAACAACTAAGAGCGAGCTTTCATAAGCTCAACATTCTTTTAGATCACCCTATTGTTAATCTCCTGAAGTTCTCCATGATGAATCTCGAACTACCTCTTCCCTCTTTTTTGCTCCTGGTCCTAGTAGTGTGTCCCATAGAGGTTTGCACATCCTATATTTTCTTATCCTGGTTGATGTCTGAGTATAGGTCAGATCTAGTCAGATGAGCTTTCTGAATGGCAATTTCCTCGTTCACTATGTTGAGGCCTTCGGCACTATTATACTAATGTGGTACACCTAGTTTGCTCAACACTTCACCTAGTTGGTGTTGCTCAATTCCACCTACTCACCAGGCCTAGTTGCACTCTATACCTCCAATTCCTTCTCAATCTCTTCTAGGGGTTTCTTCTTGACCACTCCAAGGTGTTTGTTTCAAGTGTTTTGGCTAAGAACCCTACAAATTCACTGTGCTTCCCATGTGCTCAACTATCTCTTTCTTGGCTTCAACTTGTCAAACTGACCTCCTACTATTATGAGATGATGCAGGGGTGTGGAGGTGTCTTCTAATATGTTTTGAGTGCATTTAGGGTCCATTTGAGGTTTACAACCATTAGCTTTCTTACCAATTTCACCATTTTGCCTAGAAAAGGGCTACAAGGAATGAGCCCCAATTAGGCCTCCAAAATCCAGTTTTTTAGGGCTTGAGTGAAAATGGTCCAAAAGACCCCCTAACAAGTTTGGATTTCCTCCAATGGTTCATCTAACCTCAATTTTTTTGTGTGGTTTTGGCTCCTTACTCCACCATACAATGTCATAACCCTAAAATGAGGATTTTGAAGGGTTTCTAGGCCTTCTAGCCAGCAGTGACTGGTCAAGTTGGTGTTTGGGCATCAACTGTCTTTGTCAAGTCTCCTCCTTGCATTGAAACTCTGTCCCAACTTCATGGACCCCTTCAAAATCTTAAATGGTGGTTTCAAATTCACCCTTGCATTTTGCACAACAATTTCACCTTGTCTCCTCTAGTCGGGTTGCTCCCGGACTCGCCTAGAACAAGGTGGCAGTCATATTGAAACTCATCTCCAGCACTTGTACCTGCATATGTACACTATAAAAGTGGTTTCCCTTCATTTCCCAATAGATTGTGATGGTAGTACGTGTGGAATTCATGGGGCAACCATTTTACATAAAACTGCTATATACAAGCCAAAACTGGTTGTTTGTAAACAAAAGCAAGAAAACACTAATGTAAACCAACTAAACAACTTGAAATGGAACCAACAACACTGTAACACACTAAAGAAACTCAATCCATTTCTGGATCAATGGATTCAATCCATTTTCAATTCCAAAATGATTAAAAACAAACCAAAATGCTACCAACTAGTCTGAAAATGAGTAGTTTCAGATTGTTGAACTCATGAAAAGAATTCTCCAACCTTGGTAACCATGCAAGAGAGGGTACTTATAGCATTTCTCACATGTGGATTCATCCTAGGGTGTTGGACAATCCCTAACTCTATCGCTAACCAATTTAGGACAAAAGTTGTCATGCAACTTTCAAAAGTTGTTATGCAACTTTTTGCAACTTTGCACTTTTTCACTTTTTGGTCTTCCCAACCTATGAGACCTAGTCTAAGTCATCACATATGATTTTTAAAACATTTCCAATCCTAATTTAACCTTCCCTAATGCCTATACCAATTTTTGACACTTTTGACCATCAAGAAGGTCAACTACCTACTCAAACCACTATTTACACAAAAATGAAAACATAAGAAGAATGAACTCAACCTAGGCCTACACTGACTCAAAACACTAACTTTTGGACCCTCCTGGAGTCCTTATTCACTTTCTGACTTGGTTAGGGTCAGTACAAGCCAAAATTGAGAAAAGACTATTAGTCTAAGTCCTAAGTGCTCCTGCACCATTCTCCCAAACAAAAGAAAATCATGTCACCTCCTTGGGAATCAGATTTTGATCAATTCTTAGCTTCTTCAACTCTGCCTCAAGCACCCATGTAGCTTCAGCATCATCCATACCCTGCCATTTTATTAGGTGCTCCCAATAGGTTTGATGCCTTGTCTTCTTGGCGATCCTTGAACTCAACACCTTCTCAGCCTTTGGATTTGGTTTGGCTAGTAACTAAAGGTTATTCACATCATCTAATACCTCTGAGTGACTACAATCTGAACCTTGAATTGGTCCCTTGTAGGAAATTCATTCTGCTATGTTGAAAACCGGTGACAATCCTATGTCACTAGGTAGATCCACCTTCTATGCATTTTCTCCATACTTGGCTAGAATGGCACATGGACCTATCCTTCTCATTTGCAACTTGTTAGGAACTCCTTGTTGTATCCTTTCTTTGTTTAGGTGCACCATGACAAGATCCCCCACTTGAAATTATAGGTTCTTCCTCCTCTCATCAACTTTTTGCTTGAGTTTGCTTGTGTTGTCCATCAACACTTGCTTGACTGATTCATGTACCTCCTTCATGGAATGAGAAAAGTCTTTTGCATATCCACTTCTTGCTACTACACTTCCTAAGTCTATCAACTCCAAAATACCTCTTGGGTGCACACCATAGACCACTTCAAAAGGGCTCTTATCAGTAGTCCTATTCATGGTGTCATCATATGCATATTCAGCTTGTGAGAGTACTTGATCCCATGTTTGACCATATTCCTTAGTAAGGCACCTCAACAAGTTTCCTAAGCTTCTATTCACCACTTCAATCTGCCCATCTGTTTAAGGATGGTAGGCTAATCCAAAAGAGAGGTTAGTGCCAAGCTTTTGCCAAAGTGTCTTCCAAAAATGACTCATGAACTTTGAGTCTCTATCTGAAACAATTCTCATGGGTAAACCATGTATCCTCACTACCTCTTTGAAGAACAAATGAGCTATTTGGCATGCATCATAAGTAGTCTTGCAAGGCACAAAGTGAGCCATTTTGCTAAATTTGTCCACAATGACATAAATATTGTCATATCCCTGCTTTGTCCTTGGTAAACCTACTACAAAGTCCATACTAATGCATTCCCAAGGTCTATTTGGTATGGGAAGAGGTTGGTCTAAACCGGCATTTGAAGAAGTACCTTTTCCATTTTGGCAAACTATGCAATTCTCCACATACTTCTTTACATATTAATTCATCCTTGGCCAATAGTAATACCTCTGAACCAACTCTTGAGTCTTATTGACTCCAAAATATCCACTAAGACTACCAGTATGCTTCTCTTGTATGAGATTTTCTCTCATTGAGCCTTTAGGCACACAAAGTTGTCCACCTCTAAACAATAGTCCATTTTGCAAAGTAAAATCAGAATACTCACTATGGAAGTGATTTTGATACTCCTTACACACCTTGTAGGCATTTGAGAAGTCTTCATCCTTTGGGTATAAGCTTCTAAAACTATCAGCACCTATACTTCTGAATTCAATTTCTTGGACTGTCAAAAGTCTTCTACTTAATGCATCAGCCACCTAGTTTAACTTCCCTTTCTCGTGCTTAATGGTCAATGTATAGGCCTGCATGTACTCCACCCACTTCATGTGTTTATGACTAATTTTGTCTTGTGAGTTTAAGAAACTCAATGCTTGGTTGTCTGTATAGACTACAAATTTATTAGGGAGGAGATAGTGTCTCCACTTCCTCAAAGCTTGCACTAAAGCATATAACTCAAGATCATAAGAGGAGTATTTCTTCTTGGCATCACTTAGTTTCTCACTATAGAAAGCTACCGGTCTTTCTTCTTGGCTTAGGACAACACCTACTACAACATTGCTTGCATCACATTCCACTATGAAAAGTTTCTCAAAACTAGGCAATACCAACACTAGTTGAGTAGCTATCTTCTCTTTCAAGGTTTCAAAACCTTTGTTTTCTTGTTCATTCCACTGAAGCTTTGCCTCCATTCCCCCTCTAATGGTGTCTAACATTGGGCACATATTGCACTGAATTGCCTAATGAACTTCCTGTAGTACTGAGCTAGTCCATGGAAGCTTCTCACCTATGTTGCTGACTTAGGAGTAGGCCAATTTAGTATGGCTTCAACCTTGCTAGGATCCATCTTGAGGTTTCCTTGAGACAACACAAACCCAAGATAAACCAACTCTTTCTTAACAAATTCACACTTGTCCAAGTTCATGGTTATCATTTCATCACACAATCTTTGTAGTACATCTTGCAAATGATTAATATGATCTACCCTATCCTTACTGAAAATGAGAATGTCATCTAGATGTACCACCACAAATTTACCTATGAAGTCCTTCATCACCTCATTCATGAGTCTCATGAAGGTGCTTGGAGCATTGGATAAGCCAAATGGAATTACAAGCCACTCATAAAGACCCTCTGTTGTCTTGAATGTTGTTTTACAATCATCACCCTCCTTAATCCTAATTTGGTGATATCCACTTTTAAGGTCAATCTTGGTAAAGTACTTGGCTTCCCCTAAACAATACATTAGGTCTTCTATTCTAGGAATTGGAAACCTAGATCTGATGGTGATCCTATTTATAGCTCTAGAATCAGTACATAATCTCCAAGTACCACCTTTCTTCAGGGCTAACACGGTAGGGACAACACAAGGGCTAATGCTTTTCCTAATTAGGCCTTGGTCTAAGAGCTCTTGGATTTTCTTGGAAATCTCAACATTTTGTTGGGGATTCATTTTATAAGCTGCCTTGTTAGGTAAGGATTCTCCGGGGATGAAGTCTATTTGATGGCTTATGGCTCTTTTAGGAGGTAAGGTGGCTAGTTGTCCATCACTTACTATGCCTTTGAATTTCTTCAACAAATCTTGCAATTCTATTGGCAAATATGGCTACTATTTCTTGTCTTCCTCTTTAGGTTTCATTACTAGTGCAAACCCTATACCTTTACCTTCCTCAAGTGTCTTCAAGAACTATTTTTCACTCACCAAAAGAATGTTAGGACCTGCTGCCCTATTTTCACCTTCCTCAAGGATAGACTAAATCTTGAATGTGACATGCATCCATGGGTAGGACATCACATAACACTTTGTCCTTATACCTCCCAATGGTAAAATCCACCCATGCTTGTTCATTGACTAGGACATGTTGGCCTTTATTCAACCAAGTGAATCTATAAGGATTGTTGTGAGGTATCCTTTGCAATTTGAGCTTACTCACTACCTCTTCTTACACAAAATTGTTTGTAGACCCTGAATCAATGGTCACTTTGCACACTTTGTCCATAATCTTGCATTTGATCCTAAATAAGGACATTCTTTGGCTTGGCTCTTCTTTGACTGGTTCTTTGATCAAAGTTCTTCTTATCATCAACTTATCAGCTACTTCTAATTCTAAGGCAACCTCTGAGGTCTTGCTGCTTAAAGATAGTTCACTCTTCTTTCACTACGTTGTGATGATGACCCCTTCTCTAGACACCTATATGTTGGATGACCAAGTTGGTTACAATGGTATGTTCACTTCATTGTTGCAAAATATGTGGAATCTCTACCTTGCCCACTATATCTTCCTCTAAATCCACTATTTGATCCCCTTCCTCTTTTGATTCCTCCTTTACTAGTGCCACTCTATTGCTACTCAGTGAGTTTAGACTCTCCTTGTGTTCTTTGTTCAGAACTTCTTCCTCCAAAGCCTCCCCTATGGCCTCTACTATCTTTTCCTCTACCTCTGCCCCTATTGCTACTTGAGTCATGTCTTCTTTTCAGTTTTTCTTCCACCTTAAGGGCAAGTTGATAGGATTCATGAACTGTCTTGGGGCTCATTAGACTGATTTCTTCTTGGATGTTCCACCGTAGACCATTTAGGTACCTAGCAACTTTGAGACTCTCTTCTTCCACTGCATGAGATCTAAGGCTAAGTTTGTGAAACTCCTTCGTATAGCTACTGACATCAAGGTCTTTTTGTCTTAAGTTTTGCCTCTTCCTATGAATTTCCACTTCATAGTCATTAGGGAGATAGACTTCTTTGATTTTGACTAACATCCCTTTCCAAGAAGAGATGGGTGCTTTGCCCATTTTCTTCCTCTCATCTTGCACAAATTGCCACCATGTAAGAGAAGCTCCTCTCATCTTAGACTTGGCTAATTTTACTCTCTGGGCTTCAGTTATTCCTTCACATTCAAAATGGTTCTCCATGCCTTCTATCCATTCTAGGACCACTTCTGCCTCCATCTTACCAGTGAACAATGGCAACCCTTCTAGTGATTTACCACTCAAGGCTTTCAACGCCTTCAAGAAAGGTTCTTGCTCTAGGACAGGATCAGGTTCAGACACTTTGTCTATCCCTAACACTTCTTTACCCTTCCCTTCTACTCCTTCAACCTTTACCAACACTTCATCTGCCTTGGTTTCAATTGCACCAAGCTTACTCTCCAATTCAACCAACTTTTCTTTCAGGAGTCTATTCTCTTCCTCCTAATCATCCACATTCCTTGCCAACTCTACATTGGTCACCATACTATTGTCTCCTATATATTCCACTGAGGACATCAACTCTTCTAGCCCAAATCTTATAGGCTCTGATACCAATTTGATGGGGTACACCTAGTTTGCTCAACACTTCACCTAGTTGGTGTTGCTCAATTCCACCAACTCACCAGGCCTAGTTGCAATCTAGACCTCCAACTCCTTCTCATTCTCTTCTAGGGATTTCTTCTTGACCACTCCAAGGTTTTTTCTTCAAGTGTTTTGGCTAGGATACCTACCAATTCATAGTGTTTCCCATGTGCTCAACTATGGCTTTCTTGGCTTCAACTTGTCAAACTGACCTCCTACTATTGTAAGATGATGCAAGGGTGTCACGGTGTCTTCTAATATGTTTTGAATTCATTTAGGGTCCATTTGAGGTTTGAAACCATTAGCTTTCTTACCGATTTCACCATCTTGCCTAGAAAAGGGCTTCAAGGAATGAGCCCCAATTAGGCCTCCAAAATACGGTTTTTTAGGGCTTGATTGAAAATGGTCCAAAAGATACCCTAAAAATTTTGGATTTCCTTAAATGGTTCATCTAAACCCAAGTGATTTTTTTTGTTTTGGCTCCTTACTCCACCGTACAATGTGATAACCCCAAAATGAGGGTTTTGAAGGGTTTCTAGGCCTTCTAGCCAACAGTGACTGGTCAAGTTGGTGTTTGGGCATCAAATGTCTTTGTCAAGGCTCCTCCTTGAATTGTAAACTTTGTCCCAACTTCATTGACCCCTTCAAAATATTAAATGGTGGTTTCAAATTCACCCCTGCACTTTGCACAACAATTTCACCCTATCTCCTCTAGTCGGGTTGCTCCTGGACTCACCTAGAACAAGGTGACAGTCATATTGAAACTTATCTCCAGAAATTTTCCCTGGATATGTACACTATACAAGTTGCTTCCCTTTATGTCCCAACATTCCATGATGATACATGTGGAATTCATGGGGCAACCATTTTACATAAAACTGTTATATACAAGGCAAAACTGGTTGTTTGTAAACAAAAGCAAGAAAACACTAATGTAAACTAACTAAAAAACTTGAAATGGAACCAAAAACACTATAAAACACTAAAAAAAATCAATCCATTTATGGATTAATGTATTCAATCCATTTTCAATTTAAAAATGAGTAAAAACAAACAAAAATGCTGCCAACTAGTCTGGAAATGAGTAGTTTCAGATTGTTGAATTCACAAAATGAATTCTCCAACCTTCGTAACCATGAAAGAGAGGGTACTTATATAATTTCTCACATGTGGATTCATCCTAGGGTGTTTGACAATCCCTAACTCCATCGCTAACCAATTTAGGACAAAAGTTGTCATGCAACTTTTTGCAACTTTGCACTTTTTCACGTTTTGGTCTTACCAACCTATGAGACCTATTCTAAGTCATCACATATGACTTTTAAAACATTTCCAATCCTAATTTAACCCTCCCTAATTCCTATACCAAGTTTTGACACTTTTGACCATCAAGAAAGTCAACTACCTACTCAAACCACTATTTACACAAAAATGCAAACCTAAGAAGAATGAACTCAACCTAGGCCTACATTGACTCAAAACACTAACTTTTGGACCCTCCTGGAGTCCTTATTCACTATCTGACTTGGCTAGGGTCAGTACAAGCTAAAATTGAGAAAAGACTATTAGCCTAAGTCCTAGGTGCTCCTGCACCATATACATTGCCTCCTTACTAACCTCCACCAAGCCCTTGAGTTTACCCTTTAAATCCTTGATTTCATTCTCCAACCTATCAATCCTATCCTCATGCTCTATCTTCATGACCTTAATATCTTCCATAATTTTCTAGGATAGCTTCAGGAGTTTATCTATTTTATCAGGTGTCAGATTCTCAGTGAAAGAATCAATAATATCCTTGATCCCCTATTTCAGAAAATTAATTTCACCAAAAACCCATCGCATGCATGTATCCTGATTAGAGAACAGATTTACCAAGAGCTTTTCAACATCCATTTTGTCTCATTCAAGCTCATTGGGGGCCATATTTGTATATGTTATTCAATTTTCAATTCAAGATGCAAGTTATATTCAAGGTTATCTTTTCTTTCAAGTATTTGTTATCTCTTAATATAATAAATCTGATTATTGTCTGGTATGTTGCAGATGAAAAGAGAATTTATCGATTTCAATGTCCTTCTCACAAATGCTGATTGATATATATATATATGCATGCACGGAGGATCAAACAATACCTTGACCGGTCATGTCTATTAGACATGACCAATCAAGATATTACTTGATCGCACCTTTTCAATTATCATCGTATTTACCAATCGGTATATAAAACTTAACAAATCACCCAATACTAATCAGCATGTATTTCATAAGCAATTCAACCGATACTAATCGATATGTATGTAGTTATAAACTAAACCCGATAACAATCGGTGTTCACACAGTTAATATGTTTGACCGATACTAATCGGTGTTCACACAGTTAATATGTTTGATTGATACTAATCGGTGTGCATACGATTTACAATTTAAACTGATACCAATCGGTATTCTGTGCTATATGATTTACAATCGATAATTATTGGTAGTTAAGCATTGACTAAGAATCCGATATTGATCAGAATTTGCAAGTAAGGTTGAATATATATAAGTTGAAGAGTAATCATCAAATGAAGGAACGATAACTTGAAGTATTTATCATAGTCTATCGATAAGATAGATGATTGAATGAGAGACTTCATTTATCTCCCATTCAATCATTTATCTTACAGAGGCTATCATGCATTAACACTCCCTCTTAGCTAGGTAAGATAAATGAAAGACAACATATCAAGCATCACAATTCTAATGATGGTCAGTATTCCTTACATAATCCGACTCTCCAGAAAATCATATCACCTAATCACATGATATGAAGTATCACCTAAACACGTGCTACAAACGTTCATCACATCAACTTGTGATGATAGGATATCACCTGAACACATGATATTAGTATTTCCTAAACATGCAATACTTTCGAAATGAGTATAAGAAAATAGTTAAATTCTCTATTTATTCAAGTTGTGGTATGTGCACTAATATTTTATTGAAAAAAATTTACCACAACACAATCATGGCACATCCATGACATACGAGAGATCCAACATGATAACTAGTTTGAACATCATAAGATCGTCACCATATAATGTCTACATACAAGTGTCCATTATTTAAGAGATCGTCACCTCTTAGACATGAACACAGGGGGTTTAAACCCATAAAAGTCCTAACATGACAAAGAAGTTTACACATAAACATTCTTAATAAGCATAGGAGTACAAAGAAAATTACATTTCAATCATACAAAGACCTTTTCTAAAGTGCTCAACTTTCACCCTTGAAAGTGGTTTGGTAAGAATATCTGTTGTCTAATCTCCTGTACAAATGTATTCCAACTGGATCACATTCCTATCTACCATGTCTCGTACATAATGATATAGAATCTCAATATGTTTGGATCTGTCATGAAATACCGGATTCACTAAAAATTTTACACAACTTTGGTTGTTGCAATGAATAACTATAGGCTTTATTGGTTCACTGAATAACCCCACAATTAGCTTTCTAAGCCATACTGCCTCTCAAGCAACCATGGAGGGTGCAATGTATTCAACCTCAGTGGAACTCTGTGCTACTAATGATTATTTTCTGCTAATCTAGGATATCATGGCTGAACCTAAACTGAAATAGCACCTTGAGGTTCTTTTCCTGTCAATTACACTTCCAACCCAATCTGAATCTGTGAATCCATGTAGATCTAGTTCAACTATCTCATATTTGAGACCAAGTTTTAGGGTACCTTGTAGATATCTCATGATATGTTTTACTGCTACTAGGTGTATTTCCTTTGGTTCACACATAAACTGACTCAAGGCATTAACTGCATAACAGATATCTGGTCTCATATTTACAAGATACATTAGGGACCCAATCATTTGCCCATATAGAGTAGGATCTGAGGGTTGTGATTTTGTTGTTGCTTCCTTAAGTTTAAGAATGTTTATTTCCATTGGAGAGGTCATGGGTCTACAGTTTAGCATTCCAAATATCTTCAAAATATCCAAGGTATATTTACCTTGGTTTAGTATAATGCCATCAAAATTCTACCATACTTCCAAACCTAGGAAGTACTGAAGTAGTCCCAAGTCCTTCATATCAAATTATTTAGCAAGGTCTTTCTTACACTGATCTATGAGGTGATCTTTTCCTGTGATTAACAAATCATCAACACATAAAATCAATATTATCATATCACCTTTGTTTTGCTTATAGTAGAGATTAGGATCTACATCATTCTTGGAGAAGCCTCGTTTTGAGAGATAGGTATCAATTCTTTCATACCAAGCCCTTGGAGCCTGTTTAAGCCCATAGAGAGATTTCTTGAGTCTACACACATGAGACTCTACATCATGAATCTCAAACCCTTCAGGTTTATCTAGGTATACTTCTTCTAAGATCTCACCATTAAGGAATGTTGTCTTAACATCCATCCGATGAACTTTCCATCCCTTTGATGTTGCAATGCCTAAGACTGTTCTTATAGAGGTGTATCTGGCTACAGGTGCAAATTTTTCCTCATAATAAATTCCTTCCTTTTGAGAGAACCCTCTAACTACAAATCTAGCCTTGTGTTTCTCAATGCTGCCATCTGCAGCATGTTTGATTTTGAAGAGCCATTTGGAGGTGACAACAGATTTCCTAGCTGGCCTAGGGACAATCTCCCAAACATCATGTTTCATAATGGATTGGTATTCCTCAAACATGGCATTCTTTCCATACTTGATGTTTAAGTGCATCTGATACATTAGTAGGTTCTTCTTTTAAGAGATCATTCAGGAGAGCGACATAGTTGGTAAGTTTGTTAGGCCTTTTGCTTTCTCGGAAAGTTCCTGAAGGGGCAACATACTTCTGAGCTTCTTCTATAGTTTTGGTGGCCCATAGTGGTCTTTTCTTGAAATTTTCTCTAGGTGGCTTCTGAGTTTCACCTTCATTTTCCTCAAGACTCTCCCTCTGAATCTCAGGAGTAGGGTCTTCATCTATGCTAGGGGTAGGGATATAGACTTCAGGTTCTATTGAGCTTTGGGCTCTTTTGAAGGCTAAATCTTCTTCAAAGATTACATCCCTACTCAGTTCAATATTCCTCTAACTAGATATATAGATTTTGTAATAGATTTTGTAGGCCTTGGAGATTTCACTATATCCTACAAGTATTCCCCTTTTTCCAGAAGGCTCTAATTTTAATCTTTTCTCCTTAGGTACTTGAATATAAACAGGGCACCCAAATATCTTGAGGTGGCTAATATTTGGTTTTGTTTTAGTAAAAACTTCCTGAGGGGTTTTATCTTCAAGATGAGAGTGAGGACATCTATTTTGTATATATATGGCAGTTCTGGTTGCTTATGCCCAAAGATTAGTATTTAGATTCTGATCAAGAATCATGGCTTTGGCAGCTTCTACAATTGTCCTATTTTTCCTCTCATCTACCCCATTTTGTTGAGGATTATAAGGTATAGTAAGCTCCCTCTTAATCCCAACATTTTTACAAAAGTCTTTAAACAAATCTGAGGTGTATTCCCCCCCATTGTCAATTCTTAAGGTTTTAATTTTATTCCCGGAATAGTTTTCTATTAGTGATTTAAATTCCTTAAACCTATTAAGGATCTCTTCTGATTCTTTACATTTCAGAAAGTAGATCAAAGTTTTCCTAGAGTAGTCATCAACAAATATTAGATAATACCAAAATCCCCTTAAAGAAGGTAAGGACATAGGTCCACATACATCAAAATGAACTAACTCTAAAATTTTGCTTGTTTTCCTAGTACTATTTTGAAAAGCATCCTTAGCATTTTTACCTAGGGCACATCCTTTGCATGCCCCTGAATGATATTGCTTTAACTTAGGTAGGCCTGTGACAAGGTTTCCCATTGATGATAAAGCTTTAAAATTCAGGTGACCTAGTCTTCTATGCCAAACTTCATTATCATCTGTAGTTTCATGGATTAGGGCTAGGTTGGGCTCTGTGCATAGCTCATACAAGTAGCCTTGTCTTTGACCAATGGTTTTATTTTTCTTGATAGATGAATTCTTTGGCTAAGCCAACACTCTATTGTCGATGAAGGTCACTCTGTATATATTATCCTCTAGTGCTAATATGGAGACTAGGTTTCTCTTGACGCCTGGGACATATAGTACTCCTTTAAGTTGTAATGATACACCTGACTTTAGTTTGATGGTGCAGGTTCCAACTCCTCTGACTAGATGTGTGGAGTCATCTCTCATAGTCACTTTCTCATCATTCTCCTCTATTATGGAGTCTAGCACTTCTCGAAACCCTGTAATGTGTCTGGATGAGCCACTGTCGATAACCCAGGAGTTAACCTTGTTCGATGCTTGGTTTGTAAGTGTTGAATAGAGTACATACTTCTCGGAGTCATCTTCCCTTTTATATTTTCCAGCTTTGGCAAATGTGGCTTGTTGTTTGGCTCTTTCTGGACATTTGGCAACATAGTGCCCAAATTTGTCACATCTGTAACATTGAATCTATGAAAGGTCCTTCTTGAAGGTGTTCTTACCATGATGACCTTTTCTCTTCCTAAATTGTTTCTGCTTGCTTTTCTTGTTTGATTTTATATTTAGGACTTGAAGGTCTACATCTATATTCTTTTGTTTGATCCCTTTCTTATTTAACCTTGATTCTTCTTGGAGACAATATGCCTTTAGCCTATCAAACTTTGGAAATTCATCCCTTGCACTGATGCCTTGGACGAATTTTTCTTATATACTAGGCAACCCATCTAGAGCAATTAGTGTTAATTCTTTGCTTTGGATCTCATATCCAAGGATTTCTAGTTAATCCCTTAGGGTTGATATCCGCATGAAGTAGGCATTGACTAACTCTCCTTTGATCATAGCTATATGATTCATTCCTCTTTTTAAAGCCAAGGTTCTACTAGCATTGGATATCTTAAATGCATCTTCAAGTGCTTTGAACATGTTATGGGTCATTTCATGTTTCCTTATGATGGGCATAATCTTATTTCTTACCCCATCAACTATGATTTTGATGGCTTTTTCATTTCCCTCTCTCCAAGTTGTTTTGTCAAGTTCAGTCTCAGGTTCTGCAATTTCAATTTTTACAAATGATTTGATTGTATTTTCTTTTAGAATCATCTGAATTCTGAACTTCCATGCTAAGAATTCATCACCTCCTCTAAGTCTATCTTCGAATCTGATAGCACTATCCATTAGAAGAAATGTGATGTTGAATATATGGTGTTTTTGAATTTTCCACAAAATTGAATAGCCTCAAGTTCGATTTAAAGTGGCTCTGACACCATGTAAATGTTATTCAATTTTCAATTCAACATGCAAGTTATATTCAAGGTTATCTTTTCTTTCAAGTATGTGTTATATCTTAATATAATAAATCTAATTATTGTCTGGTACGTTGCAGATGAAAGGAGCATTTATCGATTTCAATGTCCTTCTCACAAATGTCGATTGATATATGTATTCAAGGAGGATCAAGCAATACCTTGACCAGTCATGTCCATTAGACATGATCGATCAAGATATCACTTGATCGCACTTTTTCAATTATCATTGCATTTACCAATCGGTATATAAAACTTAACAAATCACCCGATACTAATCGGTGTGTATATCATAAGAAAGTCAACTGATACTAATCGGTATGTATGCAGTTATAAACTAAACCTGATAACAATCGGTGTTCACACAATTAATATGTTTGACCAATACTAATCGGTGTGCATATGATTTACAATGTAAACCGATACCAATCGGTATTCTATGTTGTATGATTTACAACCGATAATTATCGGTAGTTAAGCATTGATTAAGAATCTGATATTGATTGAAATTTGCAAGTAAGGTTGAATATATATAATTTGAAGAGTAATCATCAAATGAAGGAATGATAACTTGAAGTCTTTATCATAGTCTATCGATAAGATAGATGATTGAATGAGAGACTTCATTTATCTCTCATTCAATCATTTATCTTACCGAGGCTATCATGCATTAACAATATTAAGGGGAATATCACATTTAATTTTATTTTCCCCTTTTCCTTGAATCTCCACCTTTTTTCTAGTCTTCTACTTTTTAAGATTTTGTCAGCCCAAATTTGGGGATGAGAAATAGGAGTTTTCATTTTTTTCTCAGCCCTTCTAGGTGGATTTTTCCTTCTACTATTTGTGCTAGGTGTGGCCTTCCGCAAGGGACCCTCATCCTCTGAAGGCTTATATTTTGAATCATCTGAAACATGGATGTCATTTCAGTCCATAGAAATTCTACCCTCCTCACCAAACTTTATATCTAAAACATCATGCACTTCCTAGCTGGCTAAGGATTTCTAGTTTCTCATAATAGGGGAGTGTTTAACCTCATCAGCCCTAGCATACTTCATAATCATAAAGCTTAACACCTCATATGAAACCAAGTTTTCCTTGTTCTCAAAATAATTATGAATGGAATTCTCGAGAGATGATAGAAAATAAAACATAATTGAAATTCTTTTATCATGCCTAAAGTGATTCAGAATCATGAAATTGATAGGGAGATTCTGACAAAGAAGTGCAATTTGGCTTATACACTAAGAATGGGTCTCATTGTGGGCTTCCTTGTTTGTCTTATGCCCTTCTCTCCTTCTTTTAATCAACACCAACTCACAAACTCCTTTGGAGAACTCTCTACCAATTTGTTTGCTCCAATTACTCAATCAAGGTTAGGACTCACAGGAGTAAGTCCAACCTCCAACATGTCTAATTCTTAATCCTTCACTTGCAGGGGACTAGGAGGGGTCTGTGTTGGTTTTTCAACTTCCACCATGTGGTTTAGAATTTTTCTTCCCTTCATTTCTCTATCGCTTTCATAGATTCCTATTTTCAGTGGCTAGTAGCCCTAACAGCCCTTTTTAGCCCTCCTTCCACCGTTTTCACTCTTTTTCACTAAAAACTTCCAAATGATACTATAGAATCTTTGGTGATTCGGATACCCATTTGGACACTCTTCATGATATAGGGGATGAGGTAGTTCTATGTGTTTGTACAGGTACGGCCCCCAAAATGGCACTTTTCTAGGGTTTAAGGTTTATGTATTTTTAACAATGGGGTTTTCTACCCTCTACACTCTGTCAGACCTCCACACTCACATTGAAGCAATATCCAACATCCAAATACAATACCAATCACTTGGCACTAACAAATTAGATAACCCCTGCAAGAAATAATGAAAATAGCATTCATGCTCCTAACCGAGCTATGGCAGAGCTCACCTAGGGCATGAAGGTAAATTGATCCAAAGCAATTTCCAGGACATAAAATGGAATATTTACACTATGTACAGACTCCATTAATTGATTACCAAAGGGCATAGAGAAACCACAAAGGGAATTCAAGTTGGAGTTTGTTGGTAAACAGATTTGTCACTGTGAATTCTCCTTTAAATTTACCCTGTTCACCAGAAGAGAAGTGACAACCATTCCAATAGTTGGAGAGATTGCAATCAATCTTCAATCTTCCTCTGCATTTGAGAGGGGAAGCTCCCTCGTATGATGGGTTTTTAGGATTTTTATGTACATTTAACCTGAAAGTACATAAAGGAGAAAACATAGAACTAAGAAATATAAAAAATAGAAACCCCAACAATAGACATACAAATACCGATTGAGATTTCACAATAGATAACGATTACAAAGGGGAATTTAAGCACAATATAAGTTTAACTCACAAATATCTCAGCATATGAAGAGATGGGTAACTCTAGCACATCCAAACCAAGATACCAAAGCTTGATTGTGTTTCATTACATTAATTGCATGAACTGTAAGCATTCCAATATATGATAGATGATTTACACATGGACAAAAGATATCACTAATTTGACATATGAAAGATTAGTAATAATAACTTAAGAAGCACATCTAGCACATACAAACTAAATGCATCCTTTATTATCTTCATGAAATTATATAATCTCAAGAACTCTTCTATACAAGTGCAAACACAAAATTCATTAAACTATTTCTCTAAGACTTTCTCCATAGTCTCCCCTCTATCCCTGTCTCCTTTATAAATGAATTGGCCTTGTATTTATGAGTGTCGTGCAATAACTACTTAATAACCAACTCATAACTACCTTTGGTAACCACTTAATCTAACCATTTAGGATAACCACCTTAGGATAACTTCCTAGGAGAAACACTTAAAATAACTACCTAAGTTAATTACTTGGGATAACTACCCTTTACAAAGACAAGTCAGGATAACTAACTTGGGAAAACTACCTAAATCAACACTTAGAATAACTACCTTTTGAAGACAAGTTAGGATTTACCTAACTTTTACAAAAATCATGCCCAAATTCTAACTTGTAGTTACAAATAAGTGACACAAATCTTTTTACAGTGTAACTAACAAATGTTAATTTTGAGGAAAATTTGAGGAAAAACCAAATCATTGATCTTGTTGACATAGCTTTCTATCTTTGTTAGTTTCTTCTCTGACACTTTCTAAAGACGCTCTTGACATTAAAAAACACCTATCTTGGTCTCTTAGTTTGCACCAACAACTCCCCATCATCAAGCCATTTGAGAACACAAATTTGCATCTTTTTGACTCCAAGGACATATGATCCAATTGTATCTACATTTATCAAGCATTCTTTTATTTCATGAACATTTCTTTTCATAATGGGAAGACTTGTATGGTAGCATGATTGAGTTCTTTTGCATTCATCCATTGTATATTCTATCAATCATATTTTGAAGAATATTGGTATCTTGGCACAAAGTATTCTCTAAACCTGTCTTCTCAATGGAAAAACTAGATCTTTTAACCAAGAGAGATTAACACATTTCATGCAAACATAGGTATCATATCCCAATGGCAAGTTGGTTAAAAAGTGGTGTGCATTTGCAACACATGCTTCTTCCTTCTTCTCGACTTTACTTGCATTATCTTTGCTTCTAGATTTCTTTGAAAATCGCTTTGGGTATGTTGCCTTTGAGAAGATGCAAACAAAGGTTATTAAACATGGCTCCAAACATGCCAATTGCATTTGATTTGGAGTTTATGAAACCTTTTCAACCAATCTGTTTGTGTGAAATCACAATTATTGCACTGCATTGAACATTTCTTTTGATTTGTTCACAATTCCATATATTGCATGTGTGTCTACAACTATGAAATTCATTTATTTGAAAGTTTCCACCTCGACACAAGATGAAGGATGTTGGCAAAGACGTTGGAATCTGGCTTTATACCCGCAAGTGCATTTATTGAAACTTTTAAAAGCCTTTTTAACAAATTCAACCTTTGTATATGCTATGATGAGACCGCATTTCTTTGATACATCATGCCGAATATCTCACATGCCTCGGCTATGCTTCCACATTTTACATGCATGTCGACCAGAGCATTTCCAACTATAATATCTGACATAAATCTTCCTCCCATCGAATATTAATGGATGTTTGTGGGCTCTTCGAAAACTCTCACTTCGATGCATGGAGAAAAGGTGTTGGAAAATATGTCATTTGGCTTTACTTCTATCAATTATATTGCCTCAAAAGACTTTCTAATCTTTTTCAACAAAAACATCTTGTGCTTTTTACAATCACCGCAGTCCATTACAACACCTCTCTCTTCTATATTCTGCATGCATGTTAACTTGTCGAAATTGAAACCACAACATTGGATAATGATTAATATGCTTTGATAGATTTCTAAAACACGTTCAAGAGCACTCATTCTAATTCGTGGGCAAGGAAGATGACAACGTGACTGTTTTTTACGGTTTTACACTTTCTTTTTGCATTGCTTAAAAGTTTCTAAAGCATCTTCAACGGCTCCATTTTGTTCTTGGTCTGCAGTCGCCTTACTGCAAACCTTGAGATGACGTCTTTTGGAGGCATTCTGTCAAGACTTTCACATGATACTTTTTTGGATGTCCATGCCTCAATATATTTGGATGCATGAGTGAAACCCATTTGAGAGCTCTCATTTTGCACAGGCAGGAAGAATGCCAGCAGCGGTTGAGGAATTTTACTTTGCTTCTGCTAATTACTTTTGTTCAGAGAATTCGACCATCATTGCATTCGATGAATTAGTTATCTTTAAGTAGGTATCATAACTAACTCCGCTTTAACCATTCAAAAACAAACAAGAAACTCCTTTATCGATAACTTGTGAAAGTTGGCCAACTTGCCAAAATTTGAATAAATAATGAACCAAGTGCATCTCCGGTCCATTGGTGATTTGTGAAAGATCCACAACTTGCCAATATTCAGTGCTGTGATGACTTTGATGAATTAGCCAAAATAACCAATTGCTAGAATTTTCAATAGATTCATCGATGTCTTGGCAAACTTGGCCAACTTCTTGATTATATTTGAATGGCAATTAAAGTGAACAACTTCTCCTTATTTTGACAACATTTAAAAACACACAAACTAACTGATTACACTTTTGGTGCCAATAGTATTCGGAGAATCTCATCGCATTGACAATTAAGCATTATGCACTAACCTGTTAACATATGACGACCATCAACTTGGACTCAATAAAGACTTTTTGAGCCAAACCATATGACAAGAAATATTGAAATTTCTTAAGAAACATAAGTATTTGACTAGTCAAGTGATAAATTTAGTTCAAAAGTTCAAATTTTGACTAGTGTAAAATGGGGCTAACAAAGTCATTCTTTTGGGCCTTAACCCTTTACTCAGGCCGAGAGCAGTAAAACCAAAAAGAATTTCAAAACACCAGTTAGATATGCACAAATAAATGTCACAAGTACTTTCTAAGCACCCCAATAACATAGACTAAACACCCATGAAGGTACAGTACGAAATCTAATCTATCTAGTACAGGCTGCAACAAGCAAATTGACATTTTTTGTGGAAAACAGGAAATTGCTTGAAGTTGTTTATTGAAGAATTCAATATTTTGATCTTCCAACTCTTCTACAAACTTTTGAGAGGCCTTATATATGCCTACTCAACCAATACCAACCATCAATCGGTCCTCTAACTACCGATTTGAGCATTTTTCAAAAATTGCTCACATTGTTGCAAAATGTTGTCAAGCAAACATGACAACTTTTCCTCCACAATACATTTTTATAATTTTTGCATATCTACACACTCTTGACCCCCTAGGATGGTTCCCTAACATCAAATAAACATTTCCAAAAGCCTTATTAGGCCTTATAAGGAGTTTTATGCAATTTTTCTATATGATGCCATTTTAGGCTTACAAAGGCACATAGGCCAAAACTGAATAAACAAGCTAAGATTAATGACCAAAACACTATTAAAAAAACTCAATCACATTCTTGGACTCTCCAATAGTCCTTTATTCAATCTTTGACCCAATGAGGATCATGCACTCCAAAATTTAAACTGCACAATACTCTCCCAATGAGAAAGAAGTCAAGGGACTCCTTGAGGAAACAAAGAGAGGTCAATTCCAACCTTTGGAGAGTCTTCTTTAGGTACCCAAGTGGCCTCATATTCTCGAATATGCTGCCATTTAACTAAATGCTCCATATAGGCGGTATGCCTAGTATTCTTGAGAATCATTGAATCCAACACCTTCTCCGCTTGTAGCATGGATGGAGGTGGCAAAGGCAAGTCTGAAAGTGACTAAGAGACATCTAAAACTCTATTCTACTCCTCTGGAATGGTGCCTTTGTACTACACCAAGTCTGCAATATTGAAAATAGGAGACATAGCTATGTCCCCGGGTAGATCAATTTTGTAAGCATTTTGTCCATACTTACCTAAGACCTTACAAGGTCCATCCTTCTCATTTGAAGCTTTCTAGGGACACATTTTTGAAGCCTTTCTTTTTTCAACTGAACCATTACCAAATCACCAAAACCAAATTGTAAATTCTTCCTCTTTTCATCCACTTTATCCTTGATCCTTTGAGAATTTTCTTGTAAACCCTGCCTAACTTGCTCTTGAATCTCTTTCATGGATTGAGCCATGTCAACAAAATTTCCACTCACCTGCTCCATATTGCCAAGGTCTCTAAACTCCAACACACCTCTTGGATTAATCCCATAAACTACATCAAAAGGACTCTTACCGATTGATCTATTCACACTGTCAATATAAGAAAAATTAGCTTGATGGATGATCTTATCCCAAGCTTGCTCATACTCCTTTGTCAAACATCTGAGAAGGTTCCCAAGTGTCATATTTACCACCTCTATTTGGCCATCCATTTGAGGGTGCTAGGCTAAGCTAAAATACAAGTTATTACCCAATCTATACAATAAAATTTTCCAAAAATGACCAATAAATTTGGTATCTCTATCTGACACTGTGCTGATTGGCAAACCATGAATCCTAATGACCTCTTTGAAAAACAAATGAACAATATGACTAGCATCATTAGTCACCTTACATGGAATAAAATGGGCCATTTAACTGAATCTATCTACTACAACATAGATGCTATCAAATCCAATTTTGGTCTTAGGTAAACCAACAACAAAATCCATACTTACACATTCCCATGGTCGGTTTGGGATGGGTAATGGTTGATAGAGTCCAGCATTGGAAGAGGTTCCATTTTCCCTTTGACAAACAACACATTGCTCAACATACTTTCTGATATCCCTTTACATCTTTGGTCAATAATAGAATCTTTGAACAAGTTGCAAGGTTTTATTGAACACAAAATGACCACTTAAGCAACCATTGTGCTCCTCTTGCATCAAATTCTCTCTCATAGACCCTCTTCGTATACAAATTTGTCCTCCTTTAAATAAAAGACCATCTTGCAAAGTAAAATCTGCATATTCACTATGAAAATAATTTCTAAACTCTTGGCAAACCTTGTACGCGTTAGCAAAATCTTCATCATCTTGATATAGCCCCTTGAAACTATCAACCCCGATGCTCTTGATCTGCACTTCTTGAATTGTTAGTAACCTTCTAATTAATACATCAGCAGCCTTATTACATTGACCTTTCTTATGTTTAATGGTAAAAGTATAAGATTACAAGTACTCTACCCATTTGATATGCCTATGATTCAACTTTTCTTGGAAGTTGAGGAAACTAAGAGCTTGGTTATTAGTATAAACCACAAATTCCTTAGGAAATAAGTAATGCCTCCATTTTATAAAGGGATTGAAAAAGTAAATATAATTCCAAATCATAAGAAGAATACCTTTTCTTGGCTTCATTAAGCTTTTCACTGAAAAATGCAACCAGTCTATTGTCTTGGCTCAAGACTGCTCCAATTGCTATGTTGCTTGCATCACATTCAATGGTGAAGAGTTTGTCAAAGCTTGGGAGAACAAGGACAAGTTGAGTAGCCACCTTTTTCTTCAAGAGTTCAAATCCTTTATGTGCTTCCTCTTTTGTCCATTGAAACTTAGTCTTTACACCTTCTTTGATTATATCAAGCATAGGTGCACATATCTCATTGAACCCTCTGATGAACTTCCTATAAAACTTAGCCAAACCATGAAAAATCCTCACTTCACTTGTTGTTTTAGGTGTAGTCCAACTGATTATTTCTTCCACCTTTGAGGTATCCATCTTCAAATCGCCTCTTAAGATGACAAACCCAAGATATACCAACTCTTGATTCATGAACTCACATTTCTCCAAATTGATAGTTAGTTGTTTATCATATAATGTCTTCAATAGAATCTCTATATGCCTAATATGTTATTCTTTACATTTACTAAAAATCAAGATGTCATCTAGATAAACAACAATAAATTTACCAATGTAATCTTTGATCACTTCATTCATGAGCCTCATGAAAGTGTTGGGGGCATTTGTGAGTCCAAATGGCATAACAAGCCATTCATAAAGACCTTTTGTGGTTTTGAATGTTGTCTTCCACTCATCTCCCTCCTTGATTCTAATTTCGTGGAAGCCACTCTTGAGGTCTATCTTGGTGAAATACTTAGCACCCCCTAAACAATCCATCAAATATTCAATTCTAGGAATAGGAAATCTATATCTGATTGTAATCCAATTGATAGCTCTTGAGTCAATACAAAGTCTCCAAGTACCTCCCTTCTTTGGTGCCAAAACAGTGGGAACTCCACCTGGGATGATTCTCTTTCTTATTAGACCATTATCCAAAATTTCTTGGATTTGCTTAGCTACTTCCATGTTCTGCTACGATGTCATCTTCCAATTTGCTTTATTATGCAATGAGGCTCTGGGTATAAAGCCAATCTAATGGCTTATATCTTGGTGAGGAGGCAAGGTAACAGGTGTTCCATCACTTATGATCTTTTTAAACTAATTGAGTATTTGTTGCACTTCATCAGAAGTACAAACTTTCTTGTCCTTCTTTTCATCTTTTGGCTTCACAACAAGTGCAAACCCCAATCCTCCTTCTTTGAGAGTGTTCAAGAATTCCTTCTCACCAACTAGTAACACATTTGAACCTTTAGATCTACTCTCTTCTTCATCTACTATGGACTGAATTTTGTAAGTAACTCCATCTTTTTGAAAGGTGTAGGAATTCTTTTCTCCATGGTGTATTGATTTTCTATCAAACTACCAAGGCCTACCTAGGAGTAGGTGGCATGTATCCATTGGTAAGCTATCACACAAAATATTGTCTTTGTAACCTCCTATGGTGAACTCCACCCAAGTTTGTTCATTCACCAAAACATGTTGTCCCTTGTTGAGCCAAGTAACCCTATAAGGATCACTATGTGGGATTCTTTGTAGTTTGAGTTTACTTACTGCTTCTTCTGGCACTATGTTATCAATGGATCTTGAATCGACCACCTCTCTATACACTTTACCCATGATCTTGCACTTTATCCTAAACAAGGATCTTCTTTGACTAGGTTTCTCCTTTACCAGTTCTTTGATCAAAACTCTTCTTATCATGAGGTTCTCTCCAACTTCGGAATCTAAGCTCACTTATGGTGTCTTCACATTTGTTGAATCCTCTTGGATATAAATCACTCTCCTTTCACCTCCTTGGGATAAAGAATACTTCTCAGGACATCTATAGGTTGGGTGTCCAAGTTGATGACAGTTGTAGCACTTCATTGTGGAGAAATAGGGCCCTCTTCCTAATCCACTAGACCTTCCTCTACTAGAGTTGCTAGATACCCTTCCTCTATAGCTTCTCTTGCTATTGGAATCCTCACTTTTCTCTACCAACTTGGATTCCCCTTGGGATCTTTGATCTACACCTCTTCCACCATAGCTACCTCTATGACATCTACCATCTCTTCCCCTACCTCTGCCTCTATTACTTTGCTCTTGTTTCTTCTTACTCTTCTCTTCCACCTTGAGTGCTAATTGATAGCACTTGTGGATAGTACTAGGACACAACAAGCTTAACTCTTCTTGGATATTCCACCACAAACCATTCAAGTACCTGGGAACCTTGATACTTTCATCTTCTACCACCTTGGATCTCAAACACAACTTCTGAAATCCTTCAGTGTAGCTGCTCACATCTAGTTCTCTTTGTCTCAAGCTTTGTCTCCTCTTATGTAGTTGGATCTCATAGTCTTCAGGCATATAGGCTTCTCTCACCTTGGCTAACATTCCTTTCCAAGTGGCAATTGGGTTCTTTCCCTCCTTTTGTCTCTCCTCTTGGATGAACTTCCACCAAGTCAAGGCTTCTCCTCTCAATATATATTTGGCTACCTTCACCTTTTGGGCTTCACTAACTCCACCACACTCAAAGTGATTCTCTAACCCTTCAATCCACTTCATAACCACTTTTGGTTCCATTTTTCCACTAAAAAATGGCACTCCTTCTAGGGACTTACCCCCTAAAGCTTTGATGGCTCTAAGGAAAGGTTCTTCTAGCAAAATAGGATCTGGTTCAAGTGTGTCATCCTCTTCTACCACTTCTTTACCCTTTTCTTCATTGACTTTGATAGTCACCTTCTCAGTTTTGTCTTCTACTTCACCTAGTTTGTTCTCCAATCATTGCAACTTTTCCTTGAGCAGCCTATTCTCTTCCTCTTTATCTTCTACCCTTTTAGCTAACTCTACATTAGTCACCATTCTGAAACTATTTTCACCCACTGACTGAGTCTCTGAGATCAACTAGTTCTTCCCAAGTCTTAACTTGCTCTGATACCACTTTGATAGGGAGATTCTGACAAAGAAGTGCAATTTGGCTTATACACTAAGAATAGGTCTCATTGTGGGCTTCCTTGTTTGTCTTATGCCCTTCTCTCCTTGTTTGAATCAACACCAACTCCCAAATGCCTTTGGAGAACTCTCTACTAATTTGTTTGCTCCAATTACTCAATCAAGGTTAGGACTCACAAGAGTAAGTCGAGCCTCCAACATGTCTAATTCTTTATCCTTCACTTGTAGGGGACTAGGAGGGGTCTGATTTGGTTTGTCAACTTCCACCATGTGGTTTTGAAGTTTTCTTCCCTTCATTTCTCTATCGCTTTCATAGATTCCTATTTTCAGGGCCCAATAGCCCTAAGAGCCGTTTTTAGCCCTCCTTCCATGGTTTTTGCTCTTTTTCACTAAAAACTTCCAAATGACACTCTAGAAGCTTTGGTGATTCAGATACTCATTTGGACACTCTTCAGGATTTAGGGGATGAGGTGGTTTGATGTGTCCATACAAGTATGGCCCCCAAAATGGCACTTTTCAAGGGTTTAAGGTTTATGTGCTTTTAACAATGGGGTTTGCTTCTCTCCACACTCTATCAAACCTCCACACTCCATACAAATATAATGCCAATTACTTGGCACTAACATATTAGATCACCCCTGCAAGAAATAATGAAAATAGCATTCATGCTCCTAACCGGGCTATGGCAAAGCTCACCTAGGGCATGAAGGTAAATTGATCCAAAGCAACTTCCAGGACACAAAATGGAATATTTACACTATGTACAGACTTCATTACTCGAATCCCAAAGGGTATAGAGAAACCACAAACGGAATTCAAGTTGGAGTCATTCTTTTGGGCCTTAACCCTTTACTTAGGCTGAGAGTAGTAAAACCAGAAAGAATTTCAAAACACCAGTTAGATCTACACAAAACAATATCACAAGTACTTTCTAAGAACCACAATAACAAACACTACACACCCATGAAGGTACAGTACAAAATCTAATCCATCTAGTACGGACTGCAACAAGAAAATTGACAATTTTTGTGGAAAACAGGAAATTGCTTGAAGTTGTTTATTGAAGAATTAAATCTTTTGATCTTCCAACTCTTCTACAATGTTTTGAGAGGCCTTATATATGCCTACTCAACCAATAACAACCACCAATTGGTCCTCTAACTACCGATTTGAGCATTTTTCAAAAATTGCTCACATTGTTGCAAAATATTGTCAAGCAAACATGACAACTTTTCCTCCACAATGCATTTTTACAATTTTTACATTTCTGCACACTCTTGACCCCCTAGGATGGTTCCCTAACATCAAATAAACATTTCCAAAAGCTTTATGAGGCCTTATAAGGAGTAAAGAAGATAAGATTAATGACCAGCAGACTATAAAACAAACTCAAGCACATTCTTGGACTCTCCAATAGTCCTTTATTCAATCTTTGACCCAATGAGGATCATGCACTCCAAAATTTGAAAATTCACCAAGAAACCTCAAGTGCTCCTCCACCAGAAATGATAGGTAAAAATACTAGCATAGCGGTTGTCCAGAGTTATGTACCTTATAATAAACTACACCATGTCTGCCCAAAGCTTGAGAAGATCCTTTTGGTTGTAGCCTCCATCTGGGTTCTTCTTGACTTTTCTTATCTCGCTCTTTTTGTTGTAGAAAATCGAGAGGACTTCTTCCAAATTTTTCCTCTCCTTATAGAACTTTTTACCCTCCATACTAAGTGTATTAATCTCAGCAATTAAGGGTTCATCAACCCCGAACTCGCCCCACACACGCTTAGCACCCTATTATTCTAATTTATAACAAATAAATCCGTGAGCTTGTGATTCTGGCCATGGAATTTTCTAATAAATGGTTCCAGACCCCCATCGACGACTTCCCTCCATACCACTTCATTTTTCTCCCATAGCTCGCACAATGACAGTTCCATTCTATTCTTGTCTCCCACCATAAGATTGATGCCTCTAATTTTTTCTACTTACACTAAAACCAGGCTTTAGGCAAACAATAACAAACAAGACCCACAGTAAAATCTGGAATGTCGCCACCACTTCTTTCTATGAATAGCTTTACACATGTGAAACGCTATCATAATCAATGCTCTATTAGAGAGAGATTTCTGGTGTCCTCCTGTGCCAGTTCACATAAGTGAAATGGAAAGGAATCCCCTTCCCACCACCACTTTTCATCATCTCTACCAACGTCGAGATTTTCCACGTGGTCTGTAGGCCTATTCCCTCACTCAAAACATGCCAAATTTGAATTGTTTCAAGTTTGGCAATCATATCAAAGCACTCCTACATTAAATGATTAATCATTCGGTGGGGGTAGTCTTTTTAATCAAATAGTTGATTATGTTTAACGAACCACTTTCCAACCAGACTTTCTTGAATCCTCCATGAATAGCTATTTTAAGCCCAATGTAGGCCGCATTTGCCTTAGCATAATGGTTTATCTAAGTGCAAAATATATATCTAGTTATTGACAATCACTTTAATCAATATTGTGAGTCAACCTAGTACACATTTGTGTTATTTGAGTGCTCTTTTGTATTTAAAGACATTCATTCACTCATTTAAAAACTTAGCAAACTATTTTGGAGAATAAATACATATGTGCTATATTGTTGAGAGCTTTCTAATGGTATTATCAAAACATTATATTATCCGACATCCTCTCAAATTTATTGTATATTTTTTTATTATCTTTAATCTTTATTCAAGACTCTAGATTGATCCCACTAGGTGTCTAACTATGAAAAAAATAATCTTCAAATTTCAACAATTTTTTTAACAAGAATTTAAATATAACCAACAAATATAGATGAACTCCAATAGTTCACATTGTGTCGTTTTGAAATGCAAATGAACTTGAGTAAAAGATGGTTTACATAATCATAATTCTCCATCTATTCAAGACCTAAAATGTTAGTATCTAACATTTCTCAAAATATTTTCAAATTGAAATTTGAGCTAAGTATATTTTTGTTCTTTTTTTTTTTCTTTTTTTTTTACTTACATTTGATTTTAAGAAATTTAATTAGGAATTTAATTTCATTTATCTATGTTAATCATTGCATGAGGTAGATATTTAGTAAAAAGGTATTTCTCATCTATGTTTTGGTTAAGCTAACATTTTTGAAAAATCTAGGATTTCACCTTTAAATTTGGTTACTTTTTTTATTATTTTGTTTGCATCACCTTATTTTGGTCTGCCCCTTTTTCCTCTAACCTCCAATGTGTTATTTTATTTCAAGATATAATAGTTGATTAATTTTTTAGATATTACTTCCTTTTTATATGATTTACCTTTTTTTTTAATATATATAATTATATTACAATATATCTTCAACATCCTCACTTCTCTTATAAAGTTCATATTAGAAAGATCTCATGTATGTGACAATGAACTATTACGACACTTACTCAAGTTAGACCTAATTGATAATTGATTGTTATTTTAAAACAATAATTAGCTAGGGATCCTTGTAGTATAAACATTTTTAATGATATAGACACTTTTATTGATTCTTCTACTAGTGTATCCTCCAATCCATCCATCAAACCTTCTTTTTTTATGATTCTTCTTCTACTTCCATAGTTGCCACTTACATGGCCTCAACTATCGATATCATCACCTCTAGTCTAACTCTTTTATCTTTTATTTCTACCTTTACTGTTTCCATTACTTTTTCTCTTAGTTATAATATTAATCATCTCTCATCCTTCCATCCCTATAACTACTAGTAACATATCTCACAGTTTTTTCTCATATAAGTTCTTCTAATCTTATGAACACTTTTCCTCTTACCATGGTTTTTACTTAGCATGGAATTTTTGGGATGTACATATCCTATACCTTATAGTTTTAATAGTAAAAAATATTTCTCAATATTGTATTGTTATTTGTGAGAATCACTAGGTTAATGCAAAAGGATCGACACAACTCTATCTCTAAAATTAGAATAATATATTAAATTCTTTGAATATTAAATTCCTAGATCTAGGTTAATTGAGTGGGCATGAATATGACCTGGAAACCAAAAAAATGATACAATTATATATGTTCATCTTTTTTATATTGTTCTATATTATCCATCTTCCTCTAATAACTAAAGAGTAGCATTATTTAGAAATCAAAAGGGTGGTTGTTCTCCTAGGTTAAAGTTCATAATAGTACCAATATTACACTTATTGAAAAGGTTTGGGTGATAGATATACTAACATTTTGATTCTATAAAATGATGATGTAGACAGATTCAAAATAAATATAATTTTGACAATTCAAAATTTGGGCATCTGAAATATGATTTTTTAATGAGGTTGAATTGGTTGGTTTAAATTAGGCAATGGGGTATTAAAGGAAGGACAAGTCTCATTTTGGATTATCAAATTTGGAACACTTTTTTCGACGATTTTTATTTGTTGTTAGCCCTAGCATGAATGAAACCCACTATCCAGTGCCCAAAGATCAGGACGCAACACCTGCCCCTCTGGTTCAGATCTTTAGCATAATTTCTGATTTTTCATCTTCTTATTAAAATCAGTAGTCGCTGATTCTAATCCTAATCACTACACAAGTGAGGCAAATCAGATCTGAATCAGTTTCTATAGTTTCGCACCTGCATTTTCATAGCATTGTTAGCAACAAGAACAATTCGGCAAATCAAGTTTCGCAGTCCAAATTAGAGGCATGTTTTTAGGATAATTGAAGTGGACATATCACAGACCTCTTCCATCATGCACAACAACTAGCTAATCAACAAATTTATATGAGGACATTCAACCACTGAGGATTAAGGTTATCGCCATAGGCAAGTGAGGGTTTAACGCCTGAAGCTCGGCTGAAGGAGATTATGTGAGTTCGCATGCACTTCTCATTGGACGGAAGAAGATCCAACGACTGCCATCAACAATAATAAAAAAGATCTGAGCTACAAGTGGGTTAGGAAGAGTTAAAAAAAATCAATACTTGAGGTGAAGACTTTTGGAGACCCCGTCATACACTTCTACAAGCGAATGACTTTGTTTCAAATAGGTGTGAGTTGTAAGAAGAAATTGCCAGATGTTTTCAGAACTTATATTTGTCACCTTATATCAATGGATATGCTGTAAGATCTAAATTTAGAAATTACTTTTCAGTTCCCCGATCGTTCATTACATTGTTGTTTCATTATGCATGTTTGACATGATTATTTCTTCAAGTTAGTTGCAATCAGAAGTTGTGGTTTCTGTTAAAGAAAACTCTATGCCATTTCAATTCCGCTGGCCAATGAATAACACACACACTAGATTGCAATGGTTAGTTCATTATCAAAAAAATTCATAGTCGAAGCAATAATCATTCACATCTAATATTCTAGAATGAACGAATTTCACAAAGTTCGCTTTTCTATCATGCGACATTCTCAGATATATGATCACAGATCGACATTCTCAGATACATGGCAAATTAGATGGGGTAGTTGGGATTATTTCCAGAAGCTCTCGATTGCCTCGTGACTACCATAGATAATTCACAATGGCTAAATATTGTTATTTCAACTTCACTTTGTCTACTATACACATTCCATTGGACCCTCCCCATGCATATATCCTCCAAAATTATTCACTACTTGTCTCTTTGTTAGCAACCATTCCAACTCATAATATAGGTAGTACTTCTCTCAACCATAAAACTCTCTTGTTTGATTGTAGATGCATTCATAATAGATTAAATGAATTTGGTGTATGCTAGACAAATTTCTTACTTTCACATGTCATCTAATTGATGTCAAATATGAGTCCCGCATGTTTTATCATGATTGCTTAAAGTTTCTTAATAAAAAAATTGTATTATACAATAAATGATGACCCACTGGCACATGATACATTTGTGGTGGCAATGCGCTTGATATTATTGATGTGGTTATACTCTCTTCTATTGATATATTGGTAGGTGCCATATTTGACGTATTAGGCAACAGACAATGATCTAACCATGCTTAGTTCTTCACTTGAGGATATTTTATCATAACTTGAGGATATTTGATCACATGTCAAGGTTCCAACCAATGAATGTTCGTATCAACATTGACTCTAAAGAATACTTAGATGTAACATGTTTTATATAACTAGATTGAAATGTCTTAATAAGTTAAGATTAATACAAAACATTTTAGTTTGAGTGTAATTTATTTTATGTTCAAGTCATTTTAAATTTCATTAAAATTTATAATTAAGTTTTGAAATGCTAACTTTTTTTTTAAGATATAATCGAACTTTATTTTTTAACAAGTCATTATATTCAAATTCATTGTGTTATACAAAATTTTTTGTCTTATGAAGAAATTTTATCTATCAAAAAATGGAAACAGGTAAGATTTCAATTTTATGGTAAATTTGATTATTTGTTAAAAAAAAGATAATGAATGCCAATAAACTATTTTATGTATTCTCTAGAACATGTAATTTTGTTTCTTTCTTGCAGCTTTATGACTCAGATTTTTTATGTTCAATTGTTCTTTCCAACCACTTTCGTAGCTTTCATCTCACAAAGAGGTGGGGTATAGATATCGTTTGTAGTACAGTTAGGTGCCTCGCTCAAGAAATACAAGGTAGTCCCATATCTGTAAACCCATATACAGATTGCTGACATCATGAACTATAAATTTTAATTACTTTGTTCAATAAAAATGAAAAAACTATTGGAATCCAAATATTTGTAAAATACCTCAGCACCTTTTTCTTCGTCGCTTGCAGTTACCATTGCTTCGCTATCAGCAAAAAAATTAGATTAAATGGAATTGTCCATCGGAAGTTCGAAGTAACCACTTCATTTGGAGCTTGTCTGAACAACGCTACATGTATGCATTTCCCCTTTACTTCCTCCTCAAAGTAATCCGGTTCCAAATAACACAAGAAATTTGGAAAGAACAATATAAGCTTGTCCGGATGAAACACCTCCTTGAATTTCCGTACTCTAAGAGCAGGAAACTCCAAAAAGTTTAAAATTGGTTGTACGAAAGCAGTCAGCCTTCCTCCTAGCTGCATCCAGCAGGGACATTCCTGCAAATACTGTTTGGTGCAGAACAATCTGTCAGTAAACATGAAAAGTTCAAAATAATAATAATTTTGGAAGTGTAATCAGATTTAATTACCTCCATAGACTGAACCCTAAGATACTTAGGGTTTCTAGTTCAAATGTAAATCAGATCTTGCTAACAACTTCTCAAAATTAAGAATGTGTGATCTGCTCAGGGCTCTAAAGACAGATTTACGATGAATGACAGATAATTTCTGATCTGCAACAATTAGGAAGGGGCTGAAAATAACCGCCTGAATGAGTAAACTTCACAAAGTATGAATTGAAGCGTGCAGCCTTCAATAAGATCTCTTAATTTTCTGTCCTCTTGTATCCTGATCTGAATTAATCCACCTCCAGTCACATTCAATCCTTTCTTCATCAAAGGATTCAGGGTGCAGAAGGATTCAATTCTGTCCTCTTTCTGCATTCCTTAAAATTCCGATCTACACTCTTGTTATGTGAAAAACCATTCAATGCCACTATGAGATCTGGCTTGGGGTCAACAACTGACAATTCCACCTTCCTTATTCGATTTCAGAGTTCTACCACACACTTTCGTCAGTCTATCATTCTTCCTCAGGTAAACTAAATCCTTCCCAAAACCAACTACATCTGCTGGCAGTACTTCTTGAGATGTTTACTTCAAGTGCTTGATTGTTGAAACAACCTTCTTCTTTTGACTATTTCTAAAAGAGCGATGCACCAACATATTACAAGGCCATGTAGTTGTAACTAATATCAAGTCTGAAATATAATCATTAGCAATATAAAATTGATACAATAGTCATTAATCAGCACTATCCATAATTTGGAAGCTCGATCGAAATTTCAACAGCAGAAAATCCACAAACAAAAAACTGCATACTCCTAGAGCCTTTCAAAATTAGCAACCTTGTGACACAAAACACTTGTTCATATGCTAACAATGAATTGTAGTAGCCGGAATTGTTGGAATCACAAAATATAAATTCTGATACCGTTTCCTTGGTAGCTTTTGGTTCATGCATCTTGTAGCCCACGCTTATCCTTGACATATTTAGTTGGTGACCTTCAACAAGAAATTCCCATTTTGCAAAAATCTCATTTAGAAATATCTCATTTGCTCACTACCTTAAGAGAGTGATATTGAATAAATCCAAGACAAACACAACATTATCAAACCAAGCATTATCATAATGAAGCATCTTTCCTAAGGATAACTTCTTGAACTCCATAATTAACTCTTAAATGGACGTAACCATTACAAAGCCAAAATTGTTTCAATTCTCTCTAGATCGATGATATAAAATCCATACATATCTTGTGTCCTTTGAATAAGGAGTAGTGAGGCCATCGTGGAATGTCACAAGGTTCATCCATGATATAAATTGTAGCTCGAATCATCAAACACCACACCATGCTTAGTTATAAATCTGGAATATCGAAATGATCTCCATCTTATCATCATCATCCAGCATCAAACACTCCAAGGTGACTATCTCCATTTCGCCCTCACCCATGATCTTGTCCTCAATTGTACTTGGCTCCCCTGAGTGATTTATACATAGTGGATCTTTCACAACACGATTAGAATGTACGGCACAACCTAAGTGATTCCTCACAAACTTCAACTCATTTCTAACACAATAGATGGAGGATTCAAAGGTAACAACATTGGCTCTATCCTCTATGACCCAAAAACCATTTGGATTCTATCACTCTCTTTCGTGTGCTAGCTCCATGGTAACAAAAATTTTGCAATAACATGGGAAGAAATAATAAGAGAGTGATATTGAATAAATCCAAGACAAACACAAAATTATCAAACCAAGCATTATCATAATGAAGCATCTTTCCTAAGCATAACTTCTTGAACTCCATAATTAACTCTTAAATGGACGTAACCATTACAAACCCAAAATTGTTTCAATTCTCTCTAGATCGATGATATAAAATCCGTACATATCTTGTGTACTTTGAATATAATAGTAGTCAGTTCTCTTCGAGATACAAGGAGTAGTGAGGCCATCGTGGAATGTCATAGGGTTCATCCATGATATAAATTGTAGCTCGAATCAAGAAACACCACACCATGCTTAGTTATAAATCTGGAATATCGAAATGATCTCCATCTTATCATCATCATCCAGCATCAAACACTCCAAGGTGACTATCTCCATTTCGCCCTCACCCATGATCTTGTCCTCAATAGTACTTGGCTCCCCTGAGTGATTTATAGATAGTGGATCTTTCACAACGAAATTAGAATGTACGGCATAACCTAAGTGATTCCTCACAAACTTCAACTCATTTCTAACACAATAGCTGGAAGATTCAAAGGTAACAACATTGGCTCTATCCTCTATGACCCAAAAACCATTTGGATTCTATCACTCTCTTTCGTGTGCTAGCTGTTGAAATAGTAGCTAGCTCGGATACCTATTTATTGTATTTTAATGTTGTCAATGACAATTAAAATACACATGTATTATCTATTATGTAAATTGAACTTAGGGCTGGGCCCAAATAATGTAACTTGTGGATAAGATAGGCCCTATAAATGTAACTTGCAATTTGGTCTGACCCTAATTGGACGATGTAACTTGTGGTCCTATATTGAATGTAACTTGTAGATAGGGTAGACCCAAATGTAACAATTAACTATGTTTTGGGCTGGGCTCAATTGTAACGTGGTGGCTATTGGGCTGGACCCAATACCTAACGTGGGAAAATGTATAATATTAATTATCTTGAAAGCCGACTTGAGGATGTTTAGTGCCAAAAAGGATGGTATATAATCCACGTGAAGATGAAGTCAATTATACAATCATTCTTAGCAAATGCAATCTGCTCTCCTACATTTTAGTGAACTCTTCATTTGTGCAAATTCAGTCAAGGATATTGTTGGGCGAAGTTGTCAAGATCTTCTGCAATTCTGCTCCAGCCTATTGTTGTCATCTACTGCTGATCCTCTCTTTTGGTCATCTACTGTTGATTAGGGCTGCATCCTTCATTACCTTGTCAACTTGCTGTTTGGACAGCAATCTGGACAGCAATCTGAGATAAGTTTGCTATATTGTAATTGCCTACAATTGAGATAATACATATCATATTTAAGGCTGGGTTTTTTCACCTCCAAGAGGGAGGTTTTCACAGGGTATTGGCGTCTTTTGTCTTGTGTTTTTACTATTACTGATTATTCACAGTCTGATTATAATTAATTGGTTAGATTAACATCTGATTGCTTGAAATTAACAAGCTCCATGGTAACAAAAATTTTGCAATAACATGGGAAGAAATAATAAGAGAGTGATATTGAATAAATCCAAGACAAACACAACATTATCAAACCAAGCATTATCATAATGAAGCATCTTTCCTAAGGATAACTTCTTGAACTCCATAATTAACTCTTAAATCGACGTAACCATTACAAACCCAAAATTGTTTCAATTCTCTCTAGATCGATGATATAAAATCCGTACATATCTTGTGTCCTTTGAATATAACAGTAGTCAGTTCTCTTCGAGATGCAAGGAGTAGTGAGGCCATCATGGAATGTCACAGGGTTCATCCATGATATAAATTGTAGCTCGAATCAACAAACACCACACCATGCTTAGTTATAAATCTGAAACATCGAAATGATCTCCATCTTATCATCATCATCCAGCATCAAACACTCCAAGGTGACTATCTCCATTTCGCCCTCACCCATGATCTTGTCCTCAATTGTACTTGATCTTGTCCTCAATTGTACTTGGCTCCCCTGAGTGATTTATAGATAGTGGATCTTTCACAACGCGATTAGAACGTACGACATAACCTAAGTGATTCCTCACAAACTTCAACTCATTTCTAACACAATAGATGGAGGATTCAAAGGTAACAACATTGGCTCTATCCTCTATGACCCAAAAACCATTTGGATTCTATCACTCTCTTTCGTGTGCTAGCTCCATGGTAACAAAAATTTTGCAATAACATGGGAAGAAATAATAAGAGAGTGATATTGAATAAATCCAAGACAAACACAACATTATCAAACCAAGCATTATCATAATGAAGCATCTTTCCTAAGCATAACTTCTTGAACTCCATAATTAACTCTTAAATGGACGTAACCATTACAAACCCAAAATTGTTTCAATTCTCTCTAGATCGATGATATAAAATCCGTACATATATTGTGTCCTTTGAATATAATAGTAGTCAGTTCTCTTCGAGATGCAAGGAGTAGTGAGGCCATCGTGGAATGTCATAGGGTTCGTCCATGATATAAATTGTAGCTCGAATCAACAAACACCACACCATGCTTAGTTATAAATCTGGAATATCGAAATGATCTCCATCTTATCATCATCATCCAGCATCAAACACTCCAAGGTGACTATCTCCATTTCGCCCTCACCCATGATCTTGTCCTCAATTATACTTGGCTCCCCTGAGTGATTTATAGATAGTGGATCTTTCACAACGCGATTAGAATGTACGACATAACCTAAGTGATTCCTCACAAACTTCAACTCATTTCTAACACAATAGATGGAGGATTCAAAGGTAACAACATTGGCTCTATCATCTATGACCCAAAAACCATTTGGATTTTATCACTCTCTTTCGTGTGCTAGCTCCATGGTAACAAAAATTTTGCAATAACACGGGAAGAAACAAATTGTCATACCTTAGGTTGCGAAGCACATGCTCAACCACTGTCACCAAAAGAGAATTTGTTCGGAATGTCCTCAACACATCCATTTCTGTGATTCAAAACTCCCAACTTGGGGCTAACCAAAGGGTTCTTCTCAATGGCATATCCATCCTCTATTCTCTTTTGTAAATAAATAAATGATTCAGTGTGTGGAAATTCAAAAAATGGTGCATCGTTGGCTGCATCCTCTTCCATCTTGGACTCTTCACATCGAACAACTGATGCCTTTTCCTCCTTTACTTCCTCACTACTTTGCTGACACATGCAATCATTTGAAGTCAATAAAACATCTTCCAGTTTGGCGCCTTTTCCTCCTTAACTTCCTCACTGCTTTGCTGACACATGTAGTCATTTGAAGTAAATAAAACATCTTCCATCATCGAAATATCTCTACCTTCAACTTGCTTATTTGGTTCCTCTTGTTCGTCCTTTGTGGTGTCTTCTAGCTTTGGTTTTTCTTCCTACTCTGTTATCACTGCTTCTTTCTCGACCTCCTCTTGTGATAATGGTTTCAATGTATCCCTCACTATTTCATTATCCATCATCTTGGGCACTTCTTTCAAGAATGGATCTTGCTCTCTGCACATTCTCCTCGTCTGTCCATTTCTTATTTTCATATCGTAGTACTCCTCAAAGATATGTCATAATGGATGGCAGGATCCAGGACAATATATTCAGCATGGTATCATGCCACTTCATCCTCTTGTTGTTGGTGTATAGGTTGTTCTCCCTCAAAGAAGCCTGCTTCTTCTATTCAGAAAAATTTGGCTTTGAATATCTTCTTGAGTGGGTTAATTGAAACCCTACCATTGGCCGAGCTACAACCTTCTGCAAAATGGTGATTGGATCTACCGACATTCCATTGCTGATTAATCCCTCTTACGATGCGAACCATCTCTGCCATAGAATCTCTATTTGAGTATTGAAATTCTATGTTTTCCCTAATAACTTTTTGCACACTTCCTTCATTCCTATCCTTAAGTTAGTATTACAGCAGTTCCCATAGGCTGACAGGAACAATGGCTCTGATACCAATATAAGATACCTAGGGTTTCTAGTTCAAATTTAAATCAGATCTTGATAACAACTTATGAAAATTAAGACTGATAACAGAAATCAGAATTTTGAACCTTCATTCCATAAGACAAGCATAAAATAAATACTAGTTGCACGCCTCAAGAAATAAAAGAATTATGGCTCCAAAGACTTCGTTTTGTCTACAATTTAATATCGTCAGAGTTAGCCCAGAACATGGTCAAGAATGTGTGATCTGCTTAGGGCTCTAAGGGGAGATATAGAATGAATGATAGATAATTTTTGATCTGCAACAATTTTGAAGAGAGCTGCAAATAGTCGCCTGAATGAGTAAACTCTACAAAGTATGAATTGAGCCACATAACCTAGAATAAGATCTCTTAGTTCTCTGTCCTTTTGTATCATGATCTGAGTTAGTTCAACTACAGTGATGGTATGAGCAAAGTTTCTCCACAAAGAACCCAAGTTAGATCGCCCAACACCTTGCTGACAAAAGGGAAGTCCAAATCTATAGAGAATTGAGGAGATTTGTAATCACGCCTAGGTAAGTTAAAGCAATCACACCTAGGTGAGTTTAATCTCGGATTTCCTTTTCCTTGAATTCGCCAGATGCATGTAATTCACAGACCTGCAATGGAACTGAAGGAAGAGAATGCGAGAAGAGTTAAAGAGGGTTAGGGGTTTCGTCCCAACCTCCTTGCACGGACAACAGGGTTTTCGTCCTGGTGTAGTGTCACTAGGCATTCGTCCCAAAAATTATTTCATACCCACAAGAGTGCGATTGCACTGGCCTTTATACCTCAGAGGGCGCCAAGAAACCAACTTGCAGGCAGGTCGGCCTAGAAACATATTATTTATTGATGCCAAAACCCAAATAGATTGACCCAAAAACATATTATTTATTGATGCCGAAACCTGAATAGATCAGCCTATAAATATATAGAGAGAGAGAGAGAAGTGTCCCACTCATTCAATTTTCGAATTAGGGACAAATGGGGACAGGCCACGAACACAAGGCTTTATGACTTGACATGTTGTAACATCCGACATTCATTTCTTTCAATCTATCCAGCTTCTCCAAACACTGCAATCCTAGCAGCTCCTTGCTTATAACTTCTCAAATGATCTGCAATATTGGATTTCTCGTATTCTGGAAACCGTGGGACAATTGAACATTTCAATGTTATTCAGGAGAGTCAGATCTATAAAAGTTAAGAGCCCATCTAACTCCTAACACTCATATATAGGCAGTTTACGAAGGTTTACCACACCTCCCATACATCTAATGTTCTTCATCACTTCACAGTCCGACAATAATGGGTAGTTAATTGATGTAGGCAAGCTTCTGATTTCCATCAATTGGGTATTCCCAGAAATAGTCGGATCCTTAAGGTTGAGACAACAATCTTAAGATATCCATATTTTGGACAAACCTGTCTCAGATAAGTCTAGAAATTCTACTTTGTGAAGTGCAAAATCCCCTGATCCAAAAGGCAACTCTCTAACCCCTGAACAATGAATTTCTAAGACCCCAAATGCTATGAGGTATATACATTCTAATTTCTCGCAGTTAGAAATAGTGAAAGATTTCAAGCAGGACCAGTTTCCAAGAGAAGCTGGCAAGCTTGTCAACAGCGGTCAATCAATAGAAAGATAGGTCAAGCAGGACAAGTTTCCAAGAGAAATTGGCAAGCTTGTCAACAACGAGCTCTTAATAAAAAGACGGGTTAAGGAGGGCAAGTTTTCAAGAGAAGTTGGCAAGCTTGTCTGGTGAAGGAGCACTCGAGTGCATTCGCAATCAGCACCAACAAAAAAAAAAAAATTTCCGTTTGTTTTGGTTTCTGGTTTTGGCTTTGTTTGCTTTGCATCTCACTAGTTAAAAAATAACCTTTTCTCTTTGGTAGCTTGGAACAGGGCACATAAATTGCTCAGTGATGTAGTCATGAAAAGCACATGATGGCTTTGGAAACCAGTGTGGATATCCATCAGAGTTTTAAAGATATTAAATTTTGCCAGATGTTGAAGCTTCAATTACCCTGGTGAACATGTATGCAAATGTGTAAGCACAGACAGGGTATGCGAATTGTCTGACAAAATGCCTGAAAGAGACATTGTCTCTTGAACTAAAATGATTGCAGTATATACACAAATTGGATTTGACGACAAGGCTTTAAACACTTCCAAGCAAATGCACTCGACAGACATAACTCAACATTCCACAAATATCCACCCAACCCGTGTAGAAATGGGAGCATCGAAACAGCACATGGACATCAAAAAAATAAATAAAATTAGATTTGTAATTGCGATTGCCCAGGTAGACGTATTTGCAAAACGTGGCAAGACATGTGTATATCAATTTAATAGGATACATATATACAAGTTAGATTCGCCAAAGAGGCTCTGGACAGGCGAAAAGCCAAATTTCCTTGGTGTTTGGCAGAAGTTGAAACCAAACTGCATTTAGTTATTCGATTCAGCTTCCATGCTGTGGGATGAAAGGCCATTGGAATTCAGAACATGAAGAGGCATCTAATTGTAGAAGATGAAATATAAGGGGGAATCGGTCCATTAGGTGTGGTAGCTGCGACAAACAGAGGGCCTGCACAGGTTGAAGAGAAGAATAGAGCTGCGACCAAGGAGAAATCGGCCCATTATGGTGTGAGTGTGGGTAAAGTGTGGCTGCACATAGAGAGAGAGGAGAGTTGTTTTGAATGTAGAGAGAGAAAGTGGGGAAGGCCAATGAAAGGCCATACTGTAAATAATGCGTATCTTGTTTTGTTGTGAATGAAACTTTAATTTCATAGTTGCAATCTAAATTTGAAAGCAGAGAATCTCTGCAGTTAGTTTTGCATCTGGGTTTGCTGTTGCAGGTTGGAGAATTTCTTTCGCTCTTGCATCATTGCCAATAGGTTGCTACCAGTTAATAGGCTTTTTAACTTGGGAAGTAGGCCGATGTCATTAGCCAAATACCTTAAACACCTGATTTGTAATTTGAGAAGGCAACTTGTCTAATTCCTTCCAAGAATGGAGGTATACATTTTCCAGTATGTTTGACCTAAGCTTTTTGAGCTTCACCCAAAATAATAAATTCAGGTATTCCAAATGTATCAGATGCTTAAAAGAAACTAGCAGTATTTTCAACTCTTGGCAGCTATGCAAGTCTATATGGCGCAAAATTGTTAACTCTCCAAAACAAGAAAACCTTAACTTCGAGTGTTCCAGATATTGAAGATCACAATACTCTTCTGGCAGGCTGCTATAGTGAAAGCCATTGCAAAATATTAATCTTTTCAAATTGCTTCCTGCTTGAAGTAATTTTCAGCTCTATTAACTCTAGGTTGTCAGTTCGGGTTCAGGCACCGGTTTAGGTTCGAAGAACCGGTACGCCAGTACGACAAAATTTTGAAAAGGGGTTTGGGTTCATTTGGGTTCGTTAGTACAAAAACATGTAAATTATATATATATATTCAGCTTATAAGCATGAATTAAGATTAGCATGTCACATAGCATCATATAAACAACAAAACCAACATAAACTTGTAATCATAGCATCATGATCATACCATAACAGCATCATATACATCAAGTTTAATATCAAAATGATAAAATATTCAAGTATCATTGTTTCAACTTTCAACAATTTAAAGTTTGATCATCAAATGGATTCTCTAATTCCTCATCATTGACATTGACATTAGATGAATCAATGCCAATGCCAATGACACTTGCACTTGCACTTTAAGTTTGCTCGCTATCTGAGTCATCAAATGCAACAAGCTAAGAAGTGAATTTATCCAAATCAATATGTTTTGGCTCCATATCCCACATCTTCGTTTCCCCTTGCTTGTAGTCATGTTGCTTGTGTGAAATGAGCCAAGTTAATGTTTTAAAACTCACTTTTAGGGTCATTTTAATTTTTTATGTGGTGGAATTAAAAAAAAATTAAATTTTGCAACAAAAAAAATCCATTTTTTGACTGTCAGACCCCTGGGTTCTACTTGGGTTCTCTTGGGTTCGACCTGGGTCTTCTTGGGTTCAACCTTAGGTCCTCTTGGGTTCGCCCTGGTTTGAACCAGGTCTGTGAACCATGAACCCTGTCCGAACCATAGGTGAACCGGACCCAAACCCTGAACCAGAACTGTACCGGACCAGTACCAGGGGTCTAGGGGGCTGAACCCGGTAACTCAGTATTAACTTAAAAGGAGGTTGCAGGCAACATATTGTTTTCTTTTATTATAAGAATTAAACATTCAATTTAGAAGTGTTCTTTAAAAGCTAACACAAAGCAAGATACTTACGTCCACATTGTCTCCCCACAGCTCTTCTGTGTCTCTAAAATAATTCTGTAATACTGTCAAACTTGTGAATGGATTCTGGAACTCACTAAGGAAGAGTTCTATGGGGAAAACTCTTCCAACGAAGCCACACAAGGTCTTCTGATAGTGAGGCAATTCCTTTTGTGTGTTCATTTCCACTAACAAAGAATATCTGAGCTGAGGGAAGATTGAAGCCGTTTAAACCCTCTCTTTGAGGTTTCCACGAATGTCTTCAAAAAAATTTCAAAACTGGAAGCATCAGAAGTTATCCCCCTAGGCGGTGTGCTTTCCTGTATATAAAAATAACAATATAAAAATGTTGAAAATAAACTTGAAGTCATTTATAAAAGGTTCCTAGACAGACCTACTATGTTTCCTACATCCATTGATATTAAATCTGCAGCCAATGCGATAAAGGTGTCTTCTGTCAGGACAATTAATCATTTGCATCTTTTGTCTTATATCTATTAAGCTCACCTCAGAATGGTTGTGAATGTTGACAATCTGCTTTGGAGACCCATAATGACATGGCGACCATGTAGTTGCAATCTCTCTCCCCATATCACGAAGATGATTGTGCACCCATATTTTCACCATGTGCTCGTACTCGTCATAGATCAGCTCCACAAGACACTTATCCACAAGCGTTTCCAAACCATGCAGACCTCTCCAGCTGGATCCATCCCATACTGCTATGGCCACACATATTCAAAAGTGTTTTCAAATCATGCAATGACTTCTAAAGTAAACTTAATAACTAGTTTTTTTTATTTTTTATCGGTAGCTTAATAACTAGTTATTATTAATAGTTAAAGTTTACAATATAATTATAAAAAATATGATACATAATGTATGAATATCAAATATATCAAGTATATATTAAATGAATTTCAAAATATCATGTTTATGTGTTATTAGATAAGCATGTATTTAAATGATTTAATATATTAAGATAATTTGTTGAAATTCAGTTGGTCATAAAGATAATTTATTACAATTTCGTTCATCTTGAGTAGAGTGAGGCTTAGAATCTAGACTAGAATCATATGAATGGTACAATAAACTTTGTGACTATGTGCATAAGAATATGAATAAATAATAAATCGTTACATTAAATTTATTAGTTACACGTAAGAAAGTACTTGGTATCTTGATCGTTTGGCTGGTCAAAAGCACAACTTGTAGTGCCATTTTGAGAGGACATGTGATTTGATGATCCCTATCCACATAAACACACGTAATTACAATTATATACTAGATAAATGTCTATAAATAAAATTAAGTTGTTTGAAATAGACTTTCAATTATATATACAGAACCTTATTATTCCTCTATAGTTACATTATGATGACCATGGTAAACTAAATACCTGGAAGATGACATATATGCCTCAACAACATCAGTGTTAGTGTAGCAGCATCGACATACACACCTACACCAACTTGATCCCAATAAATGCCAGTTAATTATTCCAGGAGTGATAATATTTTGTAGAAGGCCTCCACAACTTTTGCTTCTTCGCCTGCCACTACAATTGCCCTGCTATCAGAAGAACATAGATACTGTTGAGATCTCGATTGGAAATAGCTAGCGACCTCATCATCTGGAGCTTGCCTGAACACCGCTATATGTATGTATTTCCTTTTCTCCAAATAACTTTCATCTTCAATATAATCCCGCTCCATATAACACAAGAAATTCGGAGAGTAAAATAATTCCTTGTTGGGATCAAACACCTCCTTCCATTGCTTTACACTAAGCTCGGGAAACTCCAAACAGTCTTGGACAAAACCAAACACCCTCCCTTCTAACTCCATCCGCCAGGGACATTCCTGCAAAAAAGTGTTTGTTGGAGAACGATATGCCAGTAGACATGAAAAGTTCATTATAATAACAATTTGGGAAGTGTAGTCACATTCAATTACCTTAATAGACTGAACAGAAGGCTTTGAGGCTGACATGTTGTGACATTTTATACTCAATTCTTTCAATCTATCTATCTTCTCCAAACTCTGTATTCCTGGCAACTTCCAACTGGTTTCTATTTCTAACTTCTCCAATGATGTGCAATGTTGCAAACCTTCTATTCTGGAAACTTTGGGGCACTTGATCATTGTAAATTCATTCAGGAGAGTCAGAAGTGTAAAATTTGGGAGCTCATCTAACTCCCCACAGGCAGATATATAAAGTTGACGAAGGTTTACCACACCTCCAATGCACCTAGTGTTCTTCAGCACTTCACAGTCCGACAATAATAGGTAGTTAATTGATTTCGGCAAGCTTTTGATTTCCATCAATTGGGTATTCCCAGATATAGTCAGATCCTTAAGGTTGGGACAACAATCTTGAGATATGGATATTTCGGACAAACCTGTCTCAGATAAGTCTATAAATTCCAGTTTGTGAAGTGCAAAATCCCCTGCTCCAAAAGGCAACTCTCTGACCCCTGCATATCTTATGGTTACTTTCCGTAGAAGTTGATGGCGGCAGAGGCTGTGAGGTATATATTCTAATTTCTCGCAACTAACAATATTGAAAAATGTCAAGCAAGACAAGTTTGAAAGAGAATGTGGCAAGCTTGTCAACAGCGGGCAACTAATGAAAATATATGTCAAGCAGGAGAGGTTTCCAAGAGAAGTTGGCAAGCTTGTCAACAGGCTGCTACTAATTGATAGGCTATTCAACTTGCGAAGTAGACCGATGTCATTTGGTAAATACCTTAAGCTGGTTTTATCTGCATTGAGTGTTTTCAAAGACACCTGATTTGTAATTTGTGAAGGCAACTCTTGTACTTCCTCGCAACAATAGAGGTCTAAAATTTCCAGCTTTGTTATGTTTTCCAGCATGTCTAACCTAAGCTTGAGCTTCTTGCAAAATGATAAACCCAGAAATTCCAAATGTATCAGATGCTTAAAAGAAAGTGGCAGTTCCTTCAACTCTGCGCAATAATTCAACTTTATGTAACGCAGATTTGTCAGCTCTCCAAAGCGAACCGGTAGTGAAGATAGGTGATCGAAAAAATCTAATTCCAGGTGCTCCAGAGATTGGAGATCACAAAGCTCTTCTGGCAGACTTCTGAAATGAAAGCTTTCAAACTGGCCATTGCGGAATATTATTTTTTTCAAATGCTTAAGACACCCTATTGAAGGGGGAAACTTTTGCAGCCTACTGCTTGAAGTAATATTCAGCTCTATCAACTTTAACGGAGGCTGCAGGCAATTTTTTTATATTTTTAATTATAAAGCGTGGAACATTAAATTTAGAATTCTTATTTTAAGACAAGTACAAAGCAATATACTTACCTCCACCCTAGCTCCCCATAGCTCTACTAATTCTGTGGAAGAAATCTGTAATACAGTTAAACTTGTCAACGGAAGCCATGAAGGAAGATTCGTGTGAGGAAAACTTTTCCAACGAAGCCACAGGAGGCCTTCTGATGATGAGAGAATTCCTTTTGTAAGTTCATTTCCACTAACAAGAAGAATCTCTGAGTTAAGGGAAAATCCAAGCTGTTTAAACCCTCTCCTCGAGGTTCCCACGGACGTCTTCAAAACAATTTGGGATTTCAAAGTTTCGAAACTTATACCCCTGACCGGTGTTCTTTCCTGAATGGAAAAACCAACAATGTAAGTTTCTTACATCCATTTGATACTAAAATACTAAACTCGATCCTTAAATCAATTATTAATTATTTGCATCTCACCTTGAAAAATTTCTTAATCTGCTGCGGAGACCAATAACGATATGGGCAGTGTGTAGTTGCAATCTCTCTCCCCATATAACGAAGATGATTGTGCATCCATATTGTCTCTCTGTGCTTGTCGTCGTCGTAGATCAGCTCCACAAGACACTTATTCACAAGTGATTCCAAACCATGCACACCACTCCAACCAGATCCGTCCCAAACTGCAATGGCCACACTTTTCTCTTCTCCAATAAGAAAACAAGCCGCATCCAGGAACATCTCTTGCTCTTCCTTGTCCAGCGTATCGAAGCTTAGTTGTAGCCTTTTTATGATATCGGGAGGCAATATTCTTAATATTTTATTTAGTTGAGATTGCCAGAAATCTTCAGATTTTCTTCCATGTAACTGTCCACCTAGAACCTTAAGAGACAGGGGCAATCCATTGCAAGCTTTTAAGAAACCTTCAGCTAAAATTTCATATCCAGGGAGTGGAAAGGGTTGCATGAATGCGTGCTTACAGAAAAGCTCCATTGCTTGCAAGTCATTCAATCCAGGCATTTTATATATGGAATAGATATCCCACGAGGTAAGGACTCCCGAATCCCTGGTTGTGACAATCACAAGACTATTAGATCCAAGGTTGTTGAGATTTGGCAGTAGAGCATCTAGCTGGTCTATGTGATCTACATCATCTAAAACAATGAAAGCACGAACATATCTCAAACAATTTGACAAAATTCTTTTCCCATCCTCTACATTGTCGAATGTCGAATAAGAGACACCAAGGTCCTGGAGAAGTTTTTTCTGCTTCTTGTGCAAATCATTTTGGGCTGCTGACCAGACATCAAAAATAAAGCTGCTTCTTTCAAAAAACGAGCATTTCCTATTGAATAACTCTTTCGCCAATGTGGTTTTGCCACTTCCTCCCATGCCCACGATCCCTTCAATTTTTACATTGGGGTAGTTTTGCGCGGATTGGACTGCATTTCTCTCAAAGTTTATTACAGCCTCATCCATTCCAACGGGATGTTTGGCGACCTCTAGTGGAACTCTTTTCATGGCTCTCACTATACAATCCACGACATTCTTCAACAGCCTCCCCTCATTCCTAAACATTTGCAGAAGAAAAATAAATGCTCAAAGAGAATAAACGTTGCTTACTAAACTGTATTAATGATTCAAGGAATACTAGGATGTCTTGCGACGTAAGATTTGATCAGAGAGGAAACAGAGTACTTTATACTTACACGCTATCATCATTAATCAAATATCCCGAGAGAAATGAAACGTCCTGCAGAGCTTTCATCCACTCTTGAAGCTTCTGTGGCGTGTACCTACCCTTCTTTTCATGCTTGGAGAATGCATCTACATAGCTTCCTTTCCCTTGAGCAATCCATCTGAGGTCAAAGGGATCAACATGATAGAAAATGGGAATAATTTTTGTGCCAGTTTTGAGCATGAAGGATAGCTCAGCCAAACACCAGGGGGATTGGGCATAGTTAGGAGAAAAAATGGCTATATGAAGGGATGCACGACTTATTGCTGCTTGTATCTCCACTGGAATGACGTCGCCGGCCTCAAGCACTTCTATATCGAGAAACGCCCGCAATCCCAAGAGATGAAGAGTATGGTAGATTGTGCTGGCAATTTTGTGTTTCACATCGACTCCACGATGATTGATAAAAATGTAGCTTTGAAGCTCTGAACATGATGAAGATGCAGATGCAGTTGCATAGCTTGGTGTAATTTGATCAAAAGCATTTCCACACTCCATTGAATTGAATTGAGAAGAACTAGATTTCAGGGTTTAAACTCAGGGAAAACAGAAGAGCAAACAAGTAGAAGAGGGTTTGAGCCTTGAAGAAAGGGATAACGAGGATACTGTAACCGTTGACCACTTAGACAACTCATGTGGGGCCCAGTCGTAACCTGTTCTGTTTCCGTTCATTGTTTCTCTTTGCCGTTAACCTTTAGTTTTTCGCGCGCGGTTTTGAACGGTCTCTCCCGCCCACCTGCGCACCCGTGCATTGCGGCATAACATGTATATTAATGAAGGATGCGCTTGCCAAAAGAGCCCTCGCCCATGCTTATATGCCAGACTAGGGGAAGCGTACTAGTCAAATGAGGTTGGTTTTTCTAGTCATAGTTTTAAATATTTTCAAATATATGTTAGTTCTATTATAGTTCCTAGACACATTGTATTGACATGTGAAAACATGAAACCATTCTAGAAAGCATCCTAATGTTAAAAAATTGTAAATAAAGGGATAATATATTTCTGAAGTAGAATTTTTGTTTGTTCAAGCTTGATAAAAAAATTAGGGTTTTGACTATATTTAAATTATTAAATAACTTTTATTTAAAGGTAGCATACTAACACATGCCTTTAATATAGAGGGTTTTCACTGGATCCCAAAACTTCATTCAAAGGTTTTGAACATTTTTACTCCTTTGAACATGATTTTGATGTGATCCCACATGTGGAATAGAATTTTATGTCTATATGTCTATCTATAAGTCTAAAGAAGACACATAGTACAAAAATATGCATTGAGGAAAATATTAAGGTTTTAAAGAAATATTTTTAATTCAAACATTTGTTCTTGGACACTTAGTTCATAGAAGTCGTATCATTTTTTCCAAATGATAATTGTCTACACTTTAGTATCATTTTTTCCAAATGATAATGGTCTACACTTTAGTATGTTTTGATTCGTTGTCTAGTGTGAAGTGTGTTAGGTTTCCAATAGAGAAGGTGTTATTGTTGAGACCTTTAAGAGAAAACAATATAAACTTACAATTGAAGATAATTCAAAAGAATTTATAAATGAATTTGATTTCAATTTCATTAGTGAATGTGTTGATAATATAGATGAAGGCATGACAATTTGTAATGAATATTAAATATTATTACTCGATGTTAAAGTTGATTTGTCTAATCATGACTTGAATTATAAAAGTGATTTAATATTAATTTGTCTAATCATGACTTAATTATAAAAGTGATTTAATAAATTATGAATCCATTGACATATGTAAAAACAATTTTCTTACATTTTTCCTTCTAATATAAATTAAATTATAGTTTATAAATTTAAATTACAAATACTTCATCTAAAATTGCTAAAAACACTTTAAATAACTAAAATTGCTAAAAACACTTTAAAATACTAATAAAGTAAATAATATTTATTTTAGTTTTAGATTATTTTAAAACTACTTTAGAAATTTCCATTACAAATTTCAATCAAATATAAAACTAAAATATCGTTAAAGCCAAGATACACATAGTTTCCAACTCCAAAACAAAACTATTTTAATATTTCAAGGACGATTAAAAAAATCATCTATACTTAGTTTATTGTTGTTTTTTTGTTTTGTTTTTGTTTCTTAATTAATTGATTTCATGATCATATAAATATATCATGCATCATGATTTACGCATAAAGGACAGTTCTTCACGATCTACGCAAGCAGGACACTACAAGGTTAGGAAAGATTTAAAAATCTTATTAAAGTGATGTAACTGTGAATTCCAAGTGATTTTCCCTAGAATAAATCATCGACAAACAAGTGTGTCCTTTTCTTCAAAGCATTCTTGTCTTTTCTTGGCCTATTCGAATGATTTTAAAATTTCCATATGCAATATAGGGGAAGAGCACCCGTAGTTGAGCATGTATGAATAGTTGTGAGGGTTGTTGATAATTTTTTATCCAATAATTGTACAAATAAAAAATATTCTTTGAAAATAAATATTATTTTTTGTTTGTTTATATATCAATAATTGCAATACATCAAATCATTTTGAATTATCATGGCATATATCATTGATTTACTAAATTTCATGCAACTATTAAACAAAAAGCATTCAATACATGTTACATATTAAACAAAATAAAATAACATTCCTAACAACTCAACACACTTTTGATGTGATATAAAAAATAGTTATAAAATATTATATTAAGATTTGTACGATTTTATAAGACATGCAAATTATTATATTAAAATTTGTACAATTTTACATGACAAAGTGTCAAATCACTAATATATGGTTGACCAACTTGTGAGGCAAAATAGTCCCATCATGGGAAAGATTTAGGTGAGTTAAAGGTCATGAACTCGGAGGCTCAGTATTAGGATCCAAGCAACTTCTAGGGAAGCGATGAAATTGAATACGCCACTAAATTGGAAAAATAGGCAACCCTTCGGGAAAATAAAGCTAGGGTTTAAATCTCTGTTACAAATTTGTAACCCTAGCCAAAGATTTTTGGCAGAGAATGTATAGAAGGAGACAAAAATAAATTTGTAACCCTGGCCAAAGCTTTTTACTAGGTAAATAGCCTTATGCATAGGAAAATGACAGGTAAAGATGAAAAATATTGCACAAATGTTCGAATTCAAACATGGGTCATTGCCCCGTAAGATCTGTAAAGACCTTACCTGCTCGAAATGGTTGCAAACCCTTTTATTTCTTGTGTGAATAGACACAATTGCAGATGTCATCGACATTGTATCTAAAACGCCGAGGAGAAACCTGCAAAATGTAAAATGCAATCAAAATAAAAATCAGAGAAGGATATCTATCAAACATAAAAGAATGCCCTTTCGAAACAATATAACTTACCTCATTGCGTGGCCCTGCCCTTGTTGTTGTGGTTGCCACGTAGACATGGTGACAAAGTAGCTCCTATGGTGGCAGAGGATGCATGTTTCTTGAAACGTAAACAATGGCAACAACGTTTGAGGAATATTAGGGTGTGGAGGATAGAAAAGAATAGGGTTGAGTAGGTATTAGGTTAGTTTTATTTAGTTTTTAGATTTTATTCATTCACTTATTTAATAGAAATTGTTTGACTATTCGATGAGTAAAAAATGAATATGATTTAATTTTATTTAATTATTAATAACATAATGTACAATCATGTTTGCATATGTGTTAGGGGGTGAATTTTTTAGGTGACAATATGTTCAACCATTAGGTCAAAGGTAACTAAAGATTGGGTGTGCTAATTCACTATGATTGGTAGGAGGTTCAAAAATGGACATTTTGAACACTTTTTATAAATGCATTTAAAAAACTTATCAAAAATGATGATGATGATATGAAACCTTAGTTATAAGTAGTTAACTCGTCATAGAAGATGCTATAAAAAATTTAGACGTTTTCAACATTGTTATGTTGACTTTTGATAAACACGAAGTTAGGGTGCACGACTACTGATGCTCTTCCCCTTATATCTGAATACACTTGCTTCAGTTCTTCAATGCACAGGTGTGTTTCAAAGTTGACTATACAGAGATGCACTTATTGTTCATGTCTCTCTTACCCTATGATACTTCTGCAGAAATTGTCATATATATATATATATATATCCACCACCAAACAACCATTTCTGATTTGAACAAAAAATCACACTGACTGGCTCTTTAATCAAGACATTACAATAGACTTTTTACTAAACAAAATATAATCTAACTATTGTATCATTTAGATAGATTAACGTGTTAGTTGTTTACAATGTTGTCTTAGCTCACAACCTACTTATTGTAGATCAATTTCTTCATCAACGTATACATGCAAATATATAATATCACGTTTTTACTAAGAATTTATAGTGATTTAAGCTTTTTCAAGTTTGAGTCTTATTGGACATTTTGTAAAAATCTCTACAATCTTTAGGGCACTCTTTCTAATCCTTTTATCATTATTTTAGGGTCATCTTTAGTATCATCTTTTTTCCCCCTCTCTCCTAACTCTTTTTGTTCTTCTTCATGTCCCTTCTATTCTCTATAACTTTTGGCTCACTCTTTGGTTGCATAACTTTTGGCTCTCTTCTCTCTCTCCTAAACATTTTTGTTCTTCATCATGCCCTTTCTATTCTATATAACTTTTTGCTCGCTCTTTGGTTCATTTTAGATCTCTTGTTCATACAAGCATCAATATGAAATTAATACAAGCTCCTTACAAAAACCAACACAGTAGAAATCACCTATGGAAAACTAAGAGTCACTCCTTAGAAATCCACTTTTATTTACAAATAACCTCTTATGGAAGACTAAGAATCACAACTTAGAATTTTAAATTACCCTTCCTTATAGAAAATTGAATGTGGGTCTCCACAATAGAACCCAATGTTTTAACCTATTAAACTCAACCTAATTTTTTAACCATATATATATATATATATATATATATATATATATATATATATATATATATATATATATATATATATATATATATATATATATATATATATATATATATATATATATATATATATATCTTCCTTCTAGTGTTTTCTTTTACTAATTAATACTTTTTTCATTTTTATAATTATTTTGTTAGTAAACAATTTTGAGTAGTTTGAAACTATATTATATATATATATATATATATATCTTCCTTCTAGTGTTTTCTTTTACTAATTAATACTTTTTTCATTTTTATAATTATTTTGTTAGTAAACAATTTTGAGTAGTTTGAAACTATATTATTATTTATTAAATTTAAAAGTAAATAAAAATAAATAAATTTTATGTAAGTAAAGAATATCTTAGCAAACATAAATAGATCTTAAATTAAACTAATATTACAAATTAAAATTATTTTAAAATAAAAATAGTTTTAAATTTATATTCCATGTTAGATAGATATATGCAAAATATCTATATTAATAAATACTTGTAAATATATTTTTAATCTCTTATCAATTTGATTACTGTATATAATAATTATAATTCATAGTCATTATTATGAAAACTAATTAATCAATGCCAATCTTGTTACTAACCTATATTCATTTATTGTCTCACATCATTGTATTCAAAATATCGAAACTAATCTTCTCTACCTCTCCTCTTCTTTATCAATCTTCACTATATATTGCTCTCCTAATAATATTGCCTATTAATATAATGTTTTTTATGAATTTATTATTTATATAATCAATTTTATTTTAACTATATCAATTGAAAAATGATTATGATATGTTTTTGTGTTTCCATAAATGTAACATAAAATAACTTGTAAATAAATAAAATAATTAAAATTTGACATATCTATTTTATATATATATAAATTGATTGTTTCAATAAAATGTTGAATTAATAATTAAATACTTTAACCATAAATATAAAATTTAATATTACAGTTATCATCATTAGTATATAAACACTATTTGATCCATTATTAATATAAATGTATTATTAGTTCATGAACTTATCTTCCCTTTACGTTTTGTTCTTGATATTTTTCTTTTCATTTCATTTAGGTGTAATCTCACTTTAGTTGATCATTTACCCTAATCTTTTGTCCCTCCATCAACCCCCCCTTTTTTTTTTCCTTTTTCTTATTCTTGGTTTATATTTTTCTTGTTTACTTTTAAACAAATAGCTTTATAATCTAGTTAAATTATTCCTTTTTTTTAAAAAAAAAAGTGATTTAAAACAATAATTAAAACATGTTGTAATTTCTTTTAAAAATACTTTAATTCAAAGAAAGAATTAAACTTATTATAAATGGATTGTGAAAAGACTAATACCTACAAATAAAAATTTGTAAATTTAAGAATATAGTAATAAATTTTATTTAAATTTAAGTTAAAATTAAGTTAAAATTTTGTTAATATTGTTTTTAAAGTCATGAAATTTCTCTAAACATTAAAAATAATAGATTTCATGAATACATAATTTAAATGAATGTATCAAAATGCATAAATATGTAGAAAAGTAGGTATGTGTGAAAGAAAGAAGAACCTCATTTGTGTGTGTGTGTGAGAATAAAAGTTGATACGTTTCTTATAATATGTCTCTAGATAGCCATGAAAACTTTTCAAAACATTAAAATCAATAGATCAATATACTATCCTTTTGTGTCTTTGGTTGTTGGCTGATTTTTGTTTTCTTTATTCTATCCCTGATCGTGGTCTATTTCTCATTTCTTTGCTATTTTTTTATGTTGTCAAAATTTTGTGAAATATTAAAATTAATAGGTATCATGAGTACAAAATCTATCTTTATATAAATAATTGAGATAAATTTGTAAGTAAATTTGTTAAGACATTCTATAATATTTTTGTTGTTATGGGATACATTAGAATAGAAAAACCAACTTCATTTGACTAGTACATTATGATTAAAACAAGAAAAATACAACATCTATCATAGTCTCTATCTCTAAATGGAACATGAATTAAACATCTAATATATATATTTTTTATTTATGATTGGTTGAAAAAAATTAAAATTAAAATGATGTTGTTAAAATAATGGGATATTCTTTATACTTATAGAGAAATAAAATCATGTGTTATCAATACTATGCACAATTTAATTAATATAATACTATGCTCACAAAAGTAATTATAGTATGACTTGTTAATATGAATTGCTATAAGGTAAGATTATACTATACTATTCATGCATTTTCAAGTTATTGTAATACATAAAATGCATATAATTTGAATGTTTTGATTAACATTTTAAAAAAAAAAAAAAAAAATTGGTATCAATAGTAATACATTGTAATTGTATAGTAATAAATTATTGTCAATTAAACATTCAAATACATTAAAGAAGCTTATATATTTTTAATCTTTTATATTTTTGAAAATAATGATCAACATTGATACATTTTTTATTGATTTTTCTAATTGTATTGTTGCTAATTGTGTGGTTTATTTATTAATCTTTGTGGCATCGATGTTAAAGAAACCCTCGCCAATCCTCTCTATAATACTCTGATTGGCATGGGAATTAGGGTTTTTCTGGATTCAAAAGAGCTTGAATTAAGGGAGTTCTTGCCTACAGCACTAGAAGCCGCGATGAGTAGTGCTAAGCTTCATATAGCCATCTTCTCACCGAATTACGCATAATCGCCCTGGTGTTTGGAAGAGCTTTCATTTATGCTCACAACTAACACCCATTTGTTCCTATTTTCTATAATGTTAAGCCTGACGATGTTCGGTATGATAAAGGAGCCTTTGCAGACACATTTTCCATGCATGAAAAGAAGGGAAGATGCACTACAGAAAAGCTTCAGGAGTGGAAGAATGCGCTCAGCATTGTTTCACTTCTTGTGGGTGAAACCATTGATAGTAAGAGTGAGTATAAAATACAGTCCAGAATAATTGTCTCCTGCATGTTTTTTCTTTAATTTTGTGAATATATGTTATTTTAAGCAACGTTTGTTTTGAATCATCTATATGTGTTATTGTGTATGTTTTGAAATTATTTAGAGTTTTTTTTTTTGTGTTTTTTTTTTGTATAAAAATAAAAAGGATTATGATATTATTAAAGATTAGGAGTTAATCATCAATGGTTAGGTTTTAATTTTAATGTTTTTTAAGAAGTGAAATCTAATATGATGTCCCAATGGAATTGCTTGACAATAAATTATCTAACATTGACACATCTTTAATATTTATTGACTTTTCTACAAAATATAATTAACAAATATTGAACATGTGGATATAGTAATAAATCATATTTTCTAACATTCCTCATTGAATAATTGAATTTCCTTGGATTCATAGCATACCTCTAAAATGTACAAATTTAATCTTTCCTCAAGGTTAGTAAATACATCAATCATACTAGCCTATGTGTGACAATACAACAACTCTATCTCTTGAGATTGTATCTTTTTTCATACAAAATTATATCAAATCTGAATATACTTGTTGTGGTTTCCTAATTGTAAGTCACAGTGTAAAGTTAGCTTGAACCTCGTCATTGTGCTAAGTTCGATTGTGGATACTTGTTCAAGTTGTGCCAGCATTGAGTATTTGAGTGATGTATTTGCAATATGAAAATCTTCCATTTTCCTTAGGAAATTGTATCAGTCTTGTGTAGTTGTTGTCATGGTGAAGCAAGACTTGATTTGAAGGAGTTTGTCTATCTGAGTAACATTCATCATCATCATTGATCTAAGGAGTAGCATTGTGATATGATCAAATGATGTTCAAACCAGAATGCCCTAGCTCGAGGGAGTCACCAAAATCAGGCCTGATTTTCTTAATAAATTTACCCTATTTAGGTATTTATTAATACTTGGAATGATCTACCATGACAATAATGTTCACCAATTTGATTGAATTTTGATTGTGACATGCTTGAGTTGGTCCTTCTTGCTTGAGCTGGTTCTTTGTACATAACTTTAGTAGAGGACAAAAAAAAGAACCTTAAATAGGATCTTTTTAGGGATAGGTGACATAAATGGGAAATAAAACAATTTTAATGCATTCTAAAATGATCCCTAACAGATCTGGGTATGTTTCCTATCCTGATTTGGTAATGAGGAGGTTGGTTGACATTCTCCACCCCTCCATTTTAAATTGTCTAGAACATAACTTCTATGAATTAAATTCTTTTATTTTCTAACTAGGTCTCTCAATACTGATCTTTAAAGGAGGATTAGAAAAAATGTACATATATGCATAAAAATCATAGTCATTTATAGTGTAGGAGATCTCACATTTTTATTAAAATTAGAAAATGAAGTGGAGAATGACATCTATTAGTGGCCAAACCAAAGAATTATAGTTAACAAGTATAAACAAAGGAAGATGATATATCTATATTTTTATTCCTGACATGACTATCTTGGTTGTGAGAAGAATGTGACCAATTAGTAGCTAAGTATTGCAGTTTTTACTGAATATGATATTTCATTACTATCACTTTTCTTTTCTATGAGAATAGACAATTCTAGATCACAAAATGTATAAAGAGAAAAATGAATTAGATAGTAGGAGGTATGAAGTATATTTTAACCTACTACTAATCAGATCATGAATCTGTTTGTGTTGGCCAAATTTGATCTCTGTCACTAAAGGCCTCTGCAACTATTTGTAATGTTATTTCGATTTGATTGTCTTTTCATTTTATTGAGTGAAGCTATTGAGTAGATAATTTTTAAGATTCTGAAAAGTTATTAATAATTGGATATTTGCAGGATCATGAGGGGCGAAAAATGGTGATATTCTGACTAAAGTATTGATTGATAAGTTGATTGAAAAATATCTATCACTTTCAAATGATATCACATTTCTTGAATCTAAAACATGCGTCACATTATTTGCTCAATATACTATAGGATTAAAAAAAGAAAGATCAAATTTCATAAAGTTTTGACCAAGTTATGGTGGTCAGACATATGATTTTTTATATTTTTAAAAAGTAGTAAAAAATTCATAATTAATTATTTATTTTAAAAAAAATACAAAACAATATGTGTCAAATCCAAACAAGAGCCTTCTACTTATATCTAAAATCTTATAAAAAAATATTATGATTTGATTGTGGTTAAAGTGGTCAAATAGACACCTACTCCTTATCTTTTTCTTGAAATTTTAATACTACTACATTGAAATTTCAATTTTTTTGTCAAATAAATTTTTTTTTTTAGAAAAAAAATAGTATCTTAGAAACTACATTAAATTTTCTACAAATTCTATTCTTACATATTTTTGAAATAATGTTGGTAACTTATTCAAATTTTTACATCAAGTTGCCTAACTTTGTTTTTCTTATTTTCATTGCCACTTAAGGGCCTATTTGGCCCACCATGATCATGCACATATCCAATTAATTGGCCAAATGAGTTTGGCCCATTATAAAGATGCTAAAGTTGTTTAAGGCTTTACTCTTGTAGGCTCTAGGCATCTATTAGGACTGCTAAAATTGACTCATTGATATCTCTATTTGAATTAGTATAACGCTAAATAACTTATCTTATTCTTGTAGGTACTAAATATTACCTTGCATGTAGTATTCACCATAGCACAAGTTTTAAAGAGTTAATAATAATTAATCCTACATTGAGTAGTACAAGTACAAAATCCATAAAAGACAATACACATTGTATTTATTACACCTATCCCCTTAAAAGACCTACGAGGTCTTTTCATAGGTCACTGGGTTGAAGACCTCCCATAGTGTTGCCTCATTCATTATTATGAACCTTGCCCTTAGCATTTGTCATTGGGTCATTACCTACTTGATCATTGTCATCAAGACCTTGCGTGAAAATCATATATTGTCCTTAGCAATATCTTTATTCACTTATTTTGTCACTAAATTATCATTTTCATATTGCCATTCTTTTCTTTTAAGTGTCCTTGAAACTCTACTACCTGCTTTTAAGAACTCAGTAATTAAAGTTGCTTAAAAGAAACAAGATAACAAAAAAATGACCTTTCTAAGAACTCAATAATTATAGCTTCTTAGAAGAAACAAATAACAAAAAATTGACCTTTCTAGGCCAATCTACAAAGTAGTAGATCTAGCAAATCTTGGTCTAACTTAATGGATGTGAGACTAATATAATATAATATAAAAAATAATGTATTATCTTATTTAGTAATAATTTATAAATAAATTTTAATAAATAGAAATAGAAAAAAATTGTGTTTTTTTAATTCCTATAAACATTAATCCTTTTTTTATGATTTTTTTACTTTTTTAAAAATTTAATTGGAGAAGAAAGAGCTAGAAATCAATCAACCAAATCTATTTACTTTTCTATTTATTTCTCTAATAATGATTGTGGCATCTCTTCATCTCAAATAGTTCATTTATATCTTACTATCGACTTAACCTTTGAACCCTATTTTGATACAAATGCTAGTTATATTTGTTAGATTATTTTAAAATTGTGTAAACTTATATGACATATGCATCTATATTCTACTAAAAAGTTGCTCTAAATAAACCTAGCTTTGAAATTGGTGAATTATATAGAATCACAAGGTTTTAATGCCTTCTTGATGCATGACACTATTTAGTTGGCACGAGATACCTTAAAGATTAGCTACTTATGAATGCCCATATATAAATCCTCTAGTTTAAAATGTCTTCTCCATTTATATTTTGAAAGAAATAGATATTATAATTCACTTTCTTTAGACTCTTAGATGTAATGGAATGGCTAAGATGTTGTTCAAATTATCAAAAGTTTTTGAAAGAATTTAAAATAAGATAAACTCTGTACAGAATTGTTTTTCTTCATCAAACCATTTCCATTTTTTTAAGATCATTTGACTACTACATAGAAAGATTGCTATATTCGTGTCTTGTAAATCACAATTCAGTTTATAAATTTCAATTTATTATATTACTACCCTAAATTTTTAAATCTTTATTACTGTATAACCAAGACAATTGACTAACTAATGAAAGAACAGTGCTATATTCCATAAAATGATAATATTATTATTATCCTTTACTCCATGAATTAAGTGTCTATTCATGCGGTTCACTTATTCTTTTCATCTTAAAATATCCAATCCGAAGGAAAAATGAATTTACTGATTGCAGTGGAAATATTTTAAAATGGAGCAATCACAAAACAAACAACATTTGAAATAATTACTTTACAAGATTTGTGTCACATTTACATCAAGGAAAATCTATAACAACATGAATTTGTCAAAGCTCCAAGAAGCAGCGGAAAGTTGCCACAACTCTTTGCCCTTCGCCCATCACAAGAAATCATTTCTACATTACACCTATGCCTTAAACAGGATGTGTGCATTTTGTTCTCCCTTGTGTACAAAGTGGACGTCTGTGTTCAGAGATGCTGCGACTTGATTATCTATCATTACGACGATCTGCATCTAAAATACTTTCTTGTGTATTTTAATCTTGGGTCTGCAATCCCCAAGTACATGCTCTCTGTAACAAAGCCTACATCAAAACACAAAATAATCGGATTGATAAGAGTGTTAGAATGAATGAATAATTAATCTATCCATAACTTCAGTATATAGAAGTCTTATATGTTGTCTAGATGAGCCCATACATGCCAAAAATGTATCATTATTAAATAATTAGTTATGAAGTAATCCTAATTAGATTCATGTTAGATTGTCAATATTCCAGTTAGATGTCATGTTAAATTCCAAATTTATAGGGGATTATTGAGCGGTTTTTTAACTACTTTCCAACTATAAATTTATTATCCATTTTGATGAATGAATAGTGGGTCTCTGATGCTTATTTTATTTCAATTTGGTACCAGAGCGTTTGCTCATGTTCTGGATCCTTCTGAATCTCTCTTTGATCTTGGATTATTGAAAACACTTTAACAAATTGACATACATGCAGTAAGGTCCTAATAAGTTGACTGAAAGGTCTAACCAAATCTGGAGACTCGAACGATTGACTATGGGGCACACAATTGAGATTCAATAGTGGAGTAAAGAAAGAAAGGATTGCATGGACCTGTTCTCCTTCATGCCAATGACCTATACACTAGAGGAGAGTCAATAGTATGAAGCATTTCATGTTACAATAATATTTTTTTTATATTTAGTAAATAGTTCTACAATGTATTTATTGCCACAGTGATTGATTTATTCCATCCTCTGCCATTGCATTTCTGGAACGAGATTTATAGATTTATAAATTCTCATTTTCTGCCAAAAGAAATGAGAGTTAAATAGAAGAGCTTATTTAATTTGCATAGGCAGGTAGGCTATCTGGTTGCCTACTATTATTGTTTTAAGGAATGGTTTTCACGGCCTATATTAATAAATATATAGGGCTTTTAATTGCATTCCACTGCTGAGCGTATTTTTTGCGGTTGTAGCGATGGCTGCTGCAGAAATCCATATTCTTTTGAGCAATGGAGGAAAATTGAAACGTATATTGATGTGGTGATTGATTTAAAACCTGTAATTGCTGGTAACACCTTTTTTGTTGATAAAATCACATTAAAAAAATGGGGATTTTGATATTGTCTGAACTTTGTAATTGCCAGTGCATGCACGGGTAGAAATTGTGTTGTTAAGCGTATGCTGAGAATAAAAAAGAGACATGTAGAAGTTGTTTATTTTTTATTCGTCTCTTGAAAGCGGTAAATCTGATGGGGTTATATCTTATTGAGTGATATAAGTTTGATGGTGTAAATTATGTTACCTTGAAGCTTAAGATACAGATCTTAATGGAAGGTATAATAATTAGTCTATTCTAAATGGTATTGATGTTAAACCAATTATTTCTCAAACCACCATTAGAGATTTGGACAAATGAGAATGGAAGCAATGATACTTTTGCAAATGTTTGTCAAGGTTTAACCATCTCTCATGTAGAGAAAATGAGTGTCTTCATAGGAACACTTACAACTCTAAGAGGTTTGTACGAAGGGATTTAGAGTTTAGACCACTTTATATCTATTTTTCTTTGTAATGTGGTTTATAAAATTATTACTAAATATGAGGTACAAAGGGATTTAGAGTTTAGACCACTTTAGATCTATTGTTCTTTGTAATGTGGTTTATAAAATTATTACTAAATATATAGTAGAGTAGCTTAAGTCTTGGCTTGATTATTTAATTTCATAAGAGAAGGCAGGATTTATTATAGGAAGACAAATTTTGGATAGACTGGTGATTGTTATTGAAGCCATTCACTATATGGCAATGTCTAAGGAAAATGCAATGTTCAATAAACTAGACATGGCTAAAGGCTATGATAGTATTAAGTGACATTTCTTGAATAAAATTCTTATAGCCTTTAAGTTTAGTAATGATTGGGTGAAACTAACTATGAGCTTTGTTACTTCTACTTCTTTCTCCATCATTATTAATAGTGAGCCATCTCACTTATTTGGGGCTTCTAGGGGTCTCCGGAAAGGGGATCCTCTATCTCCTTGCTTGTTTATTATTATGGCAGCGAACTTAGGGAGATTCATTAAGTCCCAAGTTTTCCAAGGTTTGATTAAAGGTTGAAATTGGGATAATGGATTGCAAACTCAATCCCACTTACAGTTTGTGGATGATACTATTTTAATGGGTGTCATTTGAATTCATGAACTTGAGAATTTCATAAGAAATTTGGATCTTTATTTGGCTTCTTCAGGAAAAAAAGGTCAATGAGCTTAAATTTTCTATCTACTTTTTTAATACACCTAAGCTTATTCAGATAAGGATTGCCAATATTTTGATATTTTAAGCTAGATCCCTCACTTTAGTTTATCTTGGTGTTCCTATTATAGTGGCCACCCAACTTAAGGGGTATTGGAAAGAATTGTTGGATAAGTTGTGTCTAAGAGTACATCAATGGACTCATAGATAGCTCTCCACTGCTAGTAGGGTGACACTTTTGTAGTTAGTGTTACAAGTTCTCCCTATTTATAGTAGCTTTGTTCAAGTGGCCCTTGCACATTTCATTAAGGAATTTGATTCTCTTTCTCGACAATTTCTTTGGAGAGGTAACTTGTAAATAGAGTTTAGTTAAGTGGGAGTCTATGTGTCAATCAAATAAAGAGGGTGGGCTTGGTCTTCATTTAGCGGCTTTGTATAGGCAAGTTCTAACTATTAAATTATATTGGCAACCGTGCACAAGATAGGATAACTTTAAGCTATAATTATTACTAATAAGTATCTAAAGTGGTTGATACTTTAGATGTTCCCTGTTGTTTCCTAGAGGGTAAAGAATCTTCAATTTGGAATGCTTTGAGGACAAGGGCACAAATCGTAAAAATAGGGTCTTTCTTCAATTTGTCATAGGGGCTCAACAACTTTGTTTTGGTTGGACTCCAGGAATGGTCTCCCTGAAATGCTTTGAATGTATCAACAATTAGAGTCCCTTTGTGATAGATTTACTGAATTTGGGTGGCACAAAGTGGTAGATTATAAGAATATTCATCATTTGGGACATGTGGAGGTTTACAGATGGAAGGATCCTCAAGAATGGCCACTTGGAGGGATTGAGGGATATTGGAAAGAGTTAGCTTAGATTTTCATTAGTAGGGAGCATAATTCCTTTACAGGGAATGATCATGGGGTAATGATCGGTTGATAAGTACTCAATGGTTGTTGATTACTTGGAGCTTGTTAGACAAATGTATGATAGAGTATGGGTTCCATGGTGTAAACATTTGTGAAATAAAATTCTTGGCCCAATTTCAATTTTTTCTTATGGTTGGTTGTTTAAAATCAATGTCTTACTTGGGATAATTTACCCGAGCGTCGCTTCCAAGGACCATCCATTTTTGTAATCTCTCTTAAAATTGAATAAAGCGTTCCTCATCTTTTCTTTCAATTTACTTTCTCTTAGGAATTTGGCATCATTTGTGGGGATTTTGGAATTAGGCTTGTTTGCATGTCTTGTAATTGGCTAACTTTTGGGGTTGGCTATGCCAATCTTCTATTAAGACCTCTTTTCTTCAAGTAGCCTTGATTATCAAGCCTAATTTAATTTTATGGAATATTTGGTTTGAAGGTAATAGTAGGATATTTTTGGATTAGAAGTTCATTGTCCAACAATTGTGGTGAAAAATTGTTCACAAACTTCAAGAGATTTTTTTGGGTAAGTGTGATCTTTCTCGTGTGGTGGATCCTAGTGATGTAGATATTTCTAGAAGATTGACCTTCTCTACTCATGGAATATTGATTGTTTGGACCAATGGCTTCCTCCTCCTCAAGGAGTTTTGATAATAAATACTATTGGTTCTTCAAGGAGGAAACCTAGCCATGAAGGTCCTGGTGGTATTGATAGAGATCGAGTCTAGTGATGTTCTATTTTTCTTTTCTATTTATAAAGGGTTTCATATGAACAAATTCATAATGAATAAGTTAAATGAGAAGCAATTGGATGCTACTAACTGGAATTTGACTTTGGCTATTAGGTAGATTCTAAGCTTGAGTAGGTCTTTTGACTTTGTTGCCTTTGATCACACTCCCTTAAAGTGGAATAGAGTAGCAGATTATCTGTCCAAATAGGCATCTGAACAACTATATGGTTAGAATGTTACAAATTAATGATATTTTCCTTTAGATTTATCACATTTGTCTGAGAAAGTTTGTGGAAGATAGCATGGATTTATAGTTTGTTGTTCATTGTTGGGTCACTTGAAATTTTTATTTTGTATTTTTCTTATGTGGTCAATAAATTTTTACCCCTTTTGTGAAATTTTTTAAAGAGTTAAGGAATAAACTTTATGATATTAGTAAAAAAAATTGTAGTAGTGATTTATTTATTGTTACATTGTATGAAATTTGAATAAATATTAAGTTTCCATTACTAGTTTTGCTACAAGGAAAAAAAAAAGAAGCATGTAGATAGTATGATTCAATTTTTTTATTAAACATTGGTGACCAAGGACTAGATGCCATCCAAAGAAAAGTAATGGAAAAATGCGAATTAGGTAAACATGACAACAAAGGGCATAATGATGTGGCATCAACCAAATCTCAATGTCAATAAAATAGAAATTCTAATCAATATGGTATATTTTGACACTTTGCATATAAATGTTGAAAAAAATTGATGAATTCAAATAAAATAAAAATGAAGGTATGTTTAATAATGGTGAGGATAGTATATGTGTTGACATCAATAATATTAATTTATATATATCATATGCTATCTTTTATACTAAAAGAGATAATGAAATCCTTTGTTAATATAGTTAGGGTCATCTATTGTCATGTCATGCAATACATATTTGTTTAACTTTCTCCATGACAAAAGTAATGATAGGTCTCATGATATAAAAGGTTATAATGATATAAGTTTTATGTTACCTAATAGATGTGTAAGACTACTACCGAATGTAATGTATGTTCTAAAAATTTAAAAGAATTTAATGGATTCTTTAGCATTTATAAATCAATACATAGAATTTGAATTCTTAAAGACAAGTTTTCAATGGCAATATCAGTACTAAATGATAGTTAAAAGAACCAAAACAAGGGACTTATATAAATTGGATTTGATTGTAGAAATCTATCAAGCTATAACAACTACATGTGTAAATAGAAGACACATCATTTATGAGGTATGACCACTTGAATTTTAGTGATCCTATTTCTCCACATACAAGAAATGATGCAAGGTCTTATAGTTTTTAAGAATTATCATATTTTGCAACGATTTACACTATGAAAGAAATATAAGAAGTAATTTACTATATAAAATAAAGTAAAAGATAAATAAATATTCTTGAATTAATGCATATAAATGTGTTTAATCTTATGGAAATAAAATCACTCTAGGGGAGATTATTACTTTCTTAAATTTGTTGATGATAGAATACACATTGGTTAGCTCCTTAATGAATAAGTATATTTCTTAATTATTTCAAAGAGTTCTACTCCTTAATGAATAAGTATATTTCTTAATTATTTCAAAGAATTTAGAACTCTAGTGGGAAGAAAATCAAAATACTAATATTCTTATTCAATTTAAAGGTTTTGTAAATTATGGATAAAATTCTCTAGTATTTTTTCAATAATGATTTAATGAAGCTAAGAGTTATCCAAATTTTTACATAAAAATATATGAGTGTGGAAAAGTTTCTTTGATGTTGTTGTATTTTTGTTATTTCATAATATCATAAACTAGTATAGGGCTGATTGGTGAGATTGAAAGAGATTTGCATAGGAATTTAAAACAAGGGATCTTAGATAGAAGCAAATTTATCATTTAAGAATTATAGTATGGAAGAAAGATTGTATGAATTTGGTTAATCAAATATGTATGGAAAGAAACTAGTCTAGAGGTTCGATATGCATAACTACAAGTTACTATATGCTTCATTAGAATATTTGTTATATTTTTCATTGATGATGAAACAAAATGAAGAAAATAGAAATTTGTAGAGAATTGATCGGGTAGTTTGAACTACTTAGCCAAAATAGGACTTGATATTATATATCCATTTAACATACTTATCAAATTATTGGTTAAAATTTTTAATTCTTAGTAACAAATAATAAAGAGATTCATCTAATACTTATGGGAAACCACTAATATCTTGTTAAATATATCAATTATTTGAATATTAAGTTGAGGGTTTATTTAGATTTCAAATGAGCTAGAGATTCATATGATAGAAAATCTACCACTAGTTATATATAAATATAAGATTATGTCTTGGAGCAACAAGAAGTTACTCATTGTTTCCTTGTCCTCTACTAAAGCTAAGTACAAATAATTATATAGTACTACCTATAAAATTGGTTGACTAAAGTGTCTTCTTGAATATATGAGATGGAACCAAGATGGACAAATTCAATCAAATATGTAACGATCAAAGTTCAATCAAATTTATTAAAAATCTTAATATACTAGACCAAAATATATTAAAATTCAATATAATTTGTATTAAAAAAGATTTAATTGCAAGAGATATAATTGTTGTATTTCCACACAAAGGCTAGGTATGGCTGATGTATTTACTAAGCCTTCATATAGGATAAAGTTTGTACAATCTAAAGGTATGTTTTGGGTTTGAGAAAATTCAATTGTTCAATAAAGAGTGATAGAATTAACGAATAATTCATATATTCACATGTTCGATATTCTACAAACTATAATTTGTGGTTAAGTCAATAGATATTGCAGATTTGTCATTGCTAGGTAATTTATCGTGTAGCAATTCCAGTCAGATATCATATTAGATTTTAGTTCTATAAAAAAAAAATTTAAAAATTCAAAATCTAACCATTCAAGATTAACTCCTACGCTTTAATAATATATCCTCCTTTTTATTTCCATGTTTCCCTATATTAAGAAAAATGGTAGCAACAAAAAAAAATCAAAAGAAATATGCTACGATTTAACTATCCAAATGTACCTCTGTCACGAAACTGTGATGGAAGAAGATTCCTGCGATTTTACTTTCAAAACAAAATTAACAATACTCTTCAGCACCATCTCCTCGTCACTAATATACACAATAACACAAACGAAACAAAACAAAAGAAGCGTTGCTTAAAATGACATATAAGCACAAAATTAAAGAAAAAACATGCAGGAGACAATTATTCTGAACTGTATTTTATACTCACTCAATATCAATGGTTTCGCCCTTAACAAGTGAATCAATGCTGAGCGCATTCTTCCACTCCTGAAGCTTTTGTCTGGTGTATCTTCCCTTCTTTTCATGCCTAGAAAATGCGTCTGCGAAAGCTCCTTTACCATACCGAACATCTCTAGGTTGAACATGGTAGAAAACAGGAACAATTTGGGTGCCAGTTGTGAGCATAAAAGAAAGCTCTTCCAAACACCAGGGCGATTGTGCGTATTTCGGTGAGAAGATAGCTATATGAAGCTTAGCACTGCTCATCGCGGCTTCTAGTGCTGTAGGCAAGAACTTCCCTAATTCAAGCTCTTTTGATTTTATGGGTATAAGAAATTTAAAAATATTGTGATATCAAATATAAATTATATGTATCAATGTTTTTTTATTAATATAAGGTTGGTTTTTGTCAGCGTCTAAACTTTAGAATAAAACTAGGAGGTTACCAAAGGATAATCAGCAACAGCAAAAAAACAAAAGAGGATCAAAACAGCATTACAATCAACTTGGAGGACAACAATCCTATAGTTAAATCAAACAATCAAAAACAACACAATTGAAAAAACCAGTTATTATATATATCAATGTTTGATGATTATTTTAAAAGATATATAAGATTAATTAAAATATGTATGTTTCTTTAAATGTAGTTGAATGTTTAATATCACAAGAATTTATTATTATATTGATACCCAATTTTTTTATAGAAATGTTAATGGAAACATTCAAAATACATACATTATATGTATTATAATAACATGAAAATTCATCAATGGTATAATCTTACCTTATAACAATGCATATTAACAAGTTATAGTATAATTACTTTGACGAGCATAGTATCATATTATTAAAAATGTGCATAGTATTCTGATTTTTTTTCTGGATAAGTATGAAGAATGTTGTATTATTTTAACAATACCATTTTTATTTTTTATAAGCAATCACAAATATGTATATATATATTTGATGGCCCATTTAGAGATAGAGACTATAATAAATGTTTTTTTTATTTTCCTTGTTTTAATTATAATTTACTCTGCAATGAGATTGGTTCTTCTATTCTCAAAGATATTAGATCTTGTGACTTATCCGTATTAAAAAATAATGTTTGAAGATATGTGTTAAATCATCTTCCATAACAATAAAAATGAAAAAAAAAAAAAGACTATTAATCTTCCATGACACACTTGATATATTTATAAAATTTCACAACCACAATTTTGATGATCAAAGAACTTATAATATACATCCTATTAAATACTCTATTCAACTTCTACCAACAAATTGGACACCAATATTATGCAATAACTAACATACACTAAAAATATTCTTTCTAAATAATCATCTCATGTGATTCTATTCGTAAGTGTGTAGTCATTCACTATATAACTTCCATTATACTAATTAAGCACAATTTTATATTAAATTTTCACTTAAGATAAAAAACAGTTTTACTATAAAGTATTATTGTAAATAGTATAATATAAAGAATGAATTTTTTATATTAGAATACATTTATAGAAATCAAATAATTAATAATTATTTATTTAAAATGATTAAAATATATCTTAAAATATTTATTTAAAGTAATTTTAAGGTAATGACAATCAATTTTTATATATTTTTGAGAAATCTTGTTGACAAGAATTATAAAATACACATAAAAATACCAAGAATAACATAGACTAGTTATTTATTATAATGTGTATTCAATTTCTTAAATATTTTTGTGTCTATACTATAGTATGTCTTAATAAATTCATAAATTTACAGATGATGTAATCTCATGTGAAGTAAGGCTCCTTCTCTCATACCATTTTCAAATACATAATTTCTTACCAATTTATCTCATTTATTTATATAAAAATAAATGTTGTACTCATGATACCTATTAATTTTAATGTTTTGCAAAGTTTTCATGATTATCTAGAGACATTATATTTTGATAATCTATTTTTAATAAGCTATATGTGGACCCAATTTAAATTGAAATTTGAACATGCTTTGTATTTCATCAATAAGAAGATAATTTTTCAAAAATTAGAATAGAATATAAATTCAAAATCAATTTAAAAATAATCAAATATTAAAAATAAAAGTTGGAAGTGAATGAAGGGACAAAGAATAAAAAGGGTGAGATCACATAATATTTAATTCTTATAATTAATTTATATATAAATTTAAAATATATATTTTAAAATAAGAATCATATATAAATTTATATTTATTTAATTGTACTTTTAAAATATTTTAATTATTATAGATATATACATATAGATAAACAAAAAATATAGCATAATTGATATTTCAATAAGTTAATAAAGATAATAGTGATTATATTGATAAATGACATACTATCATCTAAAATGAAGTTGTTTCTTCCATAGACTGGCATACTTTTCTACATATTTTTAGTTTATTTATATACAAATGCATTTTGATATGTTCATCTAAATTATGTATTCATCAAATCTATTATTTTTAATGTTGAGTTAATTTTCATGACTTTAAGAACAATATTAGCAACATTTTAACTTAAATGTAAATAATTTATTACTATATTCTTATATTTAAAATTAGTATTTACATTCTTTTATCATCTATAAGTTTTCCTTTTCACAATTCATTACTAATAAGTTAAATTCTTTTTCTTAAATTAAATTATTTTTTAAATATATTCTTTCAAATCACACCTTGTAAACTCCTTTTGAAATATGAAATAATTTAACTAGATTATAAATCTAATTGTTTAAAAAGAAAAGAAGAAAACTATGAACCAAGAATGAGAAGATAAAAAACATTAAAAAGAGGGATCGAGGATTACAGGTTAGGATCAAAGTGAAGTGATATTATTTATTTGTGAGTGATTTTATGTTACATTTATGTAGACACAAAAAAAAATATCATAATTGGTATTTCAATTGATAAAGAATAAATCAATAAAAAATTATATTAATATTTAATATAATATAATTAAGAAAGCAATATATAGGGAAGGTTGATAAAGAAGAACAAAGGTAGGAAAGAATAGTTCTTAATAATTATAGTAATAAAATTGATATTATGGTTTAAATGATGAGAGAAAATAAATGAATATAGATTAGTAACAAGATTGGCATTGATAGGTTGGAAAAAAAATATGGATAGAGTTATATAATCAAATAAAATTATTAAATAATTAAAATAATTATATTAATTAAAAGTGAAAAGTAATGTTTTAATAATAATGACTATGAATTACAATTATCGTATACAATAATCAAAGTGAGAAGATGATTCAAAAACATGATTATAAATATTTATTTATATAAATATCTTAAATATATTTACCTAATATGAAATAAAAATTTATCTAGTTTTTTATTTAAAAATAATTTTAATTTATAATATTATTTAACTTAAGATCTATTTATATTTATGAAAAAAAATAAAAATTATTTACTAAAAAATTATTTTATAATTTCATTATTCAAACAATAATATAATTCAAACTACTTAAAATTGATTATTAACAAAATAATTATAACACAAAATATATAATAGGGAAGAAAGTAGAGAATTAAGTAAAGACAATGAAAGAAAAGACACGAGAAGAATTAAAAGGAGAATATGAAATAGTAAAATGATGAAAAGAAGTTAAAAGCTAAGGTGAAGTTCAAAGGGTTGAGTTTAATTAGTTAAAATGTTGGGTTTTCATTGTGGAGACTCAATTTCAATTTTTCATAGAGACATCTAAAATAGAATTGTAGGTTGTGACTCTTAATCTTTCATAAGAGATGATTTGTAAATAAAAGAAAATTTTCTTTCATATATGATAGGCATTCCTCCACTCCCGAAGCTTTTCTTCATGTCATGACTGCAAGATGAATCAACATAGACTCCCGATTCATATTGGACATCATAATGCATATGGGCCTGAACAACATAGTAGATTGGAACAATTTGGGTGCCAGTTTCGAGAATAAATGAAAGCTATATGAAGCAAAGCATTTCGCATTCTTGCTCCTATTTTGCTGATATTACAGAGAGCAAAAAGAGGGTGTCCCGCCATGACTTATACATAGCCGATAAAGATGAATCAACACAGACATTATGACTTCAATTCAATCTGAAATCCTCCTTATAACCAAGAATCAGCTAAAACCATTCGAATAAGCCAAGAAAAGACAAGAATGCTTCGAATATAATTCGAAGAAAGGCACACACTTGTTTGTTGGCGATTTGTTCTAGAGAACTTACTCGGAATTCACGGTTACCACCACTTTAATAAGATTTTTAAAATCTTTCCCAACCTGTAGTGTCCTGTTTGTGTAGATCGCGAATTGTCCCTTATGCGTAAATCACGATTCAGGAAATATATATAATCATGAAATCAATTAATTAAGAAATAAAAAGAAAACAGATTAGAAAAAAACTGAGATGAGATGATTTTTTATCGTCCTTAAAATAGTAAAGTAGCTCTGTTTTGGAGTTGGAAACTATGTATATCTTGGCTTTAACGATATTTTAGTTTTATATTTTATTGAAATTTGTAATGGAAACTTTTACCTTTCTAAAATGGTTTTTAAATAATTTGAAAATAAAATAAATATTTTTTAGTATTATTAGTATTTTAAACTATTCTTAGCAATTTTAAATGATGTATTTGTATTTAAATTTTGAAAATATAATTTAATTTAAAATAACAAGACAAGATTTATGATTATTGGAAGGAAATGTGTAAGAATATTGTTTTCATATATGTCAATGCATTCTAAATTTATTTAATTATTTCTATAATTCAAGTCATCATTAGACAAATCAACTTTAACATCAAGTAAGGCTAATATGATGAGCGAAACTGGGTGTGGAGATAGGTTTTTGGAAGGAGAGGGAGTTGTAGAGAAATGTGCAAAGAAAGATGGATATTTGATGATGAAAGTGAAGACCATGTCTTTTAGCCCATGTTTGGATGGGGTCATATGTTGGTTGGAGTTATTGAAGGAGTCTAGAGTGTTGTCGATGCTTTTCTTTGACTAGGAGCCTCTATGAGGAGAGAAGATAGTGGCATTTTGGCTCCTCCATTGTTTCTCTTGCTCATAACTTGGGTGTTTGTTATGTTTTCTTTCTTCTTCATGTTGGCTTTATTGGAACCCATTTTTGGGTTTCTTGTCTAGCTTTTTCTAGAGGTGTAGTGCCGATGGTAACTGCTTGTGAGATGTACCTTGCTTTGTGGTTCTTTGGGTGTTTTTACTCCTATCGTGTTTGGAAGGGTTGTGAAGATTTTTCTTTTAAGGCCTTCCTTGGTGGTCAACATAATTGTTGATCTATGGACAGGATGTGTTGGGGATCATGTTGCCCTATTTCATTCTTTTCCCCCTAACGTTGTTGATGGAAGGAGATTGTACCATTTTTTGTGCATGGAGGGAGTGTGGGATCTAGTATCCTATTTTGCAGTAGGCTCTTTTGGAAGGATTTTCATTTTCTCTTCTTATTCTTGACCCTAATTTTGGTAGAGTACATGGATATTCTATTCTCAGAGTTGGGTTGGCCCCTACTTCTAGAGTGGTCTCCTCGGGTGTTGTAGTGTGCTACTATTGTTGAGCATTTTTTAGGATTGAGAGGGGGGGATTGAATTAGTCCAGACCAAATACTTCAACTTCATTTCATAATCCATAGTCAATTTTATTTTATTCTTATTAGTAGTAATCAAAGATGAAACAATAAATCACCATGCACAGCAAAACACCAGATTTACACGGAAAACCCAAATAGGGCAAAATCCTAATGAGAGTCGATGCACAATATATGAAATGATTACAATATTGTTTTAGGCTCGCTACCAAGGAAGCACACTACTCCTTGAAGGACTTGCAAGCTAAGGTGCACTATCCCAGGGCAAGATACAAAGGACTTGTAGGCTAAGACGCACTGCCTCACAACAAGATACAAAACTTACAGAGAAAACTCATTACCTCTAGGAAAGGGCACATAAGGATATAAATAAAAAATGAATAGGCCTTTAGCAACATTGCAATTACCAAGCTATCGTTGAATCTCTATCTCAAGCAACCAACTTCACTACAATCACCACTCACTTCTTATGTCAAAATTTTGCATCACTAGCTATGTAAATGACATGATGATGTAAGTGTAGTGCACACACCTTAATCCACACACACATTCACACCATCAATATCAATTATATCTTCTATATATATCATCTTCTTTATTGCACATCATTGAGGTTAGCTAGACCACAAGACAAACATAGGTGCTATCAAGTCAATCACCAAAACATAAATGTGGTGAATACAGTTCAATCTAAGAGATAGAGATGACCTAAAAGAATCATATCACTTCTTTCTAAGCATTTAGAAACAATTCACATGTAGATACACCAAGAAATGAGTCACTATTCGTCACAAAACATATCTTCTAGATGAAAAAAGCCTAAAAAAATCCCCAAACGCCAAGGTAGGATGCAAAATAAATGCAACACAATATTCAAAGCAAGTGGAGGCATCCAAGGATTTACTGCTAGTACAAGACCACCTTTTTTCAATCGAACCAAAGTAGTTACCTTGAACCACAAATTCCAATCATAATGCACCATCAATTGGACCTTTTAGCACCATGGTGATCACATAAGAACATTCCTTGAACATCTAAAAACATTCTCAAATCCTTATTTCATATTTCCATTTCAAGATCATTATAGCACAGCACAACTGAAACTAAACACTTTATTTTGGAGTGCCAGTCAAACATAAAAAAATATTATTAGTGTTTGCAAAGAACTCTAGCTTCTGAAAAATTGAACTAAGAGATAGTAAAAACATTATAAATATTTCCTTGAATTTGTAGCACCGAAAAGGTCAATATGGAGAAATGTGGAGCATTTGATAAACCAATTCTCACTGACAACCAAATTGTCATCAAACTGCAATCACAAAGCATATCAAATGCAATGCCAAGGAACTGAAATAATAGGAGTGCAATATTGATAGAGCATAAAAATCATATCCAATTCTGCAAGACCATATCAACAAATACAAAGGAATCCAAAGAATTCTTATGGACACACAACAATACATAATTTTGTACTAACTTACTTTAGCAAAGTTCCAAGGACCAAAATGTCTCAAAAATATCACCTTCTCACTTAGTACAATATCTTTTTTTTTTTTCATGCATCTAATCCTCATCTTAATATCTCAAGTTATTTAAACCTCATCATGCTATCATTTCCATTTGCAACGTTGCCAACATCATCAACTATATCAACATAGTATACTTGTAGACATCACACACCAAGAAGGTGGAAATACAAAAATCATCTACAACCAATATTCATCTATTCTTTACATCAATATCTTCATATTAGTCATGGAAACCAAAATGATAACAACTGACAATCAGTTGCCAACAATCTTTTTATACACTGACAAATACAAGCATACAACTCCATAATTATTTTCTCAACAACTATAGTAGCTCTCTATCCTACTTATTTCCATTCCATCACTGACAAAAAAAACCAAAGACAACATATATTGTCAAACATTAGGTTTACATCAATGACAACATATATTGCCAACAATCTACCCTTTTTCATTGATGGCAACACTTATAGATGTATTCATAATGGAATGTTCTCTCCTTCCATGTTTTCATTCTATCCCCTTTTCAAAAGTATCTCTTCCACAATATCTCTCCCTCTTTGACATCAAGGACAAAGGGCACATACCTTCAACTAATTTTTTACTCAAATCCATCTATACTTTCTCTTATTTACATTATTCCTTTTCAACAACAACTAACTAATCATCTTCTCTCCCTAAGAGTAACAACCAACATCAATCTAGAACAAGGGATATATCTTAATATTTACCCCTAGATAGATGCACCCATATATGCATCTTAGTTGGAAGAAGGAGGATCAATAACCCCTGAATTTTGTTCAAGATACTCAAAAGTATCTATTGATAGTGCCTTAGTGAATATGTCCACAATACGATCCTTAGCAAGTACATGCTCCAATTTGACTTCCTTCTTTGCTACCATTCTTTGTCCTTGAATGTATCACCAAATTCTTTGAAATGTTAATTGTGTTGGTATTATCACACATGGTATGGATAGGTTCATCATAAATCACCTTAACATCTTTCAATGTCTACTTCATCCACATCACTTGAGTGTTGCAAGATCTTGCAACAATGTATTTTTCTTTTGCAATGGATAAGGAAACTAAATCTTGCTTGTTATTGAACTAGGAGACCAATCGTGCTCCCAATAAAAATGCACTTCCACAAGCACTTCTTTTGACATCAGAACAACCAACACAATCAACATCACTTAAAGCTTTTAGAGAGAAATCACTTCTTTTTTGTATCAGACGCCATAATTTAGAGTTGCTTTCGAGCATGTGGATATCCTTTTGACAACTTTATCATGAGATTTCTTAGGATGAGCTTGATATCTGGAAACCATACATACCACATTCATAATATCAAGTCTAGAAGCAGTCAAGTATAAAAGTCTACCAATCATAGACCTATGGTGAGTCTAATCAACTTATGGAGCTTCATCATCCTTGCTCAAGTGATAATCATCCTGTAGTGTATTTTGGGTTTTTATCAAAGAAACAATAGCTCATAGATCTCTATCCACAAACATTTCTCCATTTTGAGCTTCCACAACTCAAAATGGCTACCACTAAATTTATCCATCCCTATTCTACTATATGTGCTTGCCATATCAAAGTTGTACAACAAAGTTATAAAACCTTCCTTTGCAAAACTCCCACTGAAACTAGATCAGCACAAAAAAACCATCGACCCAACATCAATAACAAATCTGACCCGACTTTGATACTAATTGACAGGAAGCCAAAGTCTATAAAAAAGATTCCAAATGCTAAATCTTATAGGAGAGATGATGCAGAAAATTTCTTATAGACTTTAACCTATTGCAGATTAGATAAACACGTAAAATCAGATTTAAAAAATAAAACCATAACACCAAATATATGAGGAAAATCCTTTTGAGAAAAAAATCACTATAAAAGATAGAATCAATTATATTTTCAGCAACACCAATAGTTACAATACAATTATTAGAGTCAATGCTCTTCAGGAGTACATTTATAGTTGTAGAGAATACTAGAGAATGTCTGGCACATAAAATATTCTTAGAAGATATCCAACCTATCATACAAAATACACAAAGAAGACACATATTTATAGAGCTCAAAACAATTGGAAAGCGCCCATGGTTTCTAAAACCAACTCCTATTGGCCATTTGGTGGAATTGATTATGTGTTGCATTGATGTTTTGTCATTGATATTAACACTAGCTATTTGGATGCTTTATCGGCACCCTTTTGGTCCCGGTAGGATGCGTGGTTTCTGGTTAACTTGGATCTGGCATGATTCGGAAGGCTTCGGTATAGTCTAGTGATGGAATTGGCTTGTTCATGATACTTATACTCATATTTGGTCAATTGGTTTTGGTCTGAAGATGGGATGCTATCCTGCTTGCTTAGAAGATTGGTTTTTGGTTCCGGCAAGGGTTTCTCTTGCAGAGCTTTTGATGGAGATCCTTGATGAATTGCATAATTGGTGTTGGCGCAACTTCTGATGGAGCTTTGAGATGTTGTTGGTGATGATGTTCGAGACTTGGTGGTTCGAGATCATTGTTGAAGCGTGTGGACCTATACTTGGTCCCAGCTGATCTAGGTTATGGACCGACTTTAATGTAACGTGTGGATAGGACCCATTGATGTATTTCTGGGATGTCTTATGAGTTGATATTATTTGTTTGTTTGGTCTAAGGCCCACATGGTTTGTAATTATGTAATTGGTTTATTGTCTGGTGGCCAACCTAATTGTTTATGGTCAAGGGTTTGTATAAATAGATGTAAGATCTCATTGTAGATCATCATGGTTAATGAAAGAGGTCATGGTCAAGGAATGTAATGTGCGAATAGTGTTATATCATTCAGGTAGAGGAGTTGGTCGATCATTGGAGATCGAATTGGGTTTATGTAAGAGGATTTAGTCCTCTGGTATTGAGCTTAACCGGAACTATACTCAGGCATAGGAGATGCTATCTTTTGTAGTTCAACACTTCTCTGAATTGTAGTCTGGATTTATATGTAGTTAGTGAGGCTACTTTTGTGATGAACAATGTGCTCTAGGTTGTTGGCCTTCCTACAAGTGCAGGCCCCTTCATTGTAATTTACATACTTAATGCAGAAGTATTATCTGACTATGGGTAGGCTTCCCACCATGGTTTTTTTCCTTTATCGGGTTTTCCACATACAAATCTTGGTGTTGTGTGGATGGTTTTTATTCTGTGACTATTGTTTATTCTTAATTGATTAACTGCTATTCCAGTATGATTGTTTTGGGTTTCGGTATTAAAGTTTAAATTGATAATGCTTATGGTAATTTGTGACAATTGATTCACCCACCCCCCCCCCCCTCCCCTCTCAGTTGTCTTCCGGTTACGTAAATTGTCTAACAACTCCAACACCAAAGAGGTATGTGGTGTCATAAACAACTTGCTAAAAATTATGACACACTACACATAGCAACTTCCAATGAAATAATTCATAACTCATCAATAACGGTCACCTTTCTATATGCAATGTCTACCTCTCACTACTTTTTAAACGTAAACTCCACCTTAAATATCAATTTCCAAATAATTACTCTCCATGACTCTTCCACCAAACTAGTAACTGTCACAGTCATAATAGAAATTTATCATAGTGTCAACATAGAAACCTATGACACTAGTCCCTTGATTTTTGTGCTTCCAAAGTGGGTGCAACAAAATAAATAATTGATAAGCATGTTTGAACTCTAAGATTGAGACACCTTAATCCCAATATTCATTGTGCCTTCTGTATCTAGCCGCTTTCTTGACTTTGGATTCCTTTGATATGTTACTTCTCCTTTACAATTGAATAAGCACCTTTTTAATAGTTGTGATCTCCTTTTGTACTATGTTGGAGGATCCCAAAGCTCATCTTCTCACAGTGACTGATAAACTTACAAACAACTATGATTTCTTGATTTCTGCAAACTTTTACACACTTCTCAAAAATTGTAATTTGACTCCATTTGTTTTCAAACAGCAGCCATTTACCTTACGCTTTTACTCCATCTGTGATTCATCTCCTTTATGTTGCGATTTTAACAAACAGTGACTCTTCCTTAGATTCCTCTTTTTGTAGTGAATTTACCTTCTTTTTGTAAAATATTTTATTTTGAGAAATTTTGTCTTACAATCGGGCGATCCTTATAGTAGCAACTCTTTGACTTTTGGTTCTTAACAAAGCAGCTTTCGTACTTCAAGAACCTCAAATTTTGTGAGTTATCTGATTCATTTTCAATGAAGTGGCCTCTTTCAAAGCACTACAATCTCCTTCTAGTGGTACCTTCTTTTTTTTCTAACATTTTACGATCTCTGGATTGAATTGAGATTTGATCACCTATGGCAACAAGATCTCTATTGGATTCTTATGGCAGCATCTCACCTTTCATCTCCAGTCAGTGGCCTTCCCTATTTAAAGAAAACACCTTTCATCCTCAATGCTATTTCAGAGATTTCCTTTGACTTGGATGGTGATGGCTCCAGCAATCTTCTATCAACTTAACTTTTGACTTTGGCTAACTTGACCTTTAGGTTGAAGCATCTCCTTTCTAGCAACAATGGTTCTAATAAACCACTAGCTCTATACCACTTTTTGGGGGTCGATGGTAATATGGATCATAAACACACATTCATAATATACAAACATAAAATTCTTACTAAAATCTTTTATTTGTTACATCACAATTCTCTATTAATCGATTATAAAGCAATACAACTTGAATGCTACACCATTCTTCTTCCTTAGATCACTTGATTATCTTGCGACCTGATACTCTAACCAATTACATGATGCATATGCCTTTCTAGGACTTAGGCCAACTTGTCGCATTTAATATTTTTGATCATCCATCCTTATCTTTCTTCTTTCAAGAATATTTTTATTATCATTTGTTTTATTTATTTAATATTTGTCTCTCATTTAATCTTTTAATGATGGGAGAAAGTACATTTTTCAACACAATTGACTTAGCTAACCTCGTGTTGTTCTACTTGCTTGGTTGGGTTGTTTGTCTCCAATCGCATGCGACCATTTGAGTGTGTATGTTTTTTAGTGTTATTTTTTGTATAAGACAGAGTGTTTGCCTTGATAAATTAACCTATCCATCATCTTCTCTCTATGGAAAAGAATAGTAATATGGTTGGATAACATGCAATATCCTCTATTGATCCTATGTTAAAGATCTCTCAAGGTCTAGAATAATTCTTAGTATGGAAATTTTATTGTACTTTCCATATATCTTTCCTTTTGTAAAATAGTTAAATATTTCAAACATGTTATAGTTATAATCTTCGGAGTATATTTGTAGAGGCTAATTAATATTGTAGTTAAATATTCATATTAATTTACTAAACTAGATTTTGATCTTTCCATGTTTTAAAAGTAACCTATACCTTGTAAACGTATAATGGTACGATTTACACAAAAACTATTCTTAATTTTAGAACAAAAAGTCACATTTTTACATTTATTTTAACATTGATCATGAAAATTATAATTGTTCAAAAAATTCTTACAACTAAAATTGAAACTATAGACACAAAAAAATTCATTAAATTTTTTATGATTTTTAGGATCTTTTAGGATCTTTTAGGATTTTTAGGATTTTTTTAGGACATTTATGATTTTTAGGATCTTTTCAAGACATTTTATGATTTTTAAGATTTTTCTAGAATATTTTAGAAGATAGTTCCTCCAACTGTTAGATGCCAAATATCCCAACCCACTGCTAAGGTTTAGGAGATTCCGTAGTGAATTATAAGACCAACTTATTATGTAGGAGCGGTGTTGTGCGCGGGGTATGCAAAACAATACACAAGCTATGATGGGGGTGGGAAGATTATTATGAAATAGGAGGGTAGATATGGATAAGACATGATCAAGTAGAGTACTTAAGGAAAGAGGAGTGAAATCTCTACGCATGGCATCGATTGCCCAGTTTTCACCATGTTACTTGCCCAAGGTGCCTGTTTGCCAAGTTTTCACCAGTGGACGAATTTATTTTTCTTTAATTTTTTTATTTTTCACTTTTTTTTTAATTAATTTTTCATTTTCATTGTACTATTGATTATATTCATATTTCATTATTTCCATTATCCATTACTCACTATACTATAATGTATTCATTCTCCATTATATAATTAATTCATTAAATCCATTAAATAAAGATATATTTCATTATTTATCCATTCCATGTATTTAAAATGAAAAATGAACACTCCTTACCACTTACCATTTCCCATTACCACATATCTTCTCTCCTTACCACTCATTCTTCCTATACCAGTAATCTCCTATTATCCCATATTCATCCCACAATCTAAATACACTTGGAGAACTTGTATTTAATCTAGCCCCTCTCTCATTTCAATCCATCTAGCATTTAATTCATCTTTTGCATTTTGCATTCTTATTATCTCACATTTTGTGTTCTCTTTCAATCATCTTGCATTTTCAATCTCTATTTCCTCATAGCCTTTTGTGTGTGCTTTTGAGAGCAATATTGTTACAAAACATAAAATCTTGAGGCAATGGAGTAGGTTTTTAATAGCATGCATGTGTGTTTTTAGATTAGATATTCATATTTGCATGTGTGTGATTTGTAGGAAGTCCATTGTGGATGTGGGAAGTTTTGGATCTTTGATTTGATCCCATTTCCTCCATCTACAATTGGCATGCCTAGTGGAGCAAACATGCATTTGTCCTTTCTTTTGTATGGTTTTCACTTGATGGAAGTTTTGACATTCCCATTTGTCTTACTGCAGGTTTTTCTTGAAAAACTTTAACATTTGTTTGCAATTTTGCTTGAAGATTTTAACACTTTGTTCAAGGCATTCAAGTTTACCGGTTTCATTTGAGTCTCTACCAGTGCTTATACCTGTTGGGATTTATAACACCTACCCTTCTTCATTTTTTTTCTTACCAAGCACCTCTTCTACTCCTCCCTCACACCCCTTTTCCCTCCACACTTCTCTTCCCATCCTCCCTATCCCCTCATGCATTCTACCCCTCTTCTTTCCTCCCTTCTCCGTGCAACCCCCCTTTCATCATTTGCTTCATCCTTACCACCCTATGCTACACCTTCTCAATTCCTCCTTGACACACCCAACCTTCTTCTCACACGCTGCCTCCCATGCTCCCTCCAGGAACCTCTTCCTATCACCTCACTCCTTCGTACTCTTCCCCCTACGTATCTCCCTACCAGAAAAGAAACAATTCTAATGCCTCGACAACCCATGTAGCCTATAAAGAAACATTTGATATGACTTGTCCCTGCATTCACATTTTGGAATTTTATCATTATTATTACCATTTCATTTGCTTGAAAGTTTCTTGCCCTTTACCATATGTCAATTTGCATTTGCTCGAAAGTTTCTTGCCCTTTACCATATGTCAATTTGCATTTGCTCGAAAGTTTCTAAAAGCCATTTTCAACAAGCTAATCTTGGGATATTACCTATAAATTATTGATGTTCTCTTAGCCCAAGTATCCTATAAACCATTCACTAAATCCTTTTTTGGTATACCTTACAATCATTTACATTTGCAGTGAGCCTACATGGTATAAAGTGGAAAATTGGATCCTAGTGGTTCCCCACCTAGGAGAGGGAAAGGAAACCATTAGGATGATTTTCACTTGGGAGATACTTTACATACAAAAGAGGGGGCTTTGAATCCACTAGATCCAAATCCAAGGGGAATAAGGATTTGAATACCAAGTGGATAGCAAGGATTGGAATGCAGTTTGCCCTCTTTTGTAAAGAGATATGTTGACTTGTTGACTATGCAAAAAAGGGAGATAAAATGGATGAAATAAGGAGTTACGGGTTTGGGATCATGTTGTAACTTTGGATCTGAGATATTTAGACTGATATGGATCTGCCCTACAAATTTGGAGAAAATTCATTTGGACTGGGTTCAATTTGCACTTGGTCCTCAGAAAAATCTGCACGGCGAAAAGGGTTTTTCCATCTTTGAAAATGAAGCCCAAACCTGCAACTATAGTTGTACAACAATGACCCACACATAGAAAAGAAGGGGAGAATGGTTGGGGATAGGATTTTGCCTTAGTCAAACCCCAGTTGAGGAATCAACCTTGGAAGAAATTAATTGCAAATGCTTAAATTTGAATAATGAAAATATATACCTTGTAGATTTGCAATTTTTTTATGATGATTGCTTTTCTTCTTCGATGTAATCACAAGTATTGCATGAAATGGCATGTAACATGACAAAACCATAACACACACACATGCTTGCAAATGAATGTTGTAATGTTTCTCCAATGGATGAATGAAGAATACATATAAGAAGAGAACTTGATGTTCATGCTTGATGACAATAATGAAGACCTTCCTCTTGAATTTTTCTTATTATTATGTATATGCAAATGAGAGGACTAACTCCCTTTTATACTAGCCTAGGAGAATTAATTCATCTCACCAAAGACCGACATCGGGGAGATTAAATCCCGAAAAGAAAACTGGCTTCAAGGGTCAGATGGACCTATCTTATGGCAACCTAAAGAGGGGGGGGGGGGGGGGGGACAACTCTGTCCTGCCATATTTTAGGGCCTGGATAGGTTCTTGAGGTGATATCACAACTAAAACAAGAGGAGACTCAGAATGATGGTGCAAAGAGGGGTCTCAATTGAACAGGGAGATGCAGTCGCAAAGGTGAGGGCCTAAAATGCGATCAAGATTGTAAGGGTCGCAATTTTATGATGCTACATTTGGGTAAGTGCACCAAGATGGTGAATAGAAAAGTGGCCACATGCAAAAGAAAAATGAAATTTTTCATAACCCATGTGTGTTCTGAAAATTCAAGAATGTGCTAGGCTTCATAACACCAAGCCTGGCCAAAAACAATTTAAAAAAAAAAAATTTCTTCAAAACCCATACGGATTTTGAGGAACATTATATTTTATAAAACAAAAATCAAAAGTTCCTTATTTTTTTGTAACCCACTGGATTTGGCCATTTTCAATGCCAAAACCTGTGGAACAGTAGCAAGAGGAAGCCAAAAAAACATAAAACCCAAGTAGGTTTGGTATCATTTTGGATTTTCTCAGCATTAAGAGCAATTTTCAACAATGGCACCCCATCAAACAGGTAAGATTTGATTGGTTTGATTATTTTTGTTTGCATTTTAATTGAAGTAGGGTCTTTTAATTGATTTAAGTTTTGTTTTTATTAATTTGATGTCAGACTCTACAAGCAATCCCCAAAAATGAAATAGACAACAAAGACCTCCTCCTGTACAAACAACACAAGAAAACCCTATAAACATTGCACAAGAGAAACAAGAAAGCCCTCAATATGTTTCTCCACAACCAAAAGATCCTCAAAATGCTACTCCTCAACAACCACCACCACCCCTAAACCCTCCACGTCCTCCTTTAGATCGTGTAGATGCCACACAAGAGGATCTCATCAATCGCCTTACAAAAAATAGTGCCCAAATTTCTATATTGGTGAACAAGTTGAGGTCCTCTAGTCTTGAGCACCACTCAACCCTCGTCACAATGCTAGAAACAATGGCCAATAGTGCAAATGAGATATCTAGGGAGGTTACGAAATGGGGTTCATGGAGGGATAGATGTCGAACATTTTATGTCAATGGTTTTTCATATGATCTAGTAAAAAAAAGAGCATACTTAAAGCTGACATATATATGTGCTCTTTTCACCGATCCTATTACCAGTAACAACCTAGAACTAAATACGAATCGGTTTTTTATACATTGGTGTGTTCATGCTAGGATGAAAGAAGCTTTTTGGGATATGTGGTATATGATCTTTGACCAACCATCTTGTAATAATTGGGAGGTTCCTCTATATTTTTTGAGAAAGTTGTATTGTGAGTTTATACTCAGCGAGAAGCTGAATTACTTTGATATCAGGAAATTTTAGGGTAGAGGGACAGGCTCTGTGCAGGATAGACTTGGGGCCCATAGGGTGGTACAGCCATAGCATAAGAGGCATATAGCTCCTAAATCCATGGTTCATGTCAATGTCCCTATATCCTTGAAGGAGTCTATGGAGTTACAGACTCTTCAGACAGCTACATCATAAACCGATGTCATTGTTCAACATGGTACATAGTTGGTCAGAGTAGAGGATGTACCAGCACCTGTGGCACCTCCTTCATCAGTAGCACCTCCTTCATCAATGACACCTCCTTCATCAGTGTCACCTCATGCATCATTTGGCATGGGCCAGCCCATTCAACATATGTGCGCCACCTACTAGTGTGTATGTTCTGGTGTAGACATTGATGCAAATGAGGATGGTTCAACATCTCTTTCGTGTACACGTTGTGAGAGTAGATGACATGCTTCCACTATAGAGAATGTGTCCCTCATTGATGACCTGATGACTATGTTGTTCCCTCGCTATCAAACACATGTGTGTTTAATTCTATTTATGACATGTTATCAATTAAGTGACTAAATCTTATAAAAAGATATGAAGTTTTTTTTTTAGAATAATTTAAAGTGACATATAAATAAAATACATTATAGGGTGCAGTAGGTGGTGGGAGTACACCACACACTTTTCAATCGACTCCACGGCCACGAGTAGTTTCGCCACCGGAGGTAAAGATTTGTAAATTTATTAAAAATATAAATAATACATTGGTTTCAAAATATCTTTTGTTAATATATATGTATCATTACTTGGTGTTTTATAGGGCTTATCAAGGGTTGAGATGTCCCAACTTGATGATATCACTTTTTCAGCCATTGACTTTGGCCTAGATAGCTATGCGGTACCATTTAGATTTATATATTTTTTACTTAGGTGATATATTAAATACATGATCTTTTCCCTTATATTAATTTTTTTCTATTAGTTTACCCCACCTGCCTCAAGGACATCTCATGTGAGAAAGCCATCCTTGAGGTAGAAAAAGATATCCTCTCGGACACCCAAATAACAGAAGGTAATTTAGTACAATTTAATTTTTTTTTTTGAATTGTATTATGATTAAACATGTATATGTAGATATTGATGAATGCACTTAACTTATTTATTCTATATACAGAAACATATGGGGTTTACAGAATTAATGAATGCACCTGATGTTGATGAGGTTCAGCAGAGTGAAGAGGTGATATCTTCATATTCACTTTGGATTGCATTCTTTCTTGTTCGAAATAACTAAATCCTTTTATGTCTATATCATATGTTATCATTATTCATACAAGAAATGGTAATAGCTGCATCAGATTCAACTATTCCTCCTAAGGTTATAGGAGAACTATACGATGCTTCAGTGTGCATTTGTTCTACATATGTTAAAAATATTTGTTTTATCTAGTTTGTGAACAAATTTGGGTTATTAACTTGTATAATTGTCTTTAACCTATTACAACCCCCTTCCAAACTTCCTATTGATGTTCTACCATTACATTTCATTAGAAGTTCTACATGTATAATATGGGATCCAACATGACAAAGGGAAAAGGCATGTCTATCTTAGATCAACTCCTTTTCACTAAGTGCACAACAAAGTTGAAACCCTCTTGTTAACTCCTTTTGGATCACTTACCATGGATATAGGAAATTATCATAACTTATTCATCTGTGACTTTCCCTCCTATGACGATAGCACATCCATCTGAGGCTCTGGTACGCTTTAGTTTTTTAGTCTATTATTTTTAAGTTATTATGTGTTATTTGACATATATGTTATTAACTTGTATTAATGTTGTTTTACCAGTTACAACCCCCTTCAGAACTTCCCATGGATCCTCAACCTCACCTAATTGTAGAAGACAAAGATGAGGTAATCAACATTTCAACTTCAAACAATTTAGAGCTCAGTATTTAGTTATTTTGATGTTATATTGAGAAAATATATCTAATTCAACATTTGAATTGTCCTTGTACAGCCATGTACTGCTTTGAAGAGGCTCGATTTTGATGATCCACCATAGTCATAGATATTGATAGAGAAATATAGTTGTAGTTGTGGTCATTGAAGGACCATTTTTTTAATATATTCGACATTTGTATATGTATATATCAACTTTGATAGACATGGCACATGCCACATTTTTGTAACTATTATTGATTTAGCATGTATGCCATTTTTTGATATGTACATGATTATTGTTCATTTTGATATATATGAAACTTTATATTCGATCCAATTTGTTCATTGATATATATGAAAGTTGACATTTGATCCATTTTGATATATATGAAACTTGATATTCTTGAAACTTAGTTATTTTCTATTGAAATGTGATCAAACTTTGTCATTGTGTATATGTCTTGAAATGTAATCCAATTTGTTCATTACATGTAACTCATATGGTGTATACTTTTAAACTAGGTTTCTCATATTGTGTATACCCATGTACCCAAGTACCGACACCGGTAATGCTCATATTGTGTATTTTGATTGAGTGAATTCTCTTTGAGTCCTTTTGAGAATTGATGAAAGTAAGCATGAATGTGAACATTTGAATGTGCAATGAAGTAATCTTTAGCTCTTTCATAATTTGCCTCACCTCTAAGTCAATCTTGGATTTCAAAGTTTTACTTCATGACTTCACCTTTAGAGTGAACTTCAAGTGTGATATTATGGAGCTAAGTTCATCATTTCAAGAATCAATTAAGACAAGATTTGAGTGCCCAAAGCAGATTTGAAATGAGTTAGCTTAGGTAAGGTTTTCATTTAAATTTTATTTCATAACAAGTTGGCCTTAAGGTAAGAGACACACCTGTTCATCCAAATCACCTATAAAAGAAGAGTTGAAGTTATCATTTTAACATCAAATCAAACCAATTATCTCTTCTTTCTTCAAAAACCGTCAAAAATCGTCAATAAGAGGTGGCAGAATAGTGCATCATTTGTTCTAATCATAATGGGAATGAACCGTCAGCATGAGCATGTCTGAGTGATCGATTTTATGATAGGTGTTCTCTTTTCTCACTCTCCAAGATGTCTGATCGTTCTGACCTACCTCATAGCAATGCTTTCCTATGATTGCTCAAAGTGGAAAAAATGGTCAAACTTTGATGTCATGTAACTTGAAGACCATGGAACTTATGTATGAGTCATTTGAACCTATGGGGTTGTGCTCCTTCTTCCTAAAAAAGCCTCTCTCGGTTTTGGACAAATCAATTCCATTTTCTTGTGGTGATATTTTTTCTGTCGCATCAAAAACCTTCAAAAACCGTCAATGAAAGGTGGCAGAATAGTGCATCTTTTGTTCTTCTCATCGTGGGAATGAACCATCAGTGCGAATGGGTTCAGGTGGTTGATTTTATGCTATGTGTGTCCTTGTCTCACTCCCCAAGATGTCTGATTGTTATGAACTACCTCGTAGCAACGCTTTCCCTTGAGTGCTCAAAGTGGGAAAAAAGATCAAACTTTGACGTCGCGTAACTTGGAGATCGTGGCACTTATGGATGAGTCATTCAAACCTATGGGGTTTCTTTTTTACTATATAAAAAAAACTCTCTCAGTTTCAGACAACTCAATTCCATTTTCTTGTTGTGAGATTTTTTCTATCGCATCAAAAACCGTAAAAAACCATCAATGAAAGGTGGCAAAATAGTGCATCTTTTGTTTTTCTCATCATGGTATTGAACCATCAGTGTGAGCACATCTAGATGGCCGGGTTTAAGCTAGGTGTGCCCTTATCTTGCTCCCCAAGATGTCTGATCATTTCAAGCCACCTTGTAGTGATGCTTTCCCATGAGCACTCAAAGTGGAACAAAGGTCAAACTTTGATGTCGCGTAACTCAGAGACCATGGCACTTATGGATGATCCGTTTGAACCTAAAGGGTCATGTTATCCCCATTGGTGGGCTTATTAGACCATAAATATAAAAGTTATTACATTTTCTTGTTCACTATTTACCTTAGGACAGAGTTCTAACATTTTTGACAAAAATTATTAGAACTTCCTCAATATACAACCAAATCAAGTGAAACAAATTGAAAATGGAAGTTAACTCATCAGTGAATCATTCTGAATTAGTTACACGTGAGAATCACAAGAAAAATGCAGCAAATGATAAGTTTCTTATTGAATATCATTCAATACATAAAAAATCCTTCAAATGTATTTATAATCAAATGGTACAAATTTGGGCTCTCAAAATTTGTAAATCAGCCCCATGGGCACTTTTATATATAAAACTTGGCATCTAATATAAATGATAAAGCTCATTACTATTTATATATACAAAATTTTGCGTCTCAATATGCAAATTACAACTCATTGTTGTTTTTCTATACAAAATTTAGCATCTAGATATGCACATTATAACTCATTGTTGTTTTTTTATACAAAATTTAGCATCTAGATATGCACATTACAACTCATTGATGTTTTTATATACAAAATTTAGCATCTACATATGTACATTACATCTCATATGAAAATTACAGCTCATGCATGTAGAGCACATCCAAAAAAGAGAAGTTACAATGATTCGCAAAAGATATATACAAAATTGTAAAAATCATTCTACCATATTGTAGAATTATTATTCTAGATGGCCCAAAATCAATCAAGTGAACCTTCTGGATCAGTTCTAACCCTTAGTGTCTCAAGTATTGCCTTGTGGTCAGATTGACGAACTTTCCACAAATCCTTTCTTAAGAGGTCTACGATGATATTTAATCAAATGAATATTTGTTGCAAAAAGAAGGTTTGAGTAATGAAGAATATATCTATATGTCTCAAAGTCCTCAAACAACCAAGCATTAGAATTTTTGATTGGGTACGTACATTTTATAGAGGGATAAGTTAATGTCAAAATCAATACAACGACTGATAAATAAATGAGTTTAAGAGGTCTCAATACAACTCGACACAACAACGGTACCTTCTAAGCCATGTCCCTATCACAACAATGGATCATATTGGGTAATCAATACCCTATCCATCAACCACTGTAGAAGTCAAAAAAAAATTTGGCCTCAATACAATGACACAAAAAGTAATTTGTTCCTTCTTCATTGTTGTCATTCAGAATAACTACATATACATGACCTATATTTCATAGAAGGATACAAGTTAATACCAAAATCAGCATAAGTTAATACTAATAAATTGAGCTTAAAATTGATTTTACCCAAGTAACAAATTGCAACCCTTTACCTGGTTCAACTATGTTTGATACATGGTCAAATTCCACTGATACTTCAATATGGTTCATTTGTAGTGCTCTAGGAAGTTGATATGTATCTAGGGTTTACAAAGGTCTACAAGACCATTGGTCAACCTGCTCTTTTGATTCATATTCATCCCACACAAAATGCATACATGAAAAGCAAAAGCATGCAATTTGTCTAGTATAAATAACTAGTGATGTTGCATTTGAACTTCTAAATGAATGTATGTGACTTCATCTTGTAAGTGTACAACAATCTAGATATTTTTCAATGTTAGATTCATGTATTAACCAAAAATATCTAGAAACCATAGACTCACCTGCATTACTTGGTCCCATCATAGAGTTACACCATTGCACAGTTGTTTTTTCATCTATTAACATTGCACCACCTTTGTACTTCAATTTCTCTCTGGTAAGAGCTCTTTTCACACATTCTCCCGCACCATCATGCTCTCCCTTTCCATTCCCTACCTGAGTGAAATTCAAAAAATGTTGCACACCACTTCTCACATGCATCCTAGTCAACCAGTAGAACATCCTTGCATTCTTGAATTGTGCAGTGCAATTGTCTGACCATATTAAGTGTTGGTTGAATCTTATATCTCTTTTCCTTTAACTATCATAGAAGACTGTAAATCATCCTTGCACAAACTTTGAGGAATGAGTATGATCATCGCTGATATAGAAGTGATATTCTCTTATAACCTTTATATCCTCCTTGGTGCTATCATGTGAATGCATGAATGCTATGTGTACAAAATTGTAAATTATGTAGAGTGGTAATACATAGATTGTACTTCATTTTATAGCTTTAGTATATAATTCTAGAAGTAAAATCAATGATAGAGACAATAGTTCTGAGGGGGAAAGTGTCCTTACACAACTTGAATTGCTCATCTAACCACCTAGCTCTATGTGTGTGACCTTTGTACTCATACACTAGTTTCTCTTGAAACATCTTCATAAAATCAGTTTTGCATATATCCCTTTTCACTAAGTCACACCTATTTAATTATTTTCCATCTTTAACACCATATGTGACTGACTTATATTTTCCAATAAAAACTAGTTCCTTACCAATTTCATGTGTGCTATCTAGATGTAGGCATCTATGAAACTGTTGCAAACCACCACATGTAGGACAGAAACCTCTCAAACACATCATCTTATAGTAAATGCACCTATCATCTCATCTACATAGTACACTTGAAATAAATTCTCTCAGTAACTTACGAGGAGCTTGTAGACCACATTCCTGCAAAACATGATTAGTGTGAAAAGTACAACATATATAGAGATAAATATCATAATGCATGAAAAATTCAACATGGACCCTACAACAACATATAGTATGTGAATGATAAATCTTAACATAAAATGGTTTTGTCATCTCAAAAAATCTTTGACTAATTTTAATCTGAGGAAAGCTTTGAAGAAACCTTTCATAAAATTGTGTTTAAGTCATATCTAAATAGTATTTTGGATGTGGCTCACAATTTCTAATTCCAATTTGCCTTCTAACAACATCTCTTTGGTTGGGTGAAACCCTTGTGTTGTCATGCCAATATTTCTCAATTAACGTTCTTAGTTCATCAACAACAACCTTGTCCTTGCGTGGGAGTCTACCCAAGAATGCCCAAAGAGAATTATTATTAGGATCCTCAATTTTCTCTCACCTCTCTAAGGTATAGTGTAATGTGGTTGTAATTATCCTTAATGACTTGCTTATTTTACTTATTAAACGATATTTTTTATTCCCTTTCCCATTATGGTTGATGTGAGGACACGATGAGTAACATTAGCATCTTTAGTGCATTATTTTGAACCAAGGGCTTGGTATGCATCAAAATATTTCTCACAAGGGTTCTTTCACTATTTTTTTTGGATGTTCTTAACCCCAAAATTTTCATTGTCTCTCTAAATTTCAGATGTTTAATCATTTCAATAGCTAATTGGCATCTTCCACTTTGATTTAAGTTTTCAAAATAGTTATTAGAAATTCTTCTAACCATTCTTCCACAAGTTCTTTCAAAAAAATTATCATGCATTGGCTTCACATATTTTCATCAATGTCTATTAGGAACTTTGGTTTTCTATGAATCATTCTAAGAGGTGTTAAGATTGGCATGCTCTTCATTTTCATTAGGTGCATTATGTACATTTATCACATCAAATTCAAATGGTATATCTCCTTCAATTTCATTAACATGTGCATTCACCAAATCATTTTCAAATGGTGCATTCATCATATGCATTTGAATTGGTGTATGTTGATCATTTTGATTTGGTGCATTATCTATATCAACTTTAATTTTTGAGTGTTCATCACTTTCATTAGGTGCAATAGATGACGTACATTCATGTAATCTCCTCATACGCTCCCTTTGTCTTTCCTTTGCTGCCTCTCTTTGTTCATTTGTTACTCTCTTGTTCTTTCTCCTTGTCCTACACATAAAATCATGATGACAATCCACAATCAAATATAAAAAAAACAACAAATGATCATCATTTTGTTATAATCTAAAGTAACAATGATAAAATAACATTAAAAAAAATACAAGACAAACCAATCATGATCAAAGAAAAAAAACAACAAATGATCATCATTTTGTTATAATCTAAAGTAACAATGATAAAATAACATTAAAAAAAATACAAGACAAACCAATCATGATCAAAGAAAAAAAACAACAAATGATCATCATTTTGTTATAATCTAAAGTAAAAATGATAAAATAACTTTTAAAACAATCTAATATACAAGACAAATCAATTATTTCAAAGCAAAATTGACAAAAAAAAATGAAAACCTGACTGTTATTGTCCCAGAAAATCATGTGCAATAGAAGTGGGGCGTTCAAATGACTTGCAATGCTAGTTTTTAGGCCATTGGGACTAAAATATATTAAGATTTTCCCATAACTAGTACGGGTTTTGGAAACCTAATGTGAACATTCACAATTTCTCATAGCCCATACAGGTTATCCAGAACTAGAAGTTTTGTCCTTAGTTCTGCATAACCCATATAGGTTATGGAGAACTAGGAACAAAATAGGAAGTGGGAGAGAGAGAGAGAGAGAGAGAGAGAGAGAGAGAGAGAGAGAGAGAGAGAGAGAGAGAGAGAGAGAGAGAATAGGATAAGAAGAGGGGGATGGATGGAGAGGGAGAGAGAGGGAGATTAGGAAAAGGAGAGGGGGAGAGAGAGAGAGAGAGAGAGAGAGAGAGGGGGGGGGGGGGAGGGGGAGAGAGAGAATAGGATAAGATAACGAGAGGGGGAGGGAAAGGGGGGAGAGGGAGAGGGAGGGGGAGAGGGAAGGGGAGAAGGGGGAGAGGGTGAGAATAGGATAGATAACAAGAGAGAGAGGGAGAGGGAGAGGGAGGGAGAGAGAGAGAGAGAGAGAGAGAGAGAGAGAGAGAGGGATAGGGAGAGAGAATAGGAGAAGGAGGAGAGGGTGAGAGACATGAGGTAGAGAGAGAACGAGAAGGAGAAAAGGGTGAGAGACTCGACAGAGAGAAGTATGAGGGGGAGAGAGATTAGATAGAACTCAAGGAGGATAATTAGGGCTCAGAATAGATAGAGACATTGATGGGGGAGGGAAGATGAGAGAGAGAGAGGAAAAGAAGAGAGACATGCATGTATACAAACATATATACATATACCTATATATGTATATATAACTATAGATATGCATATATACATACATAAACACATACTATATATGTATGTCTATACATGTGTAGTAAATGCTAAGTTTTGTAAATAATGGTTTTAGTTCTACATGACCCATACAGGTTTTAGGAAACACAAAATAATGGTTTTAGTTCTACATAACCCATATGGGTTATGTAGAACCGTGATAGTACTTTTTGTTTTTCAAAACCCATACAGGTTTTGGCTTGGTAAGAGTATTGGAAAATGACCCTAAGGCTTTCAAGCCCATTTTCCCCCCATTTTTGTCCCTTTACATATTTTTTCATCTTCCAACATGATTTCTTGACTTCATCATCATCAGGTTTACAAATGATCAAGTGGGTATCTCTAAAATTACCACCATAATCTCAAACGTCTTCTCAGTTTTCTGACTATATAGATTTTTCTATTTTTGGACAACATTAGCATAGTAAACTTTACTTTTCTTTACCAGTGCCTTTACAGTCCTCACAGACATATGTTTACCATTTTTTAAATAATTTTTGATATACTTGACCAAATTCAAAATAAATTACATATTATTGTTCTACACTAGATTCTATACACTTTAAAAAAAAAAAGAAGTTTGCATTTTTTATTATTTTGATACAAATTATGCCCATCGCACGAACAGGTACCAAATTTTCAAGATGCGGTCACTTCACAAAATCATAAAAAGAAAATACTCAATGGAAAATTACAAAAAATACACAACTTCTAGAACTCACTCTTACCTATCATCCTACCAAAGGGTTTTTCAAAATACTAAATCTAACTATATATTTTGTGCAATGCACGAAAATAGCTATGTTATGTTTTTTCTGAAAAAATTAAGAACAATTTTTCGTGTGCGAAAGGTTTGACCCTCTTAATCTTATATAATTTTTTAAAAATTTAATAATTTAGAAACAAGATTTAGAGTAGTACAATTATTATTCTTTTCTCAACTCCTAGTTTTGAGTGCATGACCTTCAAATATCTCTTTGAAGTTCAAGTTTACCTGTTTTCAGAAAAAAAAGAAAAAAAAAGTGGCCACTTATACCCCCCTTTTTGTTCACCATCTTGGTGAACTTACCCATTTAGCCCCCACTTTATCCAAAGTATGGATTATGCCAATTCTGTCGATAAACTAGAAGAAAAAGAGAGATGAAGATGAGAGATGCAGAGCAATACCACAAGGAGTATAAGACATTACTAATCTTGAGGAGGAAAAGCCCCCAATCTTAGGATCTTAACTCACTCAAACATATGTAAGAGCACACAAAACAAAAAAACAAGACAAAGCACAAAAGACATACGGCAAAAATAAAACATGAGACCACCAATCAACTAGCCGAAGAGACCTCAATACTCAAATGTCTCAACAACTAATTGAAACAGAAAGACAAATGCCATCACGCAAGCACCAATAATCACATAAAAGAGAAAAGCCAACATCATCCATGAATCATAAATAGTAAAACTATGAGTTCATGAGAGGAAAAAGAGATAGAACATGAATACACACTTTGGTGATCCATGAGAAGAAAGGCCAACAAAAGGATCGATGGACATCTTGCCCCTAGAATTAGGTGATCCATGGAGAAAAAAGGACATGGAAAAATCGCCCCAAGATTTTGTCTAGGTTATGCATGTAAGGGAGGAGAGTAAGAACACTGTTAGTTCCACTCAACCTCGTGCGTGTGTGTGCAAGTAAGGTTTGGAGCACCTCATAGGAGTCTATGCCCGAGGATGCACTACAACCTATATAAAATGTATAGTACAAATGTCAAGAAAGGTGTGACATCTCGCTCTAAGAGACTATGCTCTAGTTTTGAGAATAATCACCCTATATAAGAGAAAATTGGTGACATCTCACTCTAAGAGGCTGCCCTCTAGTTCCAAGAATGACCCACTGTATAGGAGGAAAGTGGCGACATCTCACTCTAAGAGGTTTTCCTCTGGTTCCAAGAATGACCCACTTGAAGCAGTCACTGGTGAAGAGGGACCTCAAAGAGATCAATCCAAACCGGTCAGAAAGAGTAAACATAAAGATATGATGGAGGCAATGCAAAATAGATTGTTTTATTTCATAAAATTTGATTACATCCAACTGGTAACAACCAGGTTACAACATACTGGCTCATAGGCCTGGTAGAATAGGTCACAACCGGGACCTTGAATCTTATGATCCATCTTCTACGCACATTCTAGCTACTTCATTCTCTTCTTGATTTCATTTTAATGCGTAATTGCAAATATATATATATATTGATCCAAAGGAACTAGCTGGCCCAAAAGGGATCAAAACCCAAAGAACAAGACCTAACATGAAAATAGCAAGGTCGACCTCCGCCAAGAGATTCCTCTGGAAAATCCAAAGGATGAAACATAGATTGTGAGAAAATATCGGCCACATGCCAAGGAACATCAAAATCAATGCCCAAGGCTCCACAAGCTTTGGAATGGGTTTCGATAGATCACCAAAATAGGTCCAAGCAACCGGTAACATAGGAACAACTGGTAATAGGAAACTGTCATGGAAACCGGTAGCGATATCTTGCTGGAAAATTATCCAAATGTTATGCAATCTGGAAGCAAGAAATATAATCAAGTCTTCAAGTAAAATCCAACTCCACATGATCCGGTGAGCCAAAACCATGACACAGAAAGGAAAAATGAAACTGCAAACAAAAAACAAAATAGAAAGGAAATATTTTTTTTTTGGTTGATGCAAGATTACTATAAACCGGAGATTCTCCTACATCAAACATCTGGCGTTATTGAAAAAGTGAGCCTCTCACTTTGTCAGGGTTGGAGGGAAACCAAGGCAGTCTACCTCTACCTAGAAATCTAATATGAATCTTCAACTGGTTTGTCCTTCCACTTCACAAGATATTCTTTATACTAACTATTGCGGGTACTACGCCCAATCCTACTATCCAAAATCTCTTTAATCTGATCCAGTTCCTTCTAGGGCAACTATTTCTCCAGGTTCGCAATACTATCGTTACTAAATTTTGGTTCATGGTAGTCATGAAGATCTAGAATGTTGAATATAGGTGAAATACTCAGACTATCTGATAACTCAACTTCATATGCATTTCCAGAACTGAACTTCTTCAAAATCCCACAAGGTCCAAACTTATTCATCTACAACTTGTTATAAGTTTGAACCGGTAATCTCTCTTTTCTCAGATATACCATCACTTCTTTGCTAACTTCAAATTCCTTATGTCTCTTCTTATCATTTGCCTTCTCCTTGTACTTCGTTGTTCATGTCTTCCAAATGTTGCTTAACTTGAATATGCAATGCTTCCATGTGGTCTGCAAAGTCTTCTTCTTCTGAACTCCTCCAGTCTTCACTGCTAATGTCTCTCAATTCTGATATCCCTCTAGGATGCACTCTGAGGAAAACTCTACTTGTGCAAGGATTAAATCCCAACTTTCAGTTTTATCTCCCACTAAACATCTCAACAAATTTCCCAAACTCCGGTTAACAACTTATGTCTGTCCATCAGTTTGTGGATGAAAAGTAGAACTAAAATTCAAATCTATCTTCATCTTTTTCCAAAGTGTTCTCCAAAAATAGCCAACAAACTTAGTATCTCTGTCTAAAACTATGTTCTTAGGTAATCCATGCAATCTCATCACTCCTTTGAAAAATAGGTCTGCTACATGCAATTCATCTGATGTCTTTATTACAAGGTATGAAATGAGCCATCTTCAAGAATCTATCCACTACCACAAATATAGAATCATTCCCTCTTGGTGTCTTAGGTAATCCAAGTACAAAATCCATGCTTATATCCTCCCAAGGTCTTATCGGTACTGCCAAAGGTTTATACAATCCCCCATTCTGACTACTACCTTTTACAACTTGACAAACTCTACAACTCTGCACATATCTCTTAAGTTCCTTATGAATTTGGGGCCAAAAGTACTGGTCACTCACCAATACTATTGTTTTGTCAATGCCAAAATGTCCAGCTAAACCTCCACTGTGTTTCTCCTTTATCATATTCTCCCTCATAGAACTCTTAGGTATGCACAACTGAACTCCTCTGAATAACATCCCATCCTGAATGAAGTAATCCAACCATTTGCTTATGTCTACCATAACCAGTTCTCTACATGCTTTCCAAGATTCTGCAAAATTCAGTTCATCATCATACAAGTTCTTCAAATCTTCAAATCCTAATACTATCACTCTCATATCTATCAACAAATTCCTTCTCCTACTCAATGCATCAGAAACTTTGTTAGATTTCCCACTTCTATGCTTCAACACAAAGGTGTAACTCCGCAAGAATTCTACCCATCTCATATGTCTCTGATTCAACTTACTCTGACTGTTCAAATCTTGATGCTCTGTATGCAACACAAACTCCTTAGTCAATAAGTAATGTCTCCACTTCTTAAATGCTTGAACTATGACATAAAACTCTTGATCATACACTAAATATCTCCTCTGGGCATAATTCAATTTCTCACTGAAATAGGCTACTATTCTTCCTTCTTGACTCAAAACTGCTCCTATTGCCATTCCACTTGCATCACAATCCACTTGAAATACTTTATTAAAATCCGATAAAGCTAACACAAGTTGCTCAGTCACTTTCTGCTTCAACAATTCAAAACTTTTGTTTGCTTCGGTGGTCCACTTGAATTCCTTATGATATCCTCTCATGGTCTCAGTCATAGGGTTACAAAATGAACTAAAATTTTTGATAAACTTTTGGTAAAAACTAGCCAATCCATGAAATTATCTTACCTCTCCAATGCTTTTTGGTGTAGGCCATTCAACAATTCCTTTCACTTTCTCATGGTCCATCTTCAAACCATCCTTAGATATCACAAATCCCAAATAGACTAACTCATCCTTCATGAAAGTACACTTCTTGATATTGATCAAAAACTTGAACTCTTCTCTCAATCTCTACAAAACTTGTCTTAAATGCAACAAATGCTCCTCTTTTGTCTTGCTGAAAATCAGAATGTCATCCAAATATAGAATAACAAACTTACCCAAAAATTTATTCAATACCTCATTCATCAGCCTCGAGAAAGTACTTGATGCATTAGTCAATCCAAAAGGCATCACCAACTATTCATATAGTCCTTCATTTGTCTTAAATGTTGTCTTCCACTCATCACCTTCTATGATCCTGATCTGATGATATCTACTCTTCAAATCTATCTTTGTAAAGTATTTTTCTCCACTCAAACAATGGATTATGTCATCCATCCTAGGCAAAGGAAATCGGTATTTCACTGTGATCTTGTATATTGCTCTTGAATCGGTACACATTTTCCACTCTTCATTCTTCTTAGGTACTAATACTACTGGTACTACACAAGGGCTCAAACTTTCCCTAGTCAAACCTTTCTTTAACAGCTCTTGCACTTGTCTATTCAGTTCTTCATTCTCTGTCAGTGTCAACTGATGTGTAGCTTTGTTAGCCAAACTTGCTTGGGAACCAAGTCCATGCAATGACTAATACTTCTCATAGGTGGAAATCCATCAGGTATATAATCTGAAATGATGTCCTCATATTCTATCAACAAATCTTTTATCTCTTCCGGGTGTTCTCCTTCTGATTTCGGTCTCTCGGTCTTCTTAGGAATTAAGGCAAAACACACATTCTCATGTCTTAGTCCATCCATGAATTTCCTTCCATCTACTAAATAGATTCTAGCATTCATACAGACTTCATTCTTCAAAGGTTCCTCCAAAGGTTACAAGGTTTTCTTCATCCCATTGGCCACAATAGTATATATATTATTTCTCCCATCATGTAATTCCTGTCTATCAAACTGCCAAGGTCTACCCAACAAAAGATGACAAATGTCCATAAGAATAATATCACACAAGACTTCATCATGATAATTCTCAATTTTCCATTTCACCAAACATTATTCACTTACTAACTTATGTTCATCCTGAATCCATGCTATCTGATAAGGATTAGGGTGTTTCAATCTCTCCAATTCCAACTTATTCATCATCTCTTCTAAAACAAGATTATTTGAACTACCACTATTAGTAACAACTTTAAAACTCTTATTGAATACCTTACATCTGGTCTTGAACATATTCTTCCTCTGCAAGGGCTCTTCATCTCCTCCTAATATGACACAAAGCTCTCCTCATCATTGACAGTTCTCCATCTTCCTGTTTATTGTCTAATCTGGTGGGGTTTTCTTCTACCATTGTTGCTCTTCCAATAGTTTCTATCTTCTTACACTTGAATGCATGATGTCCTTATCCTCCACACTTAAAGCAGGTTCCTTTAAATGTCCTCTTGTCTTGTCTTCCAAAGTTCTCATTCCAATAACCCTTTGGTTCTCTCCTCCGACATAAATTTTTATCATCCTTCTGGTATGAATTACCTTCGTTGCTCACTTCCTTGTCCTTGTTTTGATCTGTACTGGTTCATCTTCCTCTGGTATATCCTCTTCCTCCTTGAATCTACCTTCGGTAAACCTTCCATCTCTACCTCTTTGTCTATGCTCATGTCTTTTGTTTAACTTCTCTTTTGCCTTTAGGACATACTGGTAAGCCTCTTCAACACTCTCCAATTTGATCATACTCAATTCATCTTGTATAGAGATGTGCAATCCATTCAAATATATTGCAACTTGTTCAACTTCATCATCAACATGTCTGGATCTGATATTCAACTTGTAAAATGCTTCGATGTACTCCTTCACACTAGATTACTTTTGTCTCAAATTTTGCAACTTCCAAAATAGATCCACTTGATAATTCATCAGAAAAAACTTTGACTTCAACTTAGCAATCATCCAATCCCATTTCATTATTGGCATAACTGATTGTTGGCACAACCAGTTCATTAGATAGTATTGTCATTGATGACCAACACTTACTGGTGAATAAGGCCAAGCTCATAACCAAGGAGGTGTGGTAAACCTCAATGGTTTACTCATAGCTGCAAACAGTATGGAGGATTCAGTGCTTCCCTAATATGCATTATTGACACACTTAAGTAGTGTGTTGGTCAAAGACTAATCGATTGAAGGATAAACAGAGTAGCTGATCGATTAGTTAAGCATACGATAGGTGTTCAAATCATTTTCTTAAACTGGCAGTTGAAATGATGATGTTGTCACAAGAGGTGACTCAAAGTGTAGTTTAGTAGTCATATGTATGACCGGAACACTCTGGATAGACAGGTGATCAGTCTACTTGATGATCAGTGACCGGTGGCAAAAGATGAAGAGATACAATGGTGAACCGATGATACAGGTTGAAGAATGCTATCCACCAAAAATCTTGGAGAAGTGATCGATAAGCTGGATGTGATGACCAAAGGTGAGTCGGTCATGGTGAGATATCATCAAAACAAACTGCTAGTGAAGTCTACAATAGTTAACAACCAGTAAAGGTAAGATTTGTGTGGATTTTCCAGTTCGCATTAAATAGGCAAAACACGGCCCAGAAGTTGCTAGAATTATGAATTGTGGTAGCAGATAAGGCTAATTTGCTAGTGAGATTGATGGAGAATACACAAAGAAACTATGGGAAGATTTTTAATTTCAAATCTATCAATTTTTAGGTGTAAACTCATTTAGGAGACAACAGGTATGTGTTGGAAAAACATGGTATAAAGGTTTTTGGTGAAAACCAAAAGTTTTGATCGTAAAAATTTCTAAGTGCAATATTGAAGAGAGGTGATCCAACAAGGTGAGAAGAGTGCGGAACTTCTACGTGAATAGCAGAGTGGTGAAGAGAGTGTGCAAAGCTTAGATAGTGTGAAGAGTGGAGAAATAATGCAGAGAATCGGTAGAGTGCAGAGCAAGTTTAACCAGTGATCAAAACAAAGAGATTCAATTGGATCTGATTAACCTAAGAGTAGCTATTATAGCAGATCATTCTCTCTATTTTTTTCTATTAACTACAACAGTAAAATCCCTTAACCGGGTGAACTTTAACAGGTCCCTTTGTAAAATCCCTTAACTGGGTGACATCTTAATTGATGATCCTAAGTCCTTTAACAAGGCTACCTCTAACAGGGTAAAGGTTCTAACAGGCCTTGAAGAAAATCCCTTAACCAGGTGGCACCTGATAGTGTTTGACAACATAATACAAAGAGACATAATATAGAAAAGGAAAGGCAATTACCTTGATTTTCTTTCAAAATTTAACAGGTTTTTGCTCGCAAGTTCTGATAAGATGGCAAAAGCATCATGCTTCTGTAGATGTCGAACATAAACCCAAATGTCCAATAATGCTCAACGCATATTTTCTTGTCCTTTGGAAATATTTCCAAGTCTAAAAATTATTGCTTGGTTACATCACCTAAGGGGTCAATACTAGTTTCCAATTATCTAAATAACTCCTTTTTTTGATAATCTAATTTGCATTCTCCTTTAGAAAGATTTTTCTTTCGGGCCTCTTGGGGTTCCCCTTGCAAACACCTTCCAACCACCTTCAGAGCAAGTGGCAGACCATCACATTTTTCTTGCACCTGTCTTATCTAAATAATAAATAAATGATTGGTTTAATATTAAAGTCACAAAATAATAATTATTTATGAAAATCCATACCTCCTATATTATATTTACATCTATATCACTTGGAATTGATGTCTATAAAGTAGCCCAGAAGAAGAAAAGTGAAAGAGCATCATTTGGGCCCAACAATGGTAGTTGATAGAGTTTTGTAGAAGGGTTTATGGGTATGACCGACTTGTCTCTGGTAGTTATGACAGTCTTGCATCCTAAACCTTCAAACAATATTTTTTTCCAAATTGTTTCTAGAGAAAACATCATCCAAAATGATTAGAATTGGCTTAGATTGACTCAAAATCAACTGTTGCATCTCTATGTGTGCATCTTCCACATCCTTAAATTCTAGTCTTTTCCTTCCAACTATCTTCCCCCAAACAGTCTCTAATATCCCTTTTAGGTTTACAGATTGTGAGGTTCTGACAAAAACCACGTTGTTGCGAAAACAATGTGGAACTCATAAAAATCAAGTGTCTTTCAGAGAAAATTCCTTAACATGCATGAAAAAATGTCCCTTAACCTAAACCATGTAGCACAAAGATCCCCATAATATAACACAAAGATTAAATTTTGAGTAATGGGTTTATGTGGATTATATATTTATAATTGGAGACAAGCTTGATTACTTCTTACAATCCAATTAATTAACTTGATAGGTAATTGATAATTAATTAACAATGGATGTCCTTCATTAGATCATTGTCCTCCCAATGCTCATAGAATAGATCTACATTGAACAATCTCACCAATATTCCTGATGAAGTAAGATCCTACTTCATCTTTAATTGCAGATAAGGGACAATGGGTCTAATCCACCAAAAATATAAAATTTAATCTGATCAGTATTTCAGTCTTGATCAACCTTAATTATAGACACTTTAGGAAGCCATAGTTTTAAAACCAAAATGTTCTAATAGCTATAAACTAAACCTTAGATTATGACAAAAAAATTAGCAGTTCTTTTATCGTTGAAAGTGTTCATGAATTGAAACATGTTGTAGGTTGCATATATATATATATACATACATCATCGGATATGTCTTACATAATAGCTTATCTTCCCTCCAAAAATATTGATAGGTATAATATTTTAATTTGATTGCTTCAAATATGCTCTATTGATGATTTGTATGCTTCAAAATTACTTAATCTTTCTTTAATCAGACTATTAGATTTATGTAACAACTGCAACACATCACCCATACTTTATAGTGACTACAGATCAACCACCTAAGGACTACTACCTCATTGCAAATTTGTGGGAACATTTGAATTTCTACAAAATCCACTTTTATAGATGCCCTCATTCTAAACTTGGTAATATTTGGTTCTAATGTATTCTTTTTAGTCTATTTCATTTCACTTCTCCTAACTTTTCCCTTGCCCCTTTCTTATTACACACATATGGCTTCTATCATTTTCCACCCATGCACATTCATTTCTCTTCTATCTTTCATAATTTCATTTTTCTAAGACTATCAACACATTCATTGTGATAAAACAGAGTGAATGCAGTTGAATGGACCCAATCAAACAAAGATAGGTATAATGTGTTCAATGCACTTTTCCACTGCACAGTGCTGACTTGTATACACAATTATCTAACATACAAAGTATCATCATCTACTTCCATTTTTCCACCAACGATTTTAATATTTATCTTGATAATTTGTTTAGGTGTATCCAAAATTATGGATTGTTGTTCTTATAAGCAAGCCTCTTGTTTCTGTCTCCTTCAACAAGGTACTATTTACCATCACTATTGCAACTGTTGTAAGTATTGGTACCTTTTACTGAATCTACTTAAACTAATATTTTTGTGCAATTCCTTTTAGAATATTATATTTCTTATTTCCTAATTTGCTTTTCATCTCTAACATCTATTTCCATATTTTATTAAGCATATATCAATCTTGCATGTTTGTAGCAAGTGAACAATTTCATTTCATTTTATTTCTATCTTTATACTGCATATGCTTTTTGCTTCTTACTTTCTGCATTTTGCCTAGAGTTCTTCCAGTTTACAATGGCTATTATTTTTTTTGATGTTGTTATACCCATTGTTGTTGATCTGGAAGAGCAGGTTGCTAAAATGCTTGATTTCTTTGGCTATACTTTCAATGCTTACCTACCATGTATTATACGTTTTCTTTAATATTTAGTTTACGGCACCAATGAGCTGTTTGGAATAAGTTCTCATGCAATGATCATGTTCTCATTGTTTATCATTCACCTATATTCTTTGTGGTGTATAATTTTCTTTTACGTGACTGAAATACATAGAGAAAGTGCTTGGCCTTTTTCTCATATCCGCTCTTTGCCAACCACCTATTTGGACAGAATTGCTTTATAATAATGTGTCTTCTTTTGAACTCTATTGCTTGCACCTTTTTTAGCATTATTGCATTTAAAATGTGTTTTTAACTTTACTCTTTACAAATCAAATACATTGTGTAGTGTCATTAAATTGCAATCCTAGCATTTTTAACCACATTTGAGGTCCTCACCTTGGTGACAACATCTTCCTTCCCAACTAAGACCTCTCGCTACAATTTCACCTTGAACCCCTCCCTATTTGAGCTCTGTTCCTTCCTTTAGGCCCTTTTAGGGTGCCAAGATAGGGAAGGATAGGGGTGTAGCACCCCTGTCCCCCCTCTTAGGGTGGCCCCAAGATAGGTCCCCCCGGCCCTATCTACACTTCGGGATCTAAAATCTCCTGATGTCGACCTTTGATGAGATGAATTAATCTTCTGAGGCATGTATAAAAGGGAGTTGGTCCTCTCATTTTCATAGACATTAAGAGGTGAAATAGAAGGATGAGCGAATATACACGATAGGTGAATTTCAAGCTAGGCAACCTCCAATATTATCATAAAGCATTCAAGCATTCAAGTCTTCTTCATTCATCCCTAGAGCAACATTACAACATTCATTTGGGAGTAGTTGTGTGTGTTAGGGTTTTTTCATGTTACATGATATTTCTTGCAACACTTATGATTTCATTCAAGAAGCAAAGAAACCATCATCAACAAATTGCAGATCTACAAGGTATACATTTCTATTATTTGCATTCAAGCAATTACAATTACTTTCTTTCAACATTGATTCCTCAACCGAGGTTTGACTGAGGCAAAACCTTATCCACAACCCTTCTTCCTCTTTTTTCTATTCGTAGGTTGTAGGTGTGCAACTGTATTTTCAGATTTGGACTTCATTTGCAGAAGCAGAAAAACCCTTTTTGTTTCACGGGATTTTCGGAGGACCGTGTGCACTTTCAACACGGTCTTGATGACTTTTCTCCAAATTTATAGGGCAGATTTGTATCAGTTTAAATATCATAGATCCAAAGTAATAATGTGATCCAAAACCGGTAGCTCCTTATTTAACTCATTTTATCTCCCTTTCTCGCATAGTTAACAAGTCAACTTTCCCATTTACAGAAGAGGGTGAATTGCATTCTAACCCTTGCAATCCCCTTGGAATTCACATCCTTGTTTTCCTTGGATTTGGATTTAGTGGATTCTAGCCCCTCTTTTGAATGTAAATTTCCTCCAAGTGAAAATCATCCTAGTGACCTCCTTTCTCTCTCCTAGGTGGGGAGTCATTAGGGTTTAATTTTCCACTTTACATTTTGGTGAACCCAACGTCTTACATATTAATTATGAATTCTCATTATTAGATCTAATTAAGTGCAATTTTCATTTCAAATTTTATTTCCAAGTTTGATCTATTTGCAAATTTTAAAGTTTAATTATATCAAAACCCTAATTTTTCATTCTAAGGAAATTAAGCTTGTGAAGTGAAAAATTTTAATTGCTTGTTTTCGATCTGATTTCGATTTCAAAATTTTAATTCAATTCTATCTTTTTATTCTGAAAATTGAGTGGTTAACAAGCAAAACCCTAATTTTTAAGATCCTTCTATTTTCGACCTTTGACTGCTTATTTGACCAATCTAGACATTTGCAAATCAGCTTTTTTTTTGGATTCTACAATGAAATCATAATATCTATAGTCCCTGAAAAATTTTTTAAAAGTTGGTCGAACCATGTGCACTTTCAACACAGTTCTTGGCTTTTTCCCAAAATTTCAAGAGATAGAATTGACTGTAATTTTCTTCTTAAATCCATAAAATTGGTGTACTTTATCAATTCTAGCACCTCTTAAGGTTGAAAAAAATTCAAATTTCACCACTTTCATCTTTTGCATTAATTTTCATAAAAAGGCCCTAATTTTAGATCTTTTCTAGCAAATTAAGATTTTAACTAAGAGACTTTCAATCGCAATTAATAAATTGGATTTACTTGCTTTTTCGCTTATGATTACATTGTTTTTCATACATATTTACTACAATCATGTGTCATATAAGGGTTTCTTTCATTTCATGTTGCTTCTCTTCATTCATAGCACTTGGTCATATTGTGTTGTTAGGATTTCAAAATTATTCTCTTTTTAGTTAGATCTCAAAGCTTTCATGTATCATTTATGTTGCATTATGGTGATGTTGTTAACAAAATGCATTTCCTATGTTAATCACCTCAAAGCTTTTGTAGACCCTAAACCTAGAGATCTTAACCCTTGTACCTCTTCTAGGGTATCTTGTGTGGATGAGATGAGACCTAATGCTTTACCCAATGATCTCTTTTAAAAAGAGAAAGCATTGGAAAGTAATATGGATCGATCTTCTCCTCATACACATACCCTTGAGCAAGGGGGGAAAAATCAAAACATTAACATTCTTACATCTTTAGATCCTCCTTATTCTCCTAAGACTTATCTCCAACATCAAAGTATATGTGGGGAGGATGATGTCATGCATTTTATTCATGACCTTTCCCCTCACATAGAAATAACAAAAAATGAGATTCTAGATGATGAAGATGTTCATCCCTAATCTTCCAAAAAGGATAAGCTTGATGAAAGAAAGGAGATTGTCATTTCACGTGATACTCCTTCATCTATAAATCATTTTCTTCCCCCTTACACATCAGATTTCAAATAAATTCATGATCATATTCTTCCATCTAGTAAATGGGCGTGTCCACAAAGATAGTGGTCAGAAAAGTGGACACCACCCAAAAATAACTTGGAAAAACAGGCAGTGCGTACGTGGTTTTAAAATTTCAAATTTCCGCGTATGCGCTTAGGTTTGTTCTTCCCGAGCCTAGAAAAGGTAGCGCGTACGTGCTGCTTTTAGGAAAATGAGCATGTACGCGCTACGCCTAGGAAAATTAGCACGTACGCACTTCTTATAGGAAAATGAGTGCATACGTGCTAATAATCCAAATAAAACCGCGTATGCGATGCCTGGTAAAAAAAGTTTTAAAAAAAAAACTGGATCTCATTTACCCGTAAAGTGCATTTTTTACTTCATTTTTTCCCCATTTTCTAACCTAAACCATGAACGGGGTGCTAAATTTGTCCTCTGGGCTATGGATCAAGGTTAGTTTTTGTTTATTTTTGTCTTTCTTTCTGGTTTACGCAATTTGTTTTACATTTTGAATTTAATTTCATTAATTTTGATTAGGTTTTTTCATTTTTTGTTTCAAAAACCAGATTCTTCTAATCCAAAACAAGAACAACCAAATGCACCTCCTGAAAACCCACAAGAACAACCAAATGCACCTCCTCATAATAGACAAGAACAACCCCCAATTCCTCCTTTTGACCACACAGTCGAAACACAGGAAGAATTAATTAATCATTTAGGACAAAATACGTCTAAAATCAATAGAGTGATTGTAAAATTGAAAACTTTTGAACTTGACCATCATCAATCCCTCGCCACTTGCCTAGAAACATTAGCTGGTGGTGCCATAGTTGTTTCCATAGAAATTACCAAATGGGGAAGTTGTAGGGATAGGTATCGTCAATTCTATGCCAATGGGCTATCATACGATGGAGGAAAAAACAAAAATATTTCTAAACAACAAATATGTGTCCTTTTTTGTTGATCCCAAAACTGGTCAGTCATTACCTCTTAATGCAAAGAGGTTTCCCATATATTGGTGTACCAATGTGTAGATGAAGAATCTTTTTTGGTAGAGGTGGTAGATGGTCTTTGATGATCCACCTTGTAATAATTATGAGGTGCCATTATATTTTTTGAGAAAAATATATTGTGAGTTTGTGCTCAATGTGCAGCCAAACTATTTTGACATGAGAGGGTTTCATGGTAGAGGTGGTGGCTCTTCCCAAGATAGACCTGGAGCCTGTAGGCGATTAGCAGCGGAGAGTCGCCGCCCCCTAGCACCCAAACCCAAGGTGCATGAGGTTGTCCCATTAGAGCTGAAAGAGTCGATGGAGCTACATACTCTTCAGATGGCCACAACATTGACTGGTGCCATAATCTAGCATGGGACATCATTAGCACACCCTATTGTATTGGATGATGAGCTATTAGAGGGCGACAAAGAGCCCATCAAACATATGTGTCTCAATTGCTCGGGGATATGCTCAGGGATAGATGATGCAGCCGGTGCAGATGGATACTCATATCATTTGTGCACGATTTGTGGTTGTAGATGTCAGGTTCACATGATTGAGTATGTCGCGCTGACAGATGAGTTGATGGACATGGTGTTTGCCCATGAGCCACAAACACAGGTGTGTTGATTTGAATTCATAACATTTTATTTATCGGTCACTTTAAATTTGTAATTACATAAATGAATTTTCATTTATACATCAATTTAAATTGAGACAAATAATATGCATTTCAGGATGCAGCAGTGGTATCCCATACACCTCCCCTAGTTACCATAGCTGCAACTTCGATGCCTGAGGTATAAATTTTGTAACATGTTAAAATAGAATAGTTCACTTTGAATTCAAAAAAATACAATATATACTAACTATCTTTAATGCTTGGTCCAATTTCTGGTTTGTAGGTGTTGACAAGGGACGAATGTCCCAGATTGATGACATCATGCTCTCAGCGATCGATTTTGGCCAACAAGGCTATACGGTATCATATTTTGTACAACTCTTTTTATGTATTGTTTTGATGGAATATGCAAGTCATTTCATTTTAGAATTTTAAAATTATGTTTAATTTATTATTTGTACTAATATCCCATGTTAATTTTGTGTTTTTAGGGTACCCCCTTCACGTCTAGGGCTCGTCCTAAGAAAAAGAATTCCTCAAAGATGCCAAAATGTGTGAAGAAGGTAATTGAACACATTTTTAGTTGTACAATTGTTTGAAAATGTTGAAATAAAGTATTAGTTGGGGTTTGCAGATTGATTAGTGTTTTTTGTCTATTTTACATGTACAATGGCCATTGAGCTTTGCGGATATCTTGAATGCACCTGATTTGCCCGTGGATCAAGAGAGAGCGGAGGTATATATGTATCTCTACTTTATTTTCTTGATTTCATGATTATATGCACGCGTACATGTGAACTTGTGATATATTATAATCTTATAATTTTTTCATATAGGAAATATCCATACCTATTTCGTCAATGGTGAACCCTCCTCCTTGCACTAGAGAAGCATCTCAAGATCCTGTACACTTTTACTTGATATGTAAAATTAATTGTTTTCAACCTTCAATACTTATCATTATATTAATTGTATTTAATCTTTGTACATTTTTTGTATAGGTAATAGCGTCAGTTTCTACATCGATGGTGAGCCATCCTCAGTCCATTGGAGAAGCATCTCTGGCACAGGTACGTCATTGTTCTCTATATTATAGCTTTTAAGTGTTTTTGATATATTTATGTTAGTGCATTGTATTAATTGTACATTTAATCTACAATAGACTCCTTCACGGTATGGCCATAACATGGATCAATTTAAGTATGTCTTCAAGAAAACTCTTAAGAGTGACAAGGAGAGGAGAGCGAAGACATTTGCTCCTGGATCAGTCGATGAGATAATCTACATTTAAATTGTAAAGGAATTAAAGTTGAATGCACAGTTATGATGTTAATTGTGAACTATTTTCTACAAAAGAATTCTAACTTGGCTTTTGAATTGTGGTTTTGCAGCCATCTACAGAGCTGCGTACTGCACTGAAGAGGCTTGATTTTGATAATCCACCACAAGTTTAGGATCATATAGTGTTATTTTTGGTCATAGAATGACCAATACATGTAGATATGTTCTACATTTTTATTGTATATCAATTTGGACATGGCATATGCCACATTTTTGTAATACTTGTATTGACTTGGTAGACATGCCTCTTTTTATATATATAAATATTGATATTAGATCCAATAAATGTGTAATGAGTTCATTATTTTGTATTCGTTGTATTTTGTGGTTGTCCTTTTATAAATTTAAATGAATATTTGCATATGTAATCAACAATATGAATATAAACAACAAAAATATATGATATAAAGCATTGCAATCGTGGAATATGATTTGATAAAATTTCTAAAATATTGAATTAACCCTACAAAACTCCTTGTATTCAATTCATTATTGTGTATTCGTTGTATTTGGTGGCTGCCATTTTATAAATTTAAATGAATATTTGCATATGTAATTAAGAATATGAATATAAACAACAAAAATCGACAATATGAATATAAACAACAATGTGTTTGGTGCGAGAGCACCCTCATGCTCGCAATGGTCAAATTTTGTTCCGCGTGTACACAAAGCGATGTCTCGAGCACATTTGGGTGGGAAGGTTTACACTAGGCATGGCCCTGTCGTGCATCCCAAAGCACCAGAATGTCGAGAGTCATACCCTACCGGTGCGATCTCTCAAGTGCCCTGAGTCCAAAAAATTGTCAAAATTTGACGGATTGTTTCTTCCAATCCACACATACAGTCGATCTGTTTGATCCCATGGGGTTGTGTGAGGCTCCTCTACAATGGCCTATCTCATTTTTTGATGACTCAGAGCCATTTTCAATTAGTAGCATTTTTTTGCCTGCTCAAAAAATAGTCCGTTGCTTGCAAGGAAAAGTTGCAAGATTGGCTAGAATTGATTATGTTCCTCGTGTGCACAAACCGACATCCCGAGTGCATCCAGGTGGGTAGGTTTATGCTAGGCATGGCCTTATCATGCATCCTAAAGCACCAGAATGTCGAGAGTCATACCCAACCAGTGTGATCTCTCAAGTGCCCTGAGTCCAAAAAATTGTCAAAATTTGACGGATTGTTTCTTCCAATCCACGACACATACGGTTGATCTGTTTGATCCCGTGGGGTCATGTGAGGCTCCTCTATAATGGCCTATCTCATTTTTTGATGAATTAGAGACATTTTCAATTAGTAGCATTTTTTCGCCTGCTCAAAAAATCATCAATTGCTTGCAAGGAAAAGTTGCAAGATTGGCTAGAATTGATTTTGTTCCTCGTGTGCACAAACCGATGTTGTGAGTGCATCTAAGTGGGCAGGTTTATGCTAGGCATGGCTTTGTCGTGCATCCTAAAGCACCAGAATGTTGAGAGTCATACCCTACCGGTGCGATCTCTCAAGTGCCCTGAGTCCAAAAAATATGACCTCTTAGGAAACAATACGACCTCTAATGACACCTAAGGGAGAGAACATGGGGGGAAGGGAGAGGTAGAGGAAAGGAGGGAGAGGGTGTGAGTGAGAGAGAGAGAGAGAGAGAGAGAAGACGGGGGTGGGAGAGGTAGAGGAGAGGAAGGGAGAGAGAGGGAGAGAGAGACAGGGGAGGGAAGGTAGAGAGAGGGAGAGGAAGGGAGAGAGAGGGAGAGAGAGGGAGAGGAGAGGGGAGAGGGAGAGAGAGGGAGAGAGGGAGAGAACATGGGGGGAAGGGAGAGGTAGAGGGAAGGAGAAAGAGAGAGAGAGAGAGAGAGAGAGAAGAGTGGGGTGGGAGAGGGAGAAAGAGGGAGAGGAGAGGGGATAGGGAGAGAGAGGGAGAGAGGGAGAGGAGAGGCGAGAGGGAGAGAGAGGGAGAGGGGAGGGGAGAGGGAGAGAGAGGAAGAGAGGGAGAGAACATGGGGGGAAGGGAGAGGTAGAGGGAGGGAGAGAGGGAGAGAAGAAGGGGGAGGGAAGGTAGAGAGAGGGAGAGAGGGAAGGAGGGAGAGGGAGAGGGAGAGAGAGAGAGAGAGAGGGAGAGAGAGAGAGGGAGAGAGAGAGAGGGAGAGGGAGAGGGGGGAGAGGAGGGGGAAGGGAAAGAGGAGGGGTCTTAAGGGGTCACAGGATACCATATGACCTCTTAGGAAACAATATGACCTCTAATGACCTCTAATGACACCTCTAATTTCTTTAGGTGATAGGTATTGTGTAACAACATGGGAACTCTCGCATATCCACCACTATCATTCTACAGGACATCATCTGTGTTACTCTCCCTCTTTCTCTTCCTACTTGTTGTTTTCTTCTAAAAAACATATTGCAGGTAGAGAGAGAGGGAGAGAGAGAGATGGGGGAGGGAAGGTAGAGAGAGGGAGAGAGGTAGAGGGAGGGAGAGGGAGAGAGAAGAGGGGGGTGGGAGAGAAGAAGTGGTATGGAGGAAGGGAGATTGAGAGAGAGAGAGAGAGAGGTAGAGGGAGGGAGAGGGAGAGAGAGAGAGAGAGAGAGAGAGGGGGAGAGTAGGGGGAGGGAAAGAGGAGGGGTCTTAAGGGGTCACAGGATACCATATGACCTCTAATGACACCTAAGGGGTCATATGGTGGGCTAATAAAATGATATATTAAATTTAAAGTTATGAATAGAACATCATACAACGAGACTCCAAGAGAACAAACAACGAGGCTTCACTAAAAAGAAAGTGTAAGAGCTTGACCTAACCCTAAGAGTACTGCCTAAGTTCTAAAACATATGATGCTATTAAATTTGCAAGGTTATAAGACTGATCTCAATTGTGACTATAGGAATTACACACTTGATTTCTTTCTTGGGTATGTACCATTCCAAGCTATTTGACAAGTGATGATCATCATATACTACCACTACCATGCATAAAACAAACTTTAATTTCTTTAGGTGATAGGCGTTGTGTAACAACATGGGAACTGTCGCATACCCACCACTATCATTCTATAGGACATCATCTGTGTTACTCTCCCTCTTTCTCTTCCTACCTGTTGTTTTCTTTTGAAAAACATATTGTAGGTACTCTGACTCATCATGTCGCTTTGTTGACACTATTTTCCACATCTACTCTACTCATTAAAAACACATTCGAGAAGAATATTGCTACAGGTTTCCTTGTTTGTCATGGTAATACACCTGTGGTTCAATTTCAAACCCTATTCCTCCTGTTCAATATACACACAAAAATCCATCATTTAATTTTTTTAGGAGAGGATACATGATAAAAATCAAAGAGGAAGTTGCACATAAGAAATAAATTCACTTACTTCTATAGAAGTGCAGACATAATTGCAGTGGGGTATGGAGGGAGAGAAGAAGAGAAAGAGGGATGGGGTATGGAGAGAGAGAGAGAGAGAGAGAGAGAGAGAGAGAGACCTTGTATGCATTTGAGAGGGAGAGACTATACACTTACATGTGTATATATATGTTTACTATATTATATGTATATAAACATATTATATATACAATGTCATATTATACACATATTATATATTACATATATTATATGTATATACACATATTATACATATAATATCATATTATACAATAGCACGTACGTGTTGTTTATAGTAAAGATAGCGTGTACGCGTTGTTTATAGGGAAACAAGCGTGTACGCGCTGCTTACACTATACATACCCCGTAAGCACGTTTTAAACCATAAGTACACCATACGTGCTTTTGACTGTTTAGGCTTTGAAATAGGCCTGGATGACAAAGCTATGGATTGGAAGTTTGATTTCCCTCCATTTCTCTCATTTTTGACGTATTTTATTTTATCAACTTGGTTTATCAACTTTGTCATCATCAGGTTTACACTTCATAAAGTGGGTATTTCTAAAATTGCCACCATATTCTCACCCATCTTCTGAGATTTCTAACCATATAATTTGTTTTCAATTTGAACAACAATAACATATTATTATTGAATTTCTTTTACTAGTGTCTCCATAGTTCTAACAGACATAGGTGCACCATTTTTTGAATAACTTTTGATATACGTATCCAAATTTAAAAAACTTTATATATTATTGTAGTGCACTTGATTCTTTACAATTTAAAAAAAAAAATTGTATTTTCGATTTGTTTAGTACAACTTATGCTTTGCGCACGAACAGGTACTGAATTTTCAGGATGTGCTCAATTGGAAAAATCATTAAAAAAAAAAAAAATACTCAACAACAAATTACAAAAAAATACACATCTTCTAGTGCTCACTCTTAACTATATTTCTGCCAAAGGATTTGTCAAAATACTAAATCTAACTATGACTTTTTTCATGCGCACGTCAGACACTATGTTATGTTTTTCAAAAAAAAAAAACAGGGTCATTTTTTCGTGCACGAAGGATTTGACCCCCTTAATCTTATCCAATTTTGAAAAAGTTTAGTAGTTTGGAAACTAGATTCAAATTAATACAATATTTGTTCTTTGATTATCTTCATATCTTGAGTGGATGACTTTCAAATTTTGCCTCTAAGTTCAGGTTCACCTGATTTCAAAAAAAAAAAAAAGTGTCCACTTATACCCCCTTTTTTTACCACCATCTTTGTGCACTTACCCAAATAGAAACATTCTTATAGTCGTGGCTTTCATATAATAACAAAACAAGGTTTTAAAGGACAAGGAATTTGGAAATTTGAGCAAGGAATTCATGTCGCTATAAACCCTCCTACACAAACTACTACAAAAAGCCTATGAAATGATGCTCCTCTTTCTATAGATGAACTCCTTCGGCTCCAAATTTTTTAAACTTATCTTCAAAGACAACAAATCAAAAGAGCTCATAAGAATGCTTCTTCTTTAAAACATCTTTTTTGTTCATTTCATCAAACCCATAACCATAATGCTAATGATTGCCCTAATTTTTAAAACTCTATTCAAGATGGCATAAACAGTGGAAAAATTAGAGTTGTGGATAATAATCCTTCCTCTTCTAACAATCCTTTTCCTTCATGTCAAGATGATATTTACCATCCGGAGAGGCTAGCTACAAGAATTTATTGGAAGTTGAAATATGATAGGAACATTTCCTTTCCTCCTCAAAAGAAGAACAAAAATCTTAAGTGAAAGGTGAGGAATATTGCATTTTCCATTATTTATATTCACATTCTCTTTGGAAATGTTATGAATTTAATAAATTTATTAAAAATCAATATGATCTTGCATGAATTTCTCTTACAATAGATCTAGTTGTCTTCCTTGACATCAGAATAGTGCCTTAGCACTTTCTCTCTCTTCATGATGCTCCTCACCCTTATCACATAAATGGTCAACTTAGCTGAGGGATTTTTATCATTTGTGGTGTTGTTTCAATTTTACATACTTTTGGGTAGAAACATGAAGTCCACTTTCCTTCATCTTTCTATACATTTATCTCTATCTTTGTGCATTATTCATTATTAGATCTCTTTTCTTGCATATGGTTATTTTTATGTGAGCATGTAATTGTTCTTTGGTTTTCCTCTTTGCTTGGAGAGAGGCATCTTTAATGAGTTGTGCACTTCTTCTCTTTCTTTCGTTCTCTTCGAAAACTTACCTCTTTTATGGTTTTGCTTATTCGCAAGTATGATATGCCCCTTGGCATGGAAATATGTTTTGAGAAGTACGTATCCCTTCCTTGAGAGAATTTGTTCCATTAGGAAGGTATATCGCTTGACAATAATCACCAATAGAAGAGGTGTAATGTTTCTCCTTGTTCTCCTCACTTTGTGGGCAAGGATTTTCATTCTTTTACCTTTCTTTCTTTCTCATGTATCATTATTTCTTTTAGGGGTTGCATTTTTCATATGTGATTATCATTTCTTACAGTGGTATAATTTTATGATTAATCTCCCTTGGGGAATATGTGATGCTTTTTCTCTCTTCTTTTCAAAGTTACCACTTCTTGGGACATGTATTGTACATATATTAATATCTTTCCTTCCATGCATTCATGAAAGTACATTGTGTATTTAATTATGTTTAATCTATCTCTAGAAAATTGTGTAAGTTCTTCTCATTGTCCCTTCACATGAGGGGAAATTATTTCTCCCTCTCTCTCTCTCTCTCTCTCTTTCTCTAGGGATCCACTTTTCCCTATTTTTTGAATGGTGTGAGCTATATTACTTGATGTCATTCCCTATGCAAAATTGTTGGTAGTTTTCTCAAGGGTTCTCTCTTATACAAGAGGTGTAATTCCTATACTACAACCTTTTTAACACTTGGTAATGTTCATCTATAATAAATTCACCCATCCCTCTTGGGGATAAAAGTGAGTCATCCCTCATTAAGAATCCATTTCACCTAGAAATAGGAATAAGAATTGCATTCTTGTTCTCTCCTTTGCTTTGTTTTAGAAGATGTTATATTTTCTAAGATAACTCCTCTTGGAGGGAGATATCTTTTGAGAAAAGATCTCTTCTCCTCCAAGAATCTCCTTTACACTTACAATAATATTTATTTTCAACTATCTTATCCTTTCTTGAAGAGTATTCCCTCTCTTTCTTGGATCTATGACATTGTTGCATTATGGATACCTTCTTTGTGATGAAGGTAGGTATCCTTGTTCTACTCTCCTTAAGATATCAACATCAACCTATATTGACATCTTAAGGGGGGGCACCCACACTGCTCCTTTGTATTATATTTTTCTCATGAATCGTACAGTGGGACATTCTTGGAACTAGAGGGCAGCCTCTTAGAGCAAGATGTCATCACTTTCTCTTGTACAGTGGGACATTCTTCGAACCATAGGGAAGCCTCTTAGAGTAGGATGTCATCACTTTCTCTTGTACAGTGGGTCATTCTTGGAACCAAAGCACAAACTCATAGAGCGAGATGACATTACTTTTTTTCATTGTATGGTGGGTCATTCTCGAAACCAGAGCATGGACTCTTAGAGAGATATGATGTCGCTTTTCTCTTATGCGGGGTGATTATTCTTGAAACTAGAGCATAGACTCTTAAAGAGAGATGTCATGTCTTTCTTCACACTTGTACTAAACTATATAGCTTGTTGCGTACTCGAGCATAGAATCCTATGAGGTGCTTCAAACGTCACTTGCACACACACGCTTAAGGTTGAGGGGAACTAACGGTTTTCTCAATCTCCTCCCTTACATGGATCACTCAGACAGACTCTTAGGGATAGATTTCCATGTCCTTTTCTCCATGGATCACCTAGTTTTAGGGGCAAGATGTCCATGGCTTCCTTCTTGTTCACCTTTCTTCTCATGGATCACAGCCAAAGTGTGTATTCATGTCCTCTCTCTCCTTCCTCTCATGAACCTATATTTTTACTATTGATGGTTCATGAATGATGTTATCTTTTCTCTTTTATGTGATCTCTTGTGTTTATGTGATGGCATGTGTCATTGTGTTTCAATTAGTTGTCAAGACATTTGAGTATCGAGGTCTCTTCGGCTATTTGGTTTGTGGTCCATTGTATTATATTTATTGTGCATCTTTTTTGCTTGGTCTTGTTCTTGTTTTCCTTGTCCCTTTTTTTTGTGTGTTCTTGCATATGTGTGAGTGATTTAAGATCCTAGGATTGGGGGCCTTTTTCCTCAATATTAGTGACGCCTTATACTCCTTGTGGTATTTATCTGCATGTCTCTCATCTTCATCTCTCTTTCTTCTACTTTACTGGTAGAATTGGCACAATACATACTCCCGCTAAAGTGGGGGGTAAATGTAGTGTCATAGAATTATGACCCTAGAAATTTTAACCACATTTGAGGTCCTCACTTTAGCGACAACATCTTCCTTCCCAACTGAGACCTCTTGTTGCACTTTCACTTTGAACCCCTCCCCATTTGAGCCTTGTTTCTACCTTGAGACCCTGTCTAGGCCCCAAGATAGGGGAGGATATGGGCATGGTGCTCCTGTCCACCCTAGGAAAAGGGTGTGGCACCCCTATCCCCCCTCTTAGGGTGGCCCCAAGATAGGTCTCCCCAACCCTATCTTCACTTTGGGATCTCAAATTACCCCAATGTCAGCCTTTGATGAGATGAATTAATCTTTTGAGGCATGTATAAAAGGGAGTTGGTCCTCTCATTTGCCTAGATATGAAGAGGAGAAATAGATGGATGAGCAAATATACATGATAGGCAAAGTTCAAGCTAGGCAACTTGCATTATTATCATTAAGCATTTAAGTCTTCTTCATTTATCCCTTGGAGTAATATTACAACATTCATTTGCGAGCATGTGTGTGTGTTATGGTTTTATTGTGTTACATGCCATTTCATGTGACACTTGTGATTTCATTCAAGAAGCAAAGAAACCATCATCAACAAATTGCAGATCTACAAGGTATACATTTCCATTATTTACTTTCAAGAAATTGCAATTACTTTCTTTCAAGGTTGATTCCTCAACCGGGGTTTGACTGACGAAAACCCCTATCCTTCCTCTCTTTTTTGTGTTTAGGTTGCAGGTACGCAACTGTATTTTCAGATTTAGAATTCATTTGCAGAGGCAAAAAAATCCTTTTCATTTCGCAGATTTTTCGGAGGCGCGTGTGCACTTTCAACACGGTCCCAATGAATTTTCTCTAGATTTACAAGGCAGATCCATATTAGTTTAAATATATGAGATCCGAAATTACAACACAATCCAGAACCGGTAGCTCCTTATTTCACTCATTTTATCTCCCTTTATCGCATAGTCAACAAGTCAACTTTCTCATTTACAAAAGAGGGCTAATTTCGTTATAACCCTTGCAATCCACTTGGAATTTGCATCCTTGTTTTCCTTGGATTTGGATCTAGTGGATTCAAGCCCCTCTTTTGAATGTAAATTTCCTCCAATTGAAAATCAGCCTAGTTACCTCCTTTCTCTCTCCTAGGTGGGGAGTTATTAGGGTTCAATTTTCCACTTTACACATTGTTTTGCAGGTATTGATCAATTTACTCTACTTTTATGGGATATGTAAAATTGTTAATGATAGTTTGGTTCAATGTTACTTTATTCAGGTATCTTGTCTATCCATTATCAATAGATTTAATAAATTTTTAAAAAAACATCCTAAATTTTGCCCTGATTCTTTTTCCCACTCCCTTATCATCCTTTTCCTTCTATTGATATTGTGGAGGCCTTCATGAATTTGATAGGAATTCCATGAAGTTATACAAGGTTGTGAGTCTCATATTGTGCAGGCTTCCACAACTTTCCTCACCAAATGGAAAGTAAATGATATGGGTGTTATTCTCATGTAACTTACTAACTTCTAAGTTATGAACATATTTACGTGCTAAAATACACAAATACTTTTAGTACAACATTGGGTTGATTCATTCTGAAAAATGAGATTTAGCATTAATAGGATCAATTATGAGAACATATTTTTGCCCATTAGCATGAATTTCTTTAATGAATTCTCTCATTTCTTTCTCAAGGAAATTAACAAGGTTTCTGAGTGAAATCCTTTAAACCATCCATATAATCAATGTTTGTATGTGCATAATTACGAGAGGTATTTTGGCTTCTGCATATCCAACTGCAACTAATTTAAGGTCTAAAATGTTTGTACAAATCTTTTATAATCCTATCTCTCACCTTCCCTATATAAGCAAGGGATCTTATACATTTTTCATAATTGCAGATATCCTACCATTGACCAATTATTGATCATTGTACATTATAGAATAATCAAGCAACCTCTAGTCTTTCCATACTCTCTTGTGAAACATTATTTTTTGTTTTGTAGGTGACCTTGAGGTGCGTGAGCTAATTATCCAATCCTACACACCCAATTGCCTCCAAGATTATGAATGAATAAGCATGCAGTTGTCCATTGAAGTGAAACATAAATAATTTGATAAACTATAACATCTTATCAAATGAATGAATATATTCTACTCAGTGTCTCCATTTGATCTTTGAAAAATATACTTATGAGTAATTTACTAAACAATTACAGCTTATTAGACGGAAGTGCTAAAAATGAGTTTGTTCTTTTGATTATATGAATAACCATTTAATGGGTAGATTAAATAATATATCTCATTAATATTTAATCAACGAATTATTTATTTATAATCACTAAATAGTAAATATCTTACCTGATTATCTATTTAATTTCATTATAAAAAATAAAATAATGAAGATATTATTTTATTTTATCACTTTATGAATTGTGGTCGACTCGAGAAAAAAGATATAATTATTTTAGACGATAAATATTTTTAGAGTCTACCAAACAAACTAAAAAATTAAAGTTAAACCATGCAGGAAAAATCTTAATCAAAAAAATTGCCAAAAGTTGCAAAAGAACGGGTCTTATCAAAAAAATTATTCTATTTCTATGTCACATTTTTGCTTACCATGTGAATTCGTGGATGGGTATAATGCATTTCCAAAGGCTTTAATTGGAATATAAAATTAAATAGTGTTGGAATATATAAATAAAAGCAAGGATAATGTTAACACAAAGAAGCTTCCCTGTGTGTAGTGGAGCAAAAAGAAAGTGGGAATAGATTGAAATCATTTTAGGTGATAGTGATTTTGACAGAAAGGAAGTCTTCTCATTCTTTAAATGGGCCCTCTTCTCATTCTCCTCCTCAGTATTTCTTTTAACTTTCTTTGATAAAATATTATCAAGTCAAGTCACGGGGTAATTATTCAAACTTTGATAAAACATTATCAAGTCATGTCACGGGGTAATTATTCAAAATCATATGTAATATTTATTGTAAGGAATCATTTGAGTGGAGAACATGACAACTGCAGTAATAAACAGATGAAATCATTTTTCTTTTGAAGAAGAAAATTTCTTAATACTTTCTTAGCAACGTGAAATGGGCTCAAGCTTTGAAAATATCCTCATTCTATCCTTCTAACACTTTCTAAAACTATTGAAATCAATGGATCCACATTAGATGATTGTTTGGAATCATACAATGACTATTTTTAACTACAAATAAATTTTCATTCTCTTTTAACATAAAACTATCAAATTCTCATGCATAAAACTATAGTCATTTTTTCACTCATAGATTTAAACTGTGCTTTGAAAATTCAAAAGATATATCTAGTCTTTTATTAAGATAAATGGGTTTTACAATGACCTAAAACCCTAATCCAATATAAATAAACAGAGTTAAATCAGAGTCTAACCAGCCCCTAAAAAGCAACAGAAACAGGGGAAGCACCCCAAAGAGTCAAACCACAAAAAACACAATGGAAACAAAAAGCACCAAATAAAAACAACTAAGAGTGAGCTTTCATAAGCTCAACATTCTTTTAGATCACCCTATTGTTAATCTCCTGAAGTTCCTCCATGATGAATCTCGAACTACCTCTTCCCTCTTTTTTGCTCCTGGTCCTAGTAGAGTGTCCCATAGAGGTTTGCACATCCTGTATTTTCTTATCCTGGTTGATGTCTGAGTATAGGTCAGATCTGGTCAGATGAGCTTTCTGAATGGTGATTTCCTCGTTCACTATGTTGAGGCCTTCGGCACTATTATACTAATGCAATACACCTAGTTTGCTCAACACTTCACCTTGTTGGTGTTGCTCAATTCCACCAACTCACCAGGCCTAGTTGCACTCTATACCTCCAAGTCCTTATCAGTCTCTTCTAGGGGTTTCTTCTTGACCACTCCAAGGTGTTTGTTTCAAGTGTTTTGGATAATAACCCTACAAATTCACTGTGCTTCCCATGTGCTCAACTATCTCTTTCTTGGCTTCAACTTGTCAAACTGACCTCCTACTATTATGAGATGATGCAGGGGTGTGGAGGTGTCTTCTAATATTTTTTGAGTGCATTTAGGGTCCATTTGATGTTTACAACCATTAGCTTTCTTATCGATTTCACCATTTTGCCTAGAAAAGGGCTACAAGGAATGAGCCCCAATTAGGCCTCCAAAATCCAGTTTTTTAGGGCTTGAGTGAAAACGATTGAAAAGACCCCCTAACAAGTTTGGATTTCCTTCAATGGTTCATCTAACCTCAAGTTTTTTGTGTGGTTTTGGCTCCTTACTCCACCATACAATGTCATAACCCTAAAATGAGGGTTTTGAAGGGTTTCTAGTCCTTCTAGCCAGCAGTGACTGGTCAAGTTGGTGTTTGGGCATCAACTATCTTTGTCAAGGCTCCTCCTTGTATTGGAAACTTTTTCCCAACTTCATGGACCCCTTCAAAATCTTAAATGGTGGTTTCAAATTCACCCTTGTACTTTGCACAACAATTTCACCTTGTCTCCTCTAGCCGGGTTGCTCCTGGACTCGCCTAGAACAAGGTGGAAATCATATTGAAACTCATCTCCAGCACTTGTACCTACATATGTACACTATAAAAGTGGTTTCCCTTCATTTCCCAATATATTGTGATGGTAGTACGTGTGGAATTCATGGGGCAACCATTTTACATAAAACTGCTATATACAAGCCAAAACTGGTTGTTTGTAAACAAAAGCAAGAAAACACTAATATAAACCAACTAAAAAACTTGAAATGGAACCAAAAACACTGTAACACACTAAAGAAACTCAATCCATTTCTAGATCAATGGATTCAATCCATTTTCAATTCCAAAATGATTAAAAACAAACCAAAATGCTACCAACTAGTCTGAAAATGAGTAGTTTCAGATTGTTGAACTCATGAAAAGAATTCTCCAACCTTGATAACCATGCAAGAGAGGGTACTTATAGAATTTCTCACATTTGGATTCATCCTAGTGTGTTGGACAATCCCTAACTCCATCGCTAACCAATTTAGGACAAAAGTTGTCATGACAACTTTCAAAAGTTGTCATGCAACTTTCAAAAGTTGTCATGCAACTTTCAAAAGTTGTCATGCAACTTTTTGCAACTTTGCACTTTTTCACTTTTTGGTCTTCCCAACCTATGAGACCTATTCTAAGTCATCACATATGATTTTTAAAACATTTCCAATCCTAATTTAACCTTCCCTAATGCTTATACCAATTTTTGACACTTTTGACCATCAAGAAGGTCAACTACCTACTCAAACCATTATTTACAAAAAAATGCAAACCTAAGAAGAATGAACTCAACCTAGGCCTACATTGACTTGAAACACTAACTTTTGGACCCTCCTGGAGTCCTTATTCACTATCTGACTTGGTTAGGGTCAATACAAGACAAAATTGAGAAAAGACTATTAGCCTAAGTCCTAGGTGCTCCTGCACCATTCTTCCAAACAAAAAAAAAATCATGTCACCTCCTTGGGAATCAAATTCTAATCAATTATTAGCTTCTTAAATTCTACCTCAAGCACCCATGTAGCTTCAGCATCATCCATACCCTGCCATTTTATTAGGTGCTCCCAATAGGTTTGATGCCTTGTCTTCTTGGCGATCCTTGAACTCAACACCTTCTCGGCCTTTGGATTTGGTTTGGCTGGTAACTGAAGGTTATTCACATCATCTGATACCTCTGAGTGACTGCAATCTAAACCTTGAATTGGTCCCTTGTAGGCAATTCATTCTGCTATGTTGAAAACCGGTGACAATCCTATGTCACTAGGTAGATCCACCTTCTATGCATTTTCTCCATACTTGGCTAGAATGGCACATGGACCTATCCTTCTCATTTGCAACTTGTTAGGCACTCCTTGTTGTATCCTTTCTTTGTTTAGGTGCACCATGACAAGATCCCCCACTTGAAATTGTAGGTTCTTCCTCCTCTCATCAACTTTTTGCTTGAGTTTGCTTGTGTTGTCCATCAACGCTTGCTTGACTGATTCATGTACCTCCTTCATGGCATGAGAAAAGTCTTTTGCATATCCACTTCTTGCTACTACACTTCCTAAGTCTATCAACTCCAAAATACCTCTTGGGTGCACACCATAGACCACTTCAAAAGGGCTCTTATCGGTAGTCCTATTCATGGTGTCATTATATGCATATTCAGCTTGTGAGAGTACTTGATCCCATGTCTGACCATATTCCTTAGTAAGGCACCTCAACAAGTTTCCTAAGCTTCTATTCACCACTTCAGTCTACCCATCTGTTTGAGGATGGTAGGCTGATCCAAAAGAGAGGTTAGTGCCAAGATTTTGCCAAAGTGTCTTCCAAAAATGACTCATGAACTTTGAGTCTCTATCTGAAACAATTCTCATGGGTAAACCATGTATCCTCACTACCTCTTTGAAGAACAAATGAGCTATTTGGCATGCATCATAAGTAGTCTTGCAAGGCACAAAGTGAGCCATTTTGCTAAATCTGTCCACAATGACATAAATATTGTCATATCCCTGCTTTGTCCTTGGTAAACCTACTACAAAGTCCATACTAATGCATTCCCAAGGTCTATTTGGTATGGGAAGAGGTTGGTCTAAACTAGCATTTGAAGAAGTACCTTTGGCCTTTTGGCTAACTATGCAATTCTCCACATACTTCTTTACATATTAATTCATCCTTGGCCAATAGTAATACCTCTGAACCAACTCTTGAGTCTTATTGACTCCAAAATATCCACTAAGACTACCAGTATGCTTCTCTTGTATGAGATTTTCTCTCATTAAGCCTTTAGGCACACAAAGTTGTCCACCTCTAAACAATAGTCCATTTTGCAAAGTAAAATCAGAATACTCACTATGGAAGTGATTTTGATACTCCTTACACACCTTGTAGGCATTTGAGAAGTCTTCATCCTCTGGGTATAAGCTTCTAAAACTGTCAACACCTATACTTCTTAATTCAATTTCTTGGACTGTCAAAAGTCTTCTACGTAATGCATCAGCCACCTAGTTTAACTTCCCTTTCTCATGCTTAATGGTCAATGTATAGGCCTGCATGTACTCCACCCACTTCATGTGTTTATGACTAAGTTTGTCTTGTGAGTTTAAGAAACTCAATGCTTGGTTGTCTATATAGACTACAAATTTATTAGGGAGGAGATAGTGTCTCCACTTCCTCAAAGCCTACACTAAAGCATATAACTCAAGATCATAAGAGGAGTATTTCTTCTTGGCATCACTTAGTTTCTCACTATAGAAAGCTACCGGTCTTTCTTCTTGGCTTAGGACAACACCTATTGCAACATTGCTTGCATCACATTCCACTATGAAAATTTTCTCAAAACTAGGCAATACCAACACTGGTTGAGTAGCTATCTTCTCTTTCAAGGTTTAAAAACCTCTATTTTCTTGTTCATTCCACTGAAACTTTGCCTTCATTCCCCCTATAATGGTGTCTAACATTGGGGCACATATTGCACCGAATTGCCTAATGAACTTCTTGTAGTATTGAGCTAGTCCATGGAAGCTTCTCACCTATGTTGCTGACTTAGGAGTAGGCCAATTTACTATGGCTTCAACCTTGCTAGGATCCATCTTGAGGTTTCCTTGAGACAACACAAACCCAAGATAAACCAACTCTTTCTTAACAAATTCACACTTGTCCAAGTTCATGGTTATCATTTCATCACACAATCTTTGTAGTACATCTTGCAAATGATTAATATGATCTACCCTATCCTTACTGAAAATGAGAATGTCGTCTAGATGTACCACCACAAATTTACCTATGAAGTCCTTCATCACCTCATTCATGAGTCTCATGAAAGTTCTTGGAGCATTGGATAAGCCAAATGGAATTACAAGCCACTCATAAAGACCCTCTGTTGTCTTGAATGTTGTTTTACATTCATCACCCTCCTTAATCCTAATTTGGTGATATCCACTTTTAAGGTCAATCTTGGTAAAGTACTTGGCTGCCCTATTTTCACCTTCCTCAAGGATAGACTGAATCTTGAATGTGACTCCATCTTTCTTGAATGAGTATGCATTCTTGGCTCCATCATGGATAGCTTGTCTATCAAATTACCATGGTCTTCCTAATAGAATATGGCATGCATCCATGGGTAGGACATCACATAACACTTTGTCCTTATACCTCCCAATGGTAAAATCCACCCATGCTTGCTCATTGACTAGGACATGTTGGCCTTTATTCAACCAAGTGACTCTATAAGGATTGTTGTGAGGTATCCTTTGCAATTTGAGCTTACTCACTACCTCTTCTTACACAATATTATTTGTAGACCCTGAATCAATGGTCACTTTGCACACTTTGTGCATAATCTTGCATTTGATCCTAAATAAGGACATTCTTCGGCTTGGCTCTTCTCTGACCGGTTCTTTGATCAAAGTTCTTCTTATCATCAAGTTATCACCTACTTCTAATTCTAAGGCAACCTCTGAGGTCTTGCTGCTTTAAGATTCTTCTTGAAGATAGTTCACTCTTCTTTCACTACGTTGTGATGATGACCCCTTCTCTAGACACCTATATATTGGATGACCAAGTTGGTTACAATGGTAACACTTCATTGTTGCAAAATATGTGGAACCTCTACCTTGGCCACTAGATCTTCCTCTAAATCCACTATTTGATCCCCTTCCTCTATTGATTCCTCCTTTACTAGTGCCACTCTATTGTTGCTTAGTGAGTTTAGACTCTCCTTGTGTGCTTTGTTCAGAACTTCTTCCTCCAAAGCCTCCCCTATGGCCTCTACTATCTTTTCCTCTACCTCTGCCCCTATTGCTACTTGAGTCATGTCTTCTTTTCATTTTTTCTTCCACCTTAAGGGCAAGTTGATAGGATTCATGAACTGTCTTGGGGCTCATTAGACTGATTTCTTCTTGGATGTTCCATCGTAGACCATTTAGGTACCTAGCAACTTTGAGACTCTCTTCTTCCACTACATGAGATCTAAGGCTAAGTTTGTGAGACTCCTTCGTATAGTGACAGACATCAAGGTCTTTTTGTCTTAATTTTTGCCTCTTCCTATGAATTTCCACTTATCAGGGAGATAGACTTCTTTGATTTTGACTAACATCCCTTTCCAAGAAGAGATGGGTGCTTTGCCCATTTTCTTCCTCTCATCTTGCACAAATTGCCACCATGTAAGAGAAGCTTCTCTCATCTTAGACTTGGCTACTTTTACTCTCTAGGCTTCAGTTATTCCTTCACATTCAAAATGGTTGTCCATGCCTTCTATCCATTCTAGGACCACTTCTGCCTCCATCTTACCAGTGAACAATGGCAACCCTTCTAGTGATTTACCACTCAAGGCTTTTAACACCTTCAAGAAAGGTTCTTTCTCTAGGACAGGATCAGGTTCAGACACTTTGTCTATCTCTAACACTTCTTTACCCTTCCCTTCTGCTCCTTCAACCTTTACCAACACTTCATCTGCCTTGGTTTCAATTGCACCAAGCTTACTCTCCAATTCAACCAACTTTTCTTTCAGGAGTCTATTCTCTTCCTCCTAATCATCCACATTCCTTGCAAACTCTACATTGGTCACCATGCTATTGTCTCCTATATATTCCACTGAGGACATCAACTCTTCTAGCCCAAATCTTATAGGCTCTGATACCAATTTGATGGGGTACACCTAGTTTGCTCAACACTTCACCTAGTTGGTGTTGCTCAATTCCACCAACTCACTAGGCCTAGTTGCACTCTAGACCGCCAACTCCTTCTCTTTCTCTTCTAGGGCTTTCTTCTTGACCACTCCAAGGTTTTTTCTTCAAGTGTTTTGGCTAGGATACCTACCAATTCATAGTGCTTCCCATGTGCTCAACTATGGCTTTCTTGCCTTCAACTTGTCAAACTGACCTCCTACTATTGTGAGATGATGCAAGGGTGTGGAGGTGTCTTCTAATATGTTTTGAATTAATTTAGGGTCCATTTGAGGTTTGCAACCATTAGCTTTCTTACCGATTTCACCATCTTGCCTAGAAAAGGGCTACAAGGAATGAGCCCCAATTAGGCCTCCAAAATCTAGTTTTTTAGGGATTGATTGAAAATGTTCCAAAAGAACCCCTAAAAATTTTGGATTTCCTTCAATGGTTCATCCAAACCCAAGTTATTTTTTTGGTTTTGGCTCCTTACTCCACCATGCAATGTGATAACCCCAAAATGAGGGTTTTGAAGGGTTTCTAGGCCTTCTAGCCGGCAGTGACTGGTCAAGTTGGTGTTTGGGCATCAAATGTCTTTGTCAAGGCTCCTCCTTGAATTGGAAACTTTTTCCCAACTTCATGGACCCCTTCAAAATATTAAATGGTGGTTTCAAATTCACCCCTGCACTTTGCACAATAATTTCACCCTATCTCCTCTAGTCGGGTTGCTCCTGGACTCACCTAGAACAAGGTGACAGTCATATTGAAACTTATCTCTAGAAATTTTACCTGGATATGTACACTATATAGGTGGCTTCCCTTTATGTACCAACATTCCATGATGATACATGTGGAATTCATGGGGCAACCATTTTACATAAAACTGTTATATACAAGCCAAAACTGGTTGTTTGTAAACAAAAGCAAGAAAACACTAATGTAAACTAACTACAAAACTTGAAATGGAACCAAAAACACTATAAAACATTAAAGAAACTCAATCCATTTATGGATTAATGGATTCAATCCATTTTCAATTCCAAAATGAGTAAAAACAAACAAAAATGCTGCCAACTAGTCTGAAAATGAGTAGTTTCAGATTGTTGAATTCACAAAATGAATTCTCCAACCTTCGTAACCATGAAAGAGAGGGTACTTATATAATTTATCACATTTGGATTCATCCTAGGGTGTTTGACAATCCCTAACTCCATCGCTAACCAATTTAGGAAAAAAGTTGTCATGCAACTTTTTGCAACTTTGCACTTTTTCACTTTTTGGTCTTACCAACCTATGAAACCTATTCTAAGTCATCACATATGACTTTTAAAACATTTCCAATCCTAATTTGACCATCAAGAAAGTCAACTACCTACTCAAACCACTATTTACACAAAAATGCAAACCTAAGAAGAATGAACTCAACCTAGGCCTACATTGACTCAAAACACTAACTTTTGGACCCTCCTGGAGTCCTTATTCACTATCTGACTTGGCTAGGGTCAGTACAAGCCAAAATTGAGAAAAGACTATTAGCCTAAGTCCTAGGTGCTCCTGCACCATATACATTGCCTCCTTACTAACCTCCACCAAGCCCTTGAGTTTACCCTTTAAATCCTTGATTTCATTCTCCAACCTATCAATCCTATCCTCATGCTCTATCTTCATGACCTTAATATCTTCCATAATTTTTTAGGATAGCTTCAGGAGTTTATCTATTTTATCAGGTTTCAGATTCTCAGTGAAAGAATCAATAATATCCTTGATCCCCTATTTCAGAAAAATAATTTCACCAAAAACCCATCACAAGCATGTATCCTGATTAGAGAACGGATTTACCAGGAGCTTGTCAACATCCATTTTGTCACATTCAAGCTCATTGGGGGCCATATTTGTATATGTTATTCAATTTTCAATTCAAGATGCAAGTTATATTCAAGGTTATCTTTTCTTTCAAATATTTGTTATCTCTTAATATAATAAATCTGATTATTGTCTGGTATGTTGCAGATGAAAAGAGAATTTATCGATTTCAATGTCCTTCTCACAAATGCTGATATATATATATATATGCATGCAAGGAGGATCAAGCAATACCTTGACTAGTCATGTCTATTAGACATGACCAATCAAGATATTACTTGATCGCACCTTTTCAATTATCATCATATTTACCAATCGGTATATAAAACTTAACAAATCACCCAATACTAATCAGCATGTATGTCATAAGCAAGTCAACCGATACTAATCGATATGTATGCAGTTATAAACTAAACCCGATAACAATCGGTGTTCACACGGTTAATATGTTTGACTGATACTAATCGGTGTTCACACAGTTAATATGTTTTACCGATACTAATCGGTGTGCATACGATTTACAATTTAAACTGATACCAATCGATATTCTATGCTATATGATTTATAACCGATAATTATCAGTAGTTAAGAATTGATTAAGAATTCGATATTGATTAGAATTTGCAAGTAAGGTTGAATATATATAAGTTGAAGAGTAATCATCAAATGAAGCAACGATAACTTGAAGTATTTATCATAGTCTATTGATAAGATAGATGATTGAATGAGAGACTTCATTTATCTCCCATTCAATCATTTATCTTACAGAGGCTATCATGCATTAACAATCCCTCTTAGCTAGGTAAGATAAATGAAAGACAACAAATCAAGCATCACAATTCTAATGATGGTCAGTATTCCTTATGTAATCTGACTCTCCAAAATCACATGATATGAAGTATCACCTAAAAACGTGTTACAAACATTCATCACATCAACTTGTGATGACAGGATATCACCTAAGCACGTGATATCAGTATTTCCTAAACATGCAATACTTTTGAAATAAGTATAAGAAAATAGTTAAATTCTCTATTTATTCAAGTTGTGGTATGTGCACTAATATTTTACTAAAAAAAATTTACCACAACACAATCATGGCACATCCATGACATACCAGAGATCCAACATGATAACTGGTTTGAACATCGTAAGATCGTCACCATATGATGTCTACATACAAGTGTCCATTATTTGAGAGATCGTCACCTCTTAGACATGAACGCGGGGGGTTTAAACCCATAAAAGTCCTAACATGACAAAGAAGTTTACACATAAACATTCTTAATAAGCATAGGAGTACAAAGAAAATTACATTTCAATCATACAAAGACCTTTTCTAAAGTGCTCAACTTTCACCCTTGAAAGTGGTTTGGTAAGCATATTTGTTGTCTGATCTCCTGTACAAATGTATTCCAACTGGATCACATTCCTATCTACCATGTCTCGTACATAATGATATAGAATCTCAATATGTTTGGATCTATCATGAAATACCAGATTCATTGAAATTTTTATACAACTTTGGTTGTTGCAATGAATAATTGTAGGCTTTATTTGTTCACCAAATAACCCCACAAGTAGCTTTCTAAGCCATACTGCCTCTCAAGCAACCATGGAGGGTGCAATGTATTCGGCCTCAGTGGAACTCTATGCTACTAATGATTATTTTCTGCTGATCCAGGATATCATGGCTGAACCTAAACTGAAATAGCACCTTGAGGTTCTTTTCCTGTCAATTACACTTCCAGCCCAATCTGAATCTATGAATCCGTGTAGATCTAGTTCAACTATCTCATATTTGAGACCAAGTTTTAGGGTACCTTGTAGATATCTCATGATATGTCTTACTGCTACCAGGTGTATTTCCTTTGGTTCACACATAAATTGACTCAAGGCATTAACTGCATAACAGATATCTGGTCTCGTATTTACAAGATACATTAGGGACCCAATCATTTGCCCATATAGAGTAGGATCTAAGGGTTGTGATTTTGTTGTTGCTTCCTTAAGTTTAAGAAGGTTTGTTTCCATTAGAGAGGTCATGGGTCTACAGTTTAGCATTCCAAATATCTTCAAAATATCCAAGGTATATTTACTTTGGTTTAGTATAATGCCATCAGAATCCTGCCATACTTCCAAACCTAGGAAGTAATGAAGTAGTCCCAAGTCCTTCATATCAAATTATTTAGCAAGGTCTTTCTTACACTGATCTATGAGGTGATCTTTTCCTATGATTAACAAATCATCAACACATAAAATCAATATTAGCATATCACCTTTGTTTTGCTTATAGTAGAGATTAGGATCTACATCATTCTTGGAGAAGCCTTATTTTGAGAGATAGGTATCAATTCTTTCATACCAAGCCCTCGGAGCCTGTTTAAGCCCATAGAGAGATTTCTTGAGTCTACACACATGAGACTCTACATCATGAATCTCAAACCCTTCAGGTTTCTCTAGGTATACTTCTTCTGAGATCTCACCATTAAGGAATGTTGTCTTAACATCCATCCGATGAACTTTCCATCTCTTTGATGTTGCAATGCCTAAGACTACTCTTACAGAGGTGTATCTGGCTACAGGTGGTGCAATTTTTTCCTCATAATAAATTCCTTCCTTTTGAGAGAACCCTCTAACTACAAATCTAGCCTTGTGTTTCTCAATGCTGCCATCTGTAGCGTGTTTGATTTTGAAGAGCCATTTGGAGGTGACAACAGATTTCCTGGCTAGCCTAGGGACAATCTCCCAAACATCATGTTTCATAATGGATTAGTATTCCTCAAACATGGCATTCTTTCCATACTTGATGTTTAAGTGCATCTGATACATTAGTAGGTTCTTCTTTTAAGAGATCATTCAGGAGAGTGACATAGTTGGTAAGTTTGTTAGGCCTTTTGCTTTCTTGGAAAGTTCCTAAAGGGGCAACATACTTTTGTGCTTCTTCTACAATTTTGGTGGCCCATAGTGGTCTTTTCTTGAAATTTTCTCTAGGTGGCTTCTGAGTTTCACCTTCATTTTCCTCAAGACTCTCCCTCTGAATCTCAAGAGTAGGGTCTCCATCTATGCTAGGGGTAGGGATATAGACTTCAGGTTCTATTGAGCTTTGGGCTCTTTTGAAGGCTAAATCTTCTTCAAAGATTACATCCCTACTCAGTTCAATATTCCTCTAACCAGATATATAGATTTTGTAGGCCTTGGAGATTTCACTATATCCTACAAGTATTCCCCTTTTTCCAGAAGGCTCTAATTTTAATCTTTTCTCCTTAGGTACTTGAATATAAACAGGGCGCCCAAATATCCTAAGGTGGCTAATATTTGGTTTTGTTTTAGTAAAGACTTCCTGAGGGGTTTTATCTTCAAGATGAGAGTGAGGACATCTATTTTGTATATATACGGTAGTTCTGGTTGCTTCTGCCCAAAGATTAGTATTTAGATTCTGATCAAGAATCATGGCTTTGGCGGCTTCTACAATTGTCCTTATTTTCCTCTCATCTACACTATTTTGTTGAGGATTATAAGGTATACTAAGCTCCCTCTTAATCCCAATATTTTTACAAAAGTCTTTAAACAAATCTGAGTGTATTCCCCCCCATTGTCAGTTCTTAAGGTTTTAATTTTATTTCCGGAGTAGTTTTCTGTTAGTGATTTAAATTCCTTAAACCTATTAAGGATCTCTTCTGATTCTTTACATTTTAGAAAGTAGATCAAAGTTTTCCTAGAGTAGTCATCAACAAATATTAGATAATACAAAAATCCCCCTAAAGAAGGTAAGGACATAGGTCCACATACATCAAAATGAACTAACTCTAAAATTTTGCTTGTTTTCCTAGTACTATTTTGAAAAGAACCCTTAGCATTTTTACCTAGGGCACATCCTTTGCATGCCCTTGAATGATATTGCTTTAACTTAGGTAGGCCTATGACAAGGTTTCCCATTGATGATAAAGCTTTAAAATTCAGGTGACCTAGTCTTCTATGCCAAACTTCATTAGCATATGTAGTTTCATGGATTAGGGTTGGGTTGGGCTCTGTGCATAGCTCATACAAGTAGCCTTGTCTTTGACCAATGGTTTTATTTTTCTTGATAGATGAATTCTTTGGCTAAGCCAATACTCTATTGTCGATGAAGGTCACTCTGTATCTATTATCCTCTAGTGCTAATATGGAGACTAGGTTTCTCTTGATGCTTGGGACATATAGTACTCCTTTAAGTTGTAATGATACGCCTGACTTTAGTTTGATGGTGCAGGTTCCAACTCCTCTGACTAGATCTGTGGAGTCATCTCTCATAGTCACTTTCTCATCATTCTCCTGTATCATGGAGTCTAGCACTTCTCGAAACCCTGTAATGTGTCTGGATGAGACACTGTCGATCACCTAGGAGTTAACCTTGTTTGATGCTTGGTTTGTAAGTGTTGAATAGAGTACATACTTCTCGGAGTCATCTTCCCTTTTATATTTTCTAGATTTGGCAAATGTGGCTTGTTGTTTGGCTCTTTCTGGACATTTGGCAACATAGTGCCCAAATTTGTCACATCTGTAACATTGAATCTGTGAAAGGTCCTTCTTGAAGGTGTTCTTACCATGATGACCTTTTCTCTTCCTAAATTGTTTCTGCTTTCTTTTCTTGTTTGATTTTATATTTAGGACTTGAAGGTCTTCATCTATATTCTTTTGTTTGATCCCTTTCTTATTTAACCTTGATTCTTCTTGGAGACAATATGCCTTTAGCCTATCAAACTTTGGAAATTCATCCCTTGCATTGATGCCTTGGACAAATTTTTCTTATATACTAGGCAACCCATCTAGAGCAATTAGTGTTAATTCTTTTCTTTCGATCTCATATCCAAGGATTTCTAGTTAATCCCTTAGGGCTGATATCCACATGAAGTAGGCATTGACTAACTCTCCTTTGATTATAGCTATATGATTCATTCCTCTTTCTAAAGCCAAGGTTCTACTAGCATTGGATATCTCAAATGCATCTTCAAGTGCTTTGAACATGTTGTAGGTCATTTCATGTTTCCTTATGATGGGCATAATATTATTTCTTACCCCATCAACTATGATTTTGATGGCTTTTTCATTTCCCTCTCTCCAAGTTGTTTTGTCAAGTTCAGTCTCAGGTTTTGTAGTTTCAATTTTTACAAATGATTTGACTTTATTTTCTTTTAGAATCATCTGAATTCTGAACTTCCATGCTGAGAAGTCATCACCTCCTCTGAGTCTATCTTCGAATCTGATAGCGCTAGCCATTAGAAGAAATGTGATGTTGAATATATGGTTTTTTTGAATTTTCCACAAAATTGAATAGCCTCAGGTTCGATTTAAAGTGGCTCTGACACGATGTAAATGTTATTCAATTTTCAATTCAAGATGCAAGTTATATTCAAGGTTATCTTTTCTTTCAAGTATGTGTTATATCTTAATATAATAAATCTAATTATTGTCTGGTACGTTGCAGATGAAAGGAGCATTTATCAATTTCAATGTCCTTCTCACAAATTTCGATTGATATATGTATGCAAGGAGGATCAAGCAATACCTTGACTGGTCATGTCTATTAGACATGATCGATCAAGATATTACTTGATCGCACCTTTTCAATTATCATTGCATTTACCAACCGGTATATAAAACTTAACAAATCACCCGATACTAATTGGTGTGTATATCATAAGAAAGTCAACTGATACTAATCAGTATGTATGTAGTTATAAACTAAACCTGATAACAATTGGTGTTCACACAGTTAATATGTTTGACCGATACTAATCGGTGTGCATACGATTTACAATGTAAACCGATACCAATCGGTATTCTATGTTGTAGATTTACAACCGATAATTATCGGTAGTTAAGCATTGATTAAGAATCTGATATTGATTGAAATTTGTAAGTAAGGTTGAATATATATAATTTGAAGAGTAATCATCAAATGAAGGAATGATAACTTGAAGTCTTTATCATAGTCTATCGATAAGATAGATGATTGAATAAGAGACTTCATTTATCTCTCATTCATTCATTTATCTTATCGAGGCTATCATGCATTAACAATATTAAGGGGAATATCAAGTTTAATTTTATTTTCCCCTTTTCCTTGAATTTCCACCTTTTTTCCAGTCTTCTACTTTTTAAGATTTTGTCGGCCCAAATTTGGGGATGAGAAATAGGAGTTTTCATTTTTTTTCTCAGCGCTTCTAGGTGGATTTTTCCTGCTACTATTTGTGCTAGGTGTGGTCTTCCGCAAGGGACCCTCATCCTCTGAAGGCTTATATTTTGAATCATCTGAAACATGGATGTAATTTCAATCCATAGAAATTCTACCCTCCTCACCAAACTTTATATCTGAAACATCATGCACTTCCTGGCTGGCTAAGGATTTACGGTTTCTCATAATAGGGGAGGGTTTAACCTCATCAGCCTTAGCATACTTCATAATCATAAAGCTTAACACCTCATATGAAACCAGGTTTTCCTTATTCTCAAAATAATTATGAATGGAATTCTCGAGAGAGATGATAGAAAATAAAACATAATTGAAATTCTTTTATCATGCCTAAAGTGATTCAGAATCATGAAATTGATAGGGAGATTCTGACAAAGAAGTGCAATTTGGCTTATACACTAAGAATGGGTCTCATTGTGGGCTTCCTTGTTTGTCTTATGCCCTTCTCTCCTTCTTTTAATCAACACCAACTCACAAACTCCTCTGGAGAACTCTCTACCAATTTGTTTGCTCCAATTACTCAATCAAGGTTAGGACTCACAGGAGTAAGTCCAACCTCCAACATGTCTAATTCTTTATCCTTCACTTGTAGGGGACTAGGAGGGGTCTATGTTGGTTTTTCAACTTCCACCATGTGGTTTAGAATTTTTCTTCCCTTCATTTCTCTATCGCTTTCATAGATTCCTATTTTCAGTGGCTAGTAGCCCTAAGAGCTTTTTTTAGCCCTCCTTCCACCATTTTCGCTCTTTTTCACTAAAAACTTCCAAATGATACTATAGAATCTTTGGTGATTCGGATACCCATTTGGACACTCTTCATGATTTAGGGGATGAGGTAGTTCTATGTGTTCATACAGGTACGGCCCCCAAAATGATACTTTTCAAGGGTTTAAGGTTTATGTACTTTTAACAATGGGGTTTTCTACCCTCTACACTCTGTCAAACCTCCACACTCACATTGAAGCACTATCCAACATCCAACTACAATACCAATCACTTGGCACTAACAAATTAGATAACCCCTACAAGAAATAATGAAAATAGCATTCATGCTCCTAACCGAGCTATGGCAGAGCTCGCCTAGGGCATGAAGGTAAATTGATCCAAAGCAATTTCCAAGACACAAAATGGAATATTTACACTATGTACAAACTCCATTAATCGATTCCCAAAGGGCATAGAGAAACCACAAAGGGAATTCAAGTTGCAGTTTGTTGGTAAACAGATTTGTCACTATGAATTCTCCTTTAAAATTTACCCTGTTCACCAGAAGGGAAGTGACAACCATTCCAACAGTTGGAGAGATTGCAATCAATCTTCAATCTTCCTCTATGTTTGAGAGGGGCAGCTCCCTCGTATGATGGGGTTTTTAGGATTTTTATGTACATTTAACCTGAAAGTACACAAAGGAGAAAACATAGAAAAAAGAAATATAAAAAATAGAAACCCCAACAATAGACATACAAATACCGATTGAGATTTCACAATAGATAACGATTACAAAGGGGAATTTAAGCACAATATAAGTTTAACTCACAAATATCTCAGCATACGAAGAGATGGGTAACTCTAGCACATCCAAACCAAGATACCAAAGCTTGATTGTGTTTCATTACATTAATTGCATGAACTGTAAGATTCCAATATATGATAGATGATTTGCACATGGACAAAAGATATCACTAATTTGACATATGAAAGATTAGTAATAATAACTTAAGGAGCACATCTAGCACATACAAACTAAATGCATCGTTTATTATCTTCATGAAATTATACAATCTCAAGAAATCTTCTATACAAGTGCAAACACAAAATTCATTAAACTATTTCTCTAAGACTTTCTTCATAGTCTCCCCTCTATCCCTGTCTCCTTTACAAATGAATTGGCCTTGTATTTATGAGTGTCGTGCAATAAATACTTAATAACCAACTCATAACTACCTTTGGTAACCACTTAATCTAACCATTTAGGATAACCACCTTAGGATAACTTCCTAGGAGAAACACTTAAAATAACTACCTAAGTTAATTACTTGGGATAACTACCCTTTACAAAGACAAGTCAGGATAATTAACTTGGGAAAACTACCTAAATCAACACTTAGAATAACTACCTTTTGAAGACAAGTTAGGATTTAGCTAACTTTTACAAAAATCATGCCCAAATTCTAACTTGTAGTTACAAATAAGTGACACAAATCTTTTTACAGTGTAACTAACAAATGTTAATTTTGAGGAAAAACCAAATCATTGATCTTGTTGAGGTAGCTTTCTATCTTCGTTAGCTTCTTCTCTGACACTTTCTAAAGACGCTCTTGACATTAAAAAACACCTATCTTGGTCTCTTAGTTTGCACCAACAACTCCCCATAATCAAGCCATTTGAGAACACAAATTTGCATCTTTTTGACTCCAAGGACATGTGATCCAATTGTATCTACATTTATCAAGCATTCTTTTATTTCATGAACATTTCTTTTCATAATGGGAAGACTTGTATGGTAGAATGATTGAGTTCTTTTGCATTCATCCATTGTAATATTTTGAAGAATATTGGTATCTTCGCACAAAGTATTCTTGAACTTGTCTTCTCAATGGAAAAACTAGATATTTTAACCAAGAGTGATTAACACATTTCATGCGAACATAGGTATCATATCCCAATGGCAAGTTGGTTAAAAAGTGGTGTGCATTTGCAACACATGCTTCTTCCTTCTTCTCAACTCCACTTTATCCTTGATCCTTTGAGAATTTTCTTGTAAACCCTGCCTAACTTGCTCTTGAATCTCTTTCATGGATTGAGCCATGTCAATAAAATTTCCACTCACCTACTCCATATTGCCAAGGTCTCTAAACTCCAACACACCTCTTGGATTAATCCCATAAACTACATCAAAAGGACTCTTACCGGTTGATCTATTCACACTGTCATTATAAGAAAAATTAGCTTGATGGATGATCTTATCCCAAGCTTGCTCATACTCCTTTGTCAAACATCTGAGAAGGTTCCCAAGTGTCATATTTACCACCTTTGTTTGGTCATCCATTTGAGGGTGGTAGGCTGAGCTAAAATACAAGTTATTACCCAATCTATACCATAAAATTTTCCAAAAATGACCAATGAATTTGGTATCTCTATCTGACACTGTGCTGATTGGAAAACCATGAATCCTAATGACCTCTTTGAAAAACAAATGAGCAATATGACTAGCATCATCAGTCACCTTACATGGAATAAAATGGGCCATTTAACTGAATCTATCTACTACAACATAGATGCTATCAAATCCAATTTTGGTCTTAGGTAAACCAACAACAAAATCCATACTTACACATTCCCATGGTCAGTTTGGGACAGGTAATGGTCGATAGAGTCTAGCATTGGAAGAGGTTCCATTTTCCCTTTGACAAACAACACATTGTTCAACATACTTTCTGATATCCCTTTGCATCTTTGGCCAATAATAGAATCTTTGAACAAGTTGCAAGGTTTTATTCAACACAAAATGACCACTTAAGCAACCATTGTGCTTCTCTTGCATCAAATTCTCTCTCATAGACCCTCTTGGTATACAATGTTGTCCTCCTTTAAATAAAATACCATCTTGCAAAGTAAAATCTTCATATTCACTATGAAAATAATTTCTAAACTCTTTGCAAACCTTGTACGCGTTAGCAAAATCTTCATCATCTTGATATAGCCCCTTGAAACTATCAACCCCGATGCTCTTGATCTACACTTCTTGAATTGTTAGTAACCTTCTAATTAATGCATCAGCAACCTTATTACATTGACCTTTCTTATGTTTAATGGTAAAAGTATAAGATTACAAGTACTCTACCCATTTCATATGCCTATGATTCAACTTTTCTTGGAAGTTGAGGAAACTAAGAGCTTGGTTATTAGTATAAACCACAAATTCCTTAGGAAATAAGTAATGCCTCCATTTTATAAAGGGATTGAAAAAGTAAATATAATTCCAAATCATAAGAAGAATACCTTTTCTTGGCTTCATTAAGCTTTTCACTGAAAAATGCAACCAGTCTATTGTCTTGGCTCAAGACTGCTCCAACTGCTATGTTGCTTGCATCACATTCAATGGTGAAGAGTTTGTCAAAGCTTGGGAGAACAAGGACAAGTTGAGTAGCCACCTTTTTCTTCAAGAGTTCAAATCCTTTATGTGCTTCCTCTTTTGTCCATTGGAACTTAGTCTTTACACCTTCTTTGATTATATCAAGCATAGGTGCACATATCTCATTGAACCCTCTGATGAACCTCCTGTAAAACTGAGCCAAACCATGAAAACTCCTCACTTCACTTGTTGTTTTAGGTGTAGTCCAACTGATTATTTCTTCCACCTTTGAGGTATCCATCTTCAAATCGCCTCTTGAGATGACAAACCCAAGATATACCAACTCCTGTTTCATGAACTCACATTTCTCCAAATTGATAGTTAGTTGTTCATCATATAATGTCTTCAATATAATCTCTATATGCCTAATATGTTATTCTTTACATTTACTAAAAATCAAGATGTCATCTAGATAAACAACAATAAATTTACCAATGTAATCTTTGATCACTTCATTCATGAGCCTCATGAAAGTGCTGGGGGCATTTGTGAGTCCAAATGGCATAACAAGCCATTCATAAAGACCTGTTGTGGTTTTGAATGTTGTCTTCCACTCATCTCCCTCCTTGATTCTAATTTGGTGGAAGCCACTCTTCAGGTCTATCTTGGTGAAATACTTAGCACCCCCTAAACAATCCATCAAATATTCAATTCTAGGAATAGGAAATCTATATCTAATTGTAATCCAATTGATAGCTCTTGAGTCAATACAAAGTCTCCAAGTACCTCCCTTCTTTGGTGCCAAAATAGTGGGAACTGCACATGGGATGATTCTCTTTCTTATTAGACCATTATCCAAAACTTCTTGGATTTGCTTAGCTACTTCCATGTTCTGCTACGATGTCATCTTCCAGGTTCCTTTATTATGCAATGAGGCTCTGGGTATAAAGCCAATCTGATGGCTTATATCTTGGTGAGGAGGCAAGGTAACAGGTGTTCCATCACTTATGATCTTTTTAAACTAATTGAGTATTTGTTTCACTTCATCAGAAGTACAAACTTTCTTGTCCTTCTTTTCCTCTTTTGGCTTCACAACAAGTGCGAACCCCACTCCTCCTTCTTTGAGAGTGTTCAAGAATTCCTTCTCACCAACTAGTAACACATTTGAACCTTTAGATCTGCTCTCTTCTTCATCTACTATGGACTGAATTTTGTAAGTAACTCCATCTTTTTGAAAGGTGTAGGAATTCTTTTCTCCATGGTGTATTGATTTTCTATCAAACTACCAAGGCCTACCTAGGAGTAGGTGGCATGTATCCATTGGTAAGATATCACACAAAATATTGTCTTTGTAACCTCCTATGGTGAAATCCACCCAATTTTGTTCATTCACCAAAACATATTGTCCCTTGTTGAGCCAAGTAACCCTATAAGGATCACTATGTGGGATTCTTTGTAGTTTGAGTTTACTTACTGCTTCTTCTGACACTATGTTATCAGTGGATCCTGAATCGACCACCACTCTACACACTTTACCCATGATCTTGCACTTTATCCTAAACAAGGATCTTCTTTGACTAGGTTTCTCCTTTACCAGTTCTTTGATCAAAACTCTTCTTATCATGAGGTTCTCTCCAACTTCGGAATCTAAGCTCACTTATGGTGTCTTCACATTTGTTGCATCCTCTTGGATATAAATCACTCTCCTTTCACCTCCTTGGGATAAAGAATACTTCTCAAGACATCTATAGGTTGGGTGTCCAAGTTGATGACAGTTGTAGCACTTCATTGTGGAGAAATAGGGCCCTCTTCCTAATCCACTAGACCTTCCTCTACTAGAGTTGCTAGATACCCTTCCTCTATAGCTTCTCTTGCTATTGGAATCCCCACTTTTCTCTACCAACTTGGATTCCCCTTGGGATCTTTGATCTACACCTCTTCCACCATAGCTACCTCTATGACATCTACCATCTCTTCCCCTACCTCTGCCTCTATTACTTTGCTCTTGTTTCTTCTTACTCTTCTCTTCCACCTTGAGTGCCAATTGATAGCACTTGTGGATAGTACTAGGACATAGCAAGCTTAACTCTTCTTGGATATTCCACCACAAACCATTCAAGTACCTGGGAACCTTGATGCTTTCATCTTCTACCACCTTGGATCTCAAACACAACTTCTAAAATTCTTCAGTGTAGCTGCTCACATCTAGTTCTTTGTCTCAAGCTTTGTCTCCTCTTATGTAGTTGGATCTCATAGTCTTCAGGCATATAGGCTTCTCTCACCTTCGCTAACATTCCTTTCCAAGTGGCAATTGGTTTCTTTCCCCCCTTTTGTCTCTCCTCTTGGATGAACTTCCACCAAGTCAAGGCTTCTCCTCTCAATATATATTTGGCTACCTTCACCTTTTGGGCTTCACTAACTCCACCACACTCAAAGTGATTCTCTAACCCTTCAATCCACTTCATAACCACTTTTGGTTCCATTTTTCCACTAAAAAATGGCACTCCTTCTAGGGACTTACCCCCTAAAGCTTTGATGGCTCTAAGGAAAGGTTCTTCTAGCAAAATAGGATCTGGTTCAAGTGTGCCATCCTCTTCTACCACTTCTTTACCCTTTTCTTCATTGACTTTGATAGTCACCTTCTTAGTTTTGTCTTCTAGTTCACCTAGTTTGTTCTCCAATCATTGCAACTTTTCCTTGAGCAGCCTATTCTCTTCCTCTTTATCTTCTACCCTTTTAGCTAACTCTGCATTAGTCACCATTCTGAAACTATTTTCACCCACTGACTGAGTCTCTGAGATCAACTAGTTCCTTCCCAAGTCTTAACTTGCTCTGATACCACTTTGATAGGGAGATTCTGACAAAGAAGTGCAATTTGGCTTATACACTAAGAATAGGTTTCATTGTGGGCTTCCTTGTTTGTCTTATACCCTTCTCTCCTTGTTTGAATCAACACCAACTCACAAATGCCATTGGAGAACTCTCTACCAATTTGTTTTCTCCAATTACTCAATCAAGGTTAGGACTCACAAGAGTAAGTCGAGCCTCCAACATGTCTAATTCTTTATCTTTCACTTGTAGGGGACTAGGAGGGGTCTGATTTGGTTTGTCAACTTCCACCATGTGGTTTTGAAGTTTTCTTCCCTTCATTTCTCTATCGCTTTCATAGATTCCTATTTTCAGGGCCCAGTAGCCCGAAGAGCCGTTTTTAGCCCTCCTTCCATGGTTTTTGCTCTTTTTCACTAAAAACTTCCAAATGACACTCTATAAGCTTTGGTGATTTAGATACTCATTTGGACACTCTTCAGGATTTAGGGATGAGGTGGTTTGATGTGTCCGTACAAGTATGGCCCCCAAAATGGCACTTTTCAAGGGTTTAAGGTTTATGTGCTTTTAACAATGGGGTTTGCTTCTCTCCACACTCTGTCAAACCTCCACACTCCATACAAATATAATGCCAATTACTTGGCACTAACATATTAGATCACCCCTACAAGAAATAATGAAAATAGCATTCATGCTCCTAACAGGGCTATGGCAAAGCTCGCCTAGGGCATGAAGGTAAATTGATCCAAAGCAACTTCTAGGACACAAAATGGAATATTTACACTATGCACAGACTTCATTACTCAAATCCCAAAGGGTATAGAGAAACCACAAACGGAATTCAAGTTGGAGTCATTCTTTTGGGCCTTAACCCTTTACTTAGGCTGAGAGTAGTAAAACCAGAAAGAATTTCAAAACACCAGTTAGATCTGGACAAAAAAATATCACAAGTACTTTCTAAGAACCACAATAACAAACACTACACACCCATGAAGGTACAGTACAAAATCTAATCCATCTAGTATGGACTGCAACAAGAAAATTGACAATTTTTGTGGAAAACGGGAAATTGCTTGAATTTGTTTATTGAAGAATTAAATCTTTTGATCTTCCAACTCTTCTACAATGTTTTGAGAGGCCTTATATACGCCTACTCAACCAATAACTACCACCAATCGGTCCTCTAACTACCGATTTGAGCATTTTTCAAAAATTGCTCACATTGTTGCAAAATGTTGTCAAGCAAACATGACAACTTTTCCTCCACAATGCATTTTTACAATTTTTACATTTCTGCACACTCTTGACCCCCTAGGATGGTTCCCTAAAATCAAATAAATATTTCCAAAAGCCTTATGAGGCCTTATAAGGAGTAAAGAAGATAAGATTAATGACCAGCAGACTATAAAACAAACTCAAGCACATTCTTGGACTCTCCAATAGTCCTTTATTCAATCTTTGACCCAATGAGGATCATGCATTCCAAAATTTGAAAATTCACCAAGAAACCTCAGGTGCTCCTCCACCAAAAATGATAGGTAAAAATACTAGCATAGCGGTTGTCCAAAGTTATGTGCCTTATAATAAACTCCACCATGTCTGCCCAAAGCTTGAGAAGATCCTTTTGGTTGTAGCCTCCATCTGGGTTCTTCTTGACTTTTCTTATCTCGCTCTTTTTGTTGTAGAAAATCGAGAGGACTTCTTCCAAATTTTTCCTCTCCTTATAGAACTTTTTACCCTCCATACTAAGTGTATTAATCTCAGCAATTAAGGGTTCATCAACCCCGAACTCGCCCCATACACGCTTAGCACCCTATTATTCTAATTTATAACAAACAAATCCATGAGCTTGTGATTCTAGCCATGGAATTTTCTAATAAATCGTTCTAGACCGCCATCGACGACTTCCCTTCATACCACTTCATTTTTCTCCCATAGCTCACACAATGACAGTTCCATTCTATTCTTGTCTCCCACCATAAGATTGATGCCTCTAATTTTTTCTACTTACACTAAAACCAGGCTTTAGGCAAACAATAACAAACAAGACCCACAGTTAAAATCTGGAACGTCACCACCACTTCTTTCTATGAATAGCTTTACACATGTGAAACGCTATCATAATCAATGCTTTATTAGAGAGAGATTTCTGGTGTCCTCCCGTGCCAGTTCACATAAGTGAAATGGAAAGGAATCCCCTTCCCACCACCACTTTTCATCATCTCTACCAACGTCGATATTTTCCACGTCATCTGTAGGCCTATTCCCTTGCTCAAAACATGCCAAATTTGAATTGCTTCAAGTTTGGCAATCATATCAAAGCACTCCTACATTAAATGATTAATCATTCGATGGGGGTAGTCTTTTTAATCAAATAGTTGATTATGTTTAACAAACCACTTTCCAACCAGACTTTCTTGAATCCTCCATGAATAGCTATTTTAAGCCCAATGTAGGCCACATTTGCCTTAGCATAATGGTTTATCTAAGTGCAAAATATATATCTAGTTATTGACAATCACTTTAATCAATATTGTGAGTCAACCTAGTACACATTTGTGTTATTTGAGTGCTCTTTTGTATTTAAAGAGATTCATTCACTCATTTAAAAACTTAGCAAACTATTTTGGAGAATAAATACATATGTTCTATATTGTTGAGAGCTTTCTAATGGTATTATCAAAACATTATATTATCCGACATCCTCTCAAATTTATTGTATATTTTTATATTATCTTTAATCTTTATTCAAGACTCTAGATTGATCCCACTAGGTGTCTAACTATGAAAAAAATAATCTTCAAATTTCAACAATTTTTTTAACAAGAATTTAAATATAACCAACAAATATAGATGAACTCCAATAGTTCACATTGTGTCGTTTTGAAATGCAAATGAACTTGATTAAAAGATGGTTTACATAATCATAATTCTCCATCTATTCAAGACCTAAAATGTTAGTATCTAACATTTCTCAAAATATTTTCAAATTGAAATTTGAGCTAAGTATTTTCTTTTTCTTTTTTTTTACTTACATTTGATTTTAAGAAATTTAATTAGGAATTTAATTTCATTTATCTATGTTAATCATTGCATGAGGTAGATATTTAGTAAAAAGGTATTTCTCATCTATGTTTTGGTTAAACTAACATTTTTGAAAAATCTAGGATTTCACCTTTAAATTTGGTTACTTTTTTTATTATTTTGTTTGCATCACCTTATTTTGGTCTGCCCCTTTTTCCTCTAACCTCCAATGTGTTAATTTATTTCAAGATATAATAGTTGATTAATTTTTTAGATATTACTTCCTTTTTATATGATTTACCTTTTTCTTTAATATATATAATTATATTACAATATATCTTCAACATCCTCACTTCTCTTATAAAGTTCAGATTAGAAAGATCTCATGTATGTGACAATGAACTATTACGACACTTACTCAAGTTAGACCTAATTGATAATTGATTGTTATTTTAAAACAATAATTAGTTACGGATCTTTGTAGTATAAACATTTTTAATGATATAGACACTTTCATTGATTCTTCTACTAGTGTATCCTCCAATCCATCCATCAAACCTTCTTTTTTTATGATTCTTCTTCTACTTCCATAGTTGCCACTTACATGGCCTCAACTATCGATATCATCACCTCTAGTCTAACTCTTTTATCTTTTATTTCTACCTCTACTATTTCCATTACTTTTTCTCTTAGTTATAATATTAATCATCTCTCATCCTTCCATCCCTATAACTACTAGTAACATATCTCATAGTTTTTTCGCATATAAGTTCTTCTAATCTTATGAACACTTTTCCTCTTACCATGGTTTTTACTTAGCATGGAATTCTTGGGATGTACATATCCTCTACCTTGTAGTTTTAATAGTAAAAAATATTTCTCAATATTGTATTGTTATTTGTGAGAATCACTAGGTTAATGCAAAAGGATCGACACAACTCTATCTCTAAAATTAGAATAATATATTAAATTCTTTGAATATTAAATTCCTAGATCTAGATTAATTGAGTGGGCATGAATATGACTTGGAAACCAAAAAAATGATACAATTATATATGTTCATCTTTTTTATATTGTTCTATATTATCCATCTTCCTCTAATAACTAAAGACTAGCATTATTTAGAAATCAAAAGGGTTGTTGTTCTCCTAGGTTAAAGTTCATAATAGTACCAATATTACACTTATTGAAAAGGTTTGGGTGATAGATATACTAACATTTTGATTCTATAAAATGATGATGTAGACAGATTCAAAATAAATATAATTTTGACAATTCAAAATTTGGGCATCTGAAATATGATTTTTTAATGAGGTTGAATTGGTTGGTTTAAATTAGGCAATCGGGTATTAAAGGAAGGACAAGTCTCATTTTGGATTATCAAATTTGGAACACTTTTTTCGATGATTTTTATTTGTTGTTAGCCCTAGCATGAATGAAACCCACTATCCAGTGCCCAAAGATCAGGACGCAACACCTGCCCCTCTGGTTCAGATCTTTAGCATAATTTCTGATTTTTCATCTTCTTATTAAAATCAGTAGTCGCTGATTCTAATCCTAATCACTGCACAAGTGAGGCAAATCAGATCTGAATCAGTTTCTATAGTTTCGCACCTGCATTTTCATAGCATTGTTAGCAACAAGAACAATTCGGCAAATCAAGTTTCGTAGTCCAAATTAGAGGCATGTTTTTAGGATAATTGAAGTGGACATATCACAGACCTCTTCCATCATGCACAACAACTAGCTAATCAACAAATTTATATGAGGACATTCAACCACTGAGGATTAAGGTTATCGCCATAGGCAAGTGAGGGTTTAACGCCTGAAGCTCGGCTGAAGGAGATTATGTGAGTTCGCATGCTCTTCTCATTGGACGGAAGAAGATCCAACGACTGCCATCAACAATAATAAAAAAGATCTGAGCTACAAGTGGGTTAGGAAGAGTTAAAAAAAATCAATACTTGAGGTGAAGACTTTTGGAGACCCCGTCATACACTTCTACAAGCGAATGACTTTGTTTCAAATAGGTGTGAGTTGTAAGAAGAAATTGCCAGATGTTTTCAGAACTTATATTTGTCACCTTATATCAATGGATATGCTGTAAGATCTAAATTTAGAAATTACTTTTCAGTTTCCCGATCGTTCATTACATTGTTGTTTCATTATGCATGTTTGACATGATTGTTTCTTCAAGTTAGTTGCAATCAGAAGTTGTGGTTTCTGTTAAAGAAAACCCTATGCCATTTCAATTCCGCTGGCCAATGAATAACACACACACTAGATTGCAATGGTTAGTTCATTATCAAAAAAATTCATAGTCGAAGCAATAATCATTCACATCTAATATTCTAGAATGAACGAATTTCACAAAGTTCGCTTTTCTATCATGCGACATTCTCAGATATATGATCACAGATCGACATTCTCAGATACATGGCAAATTAGATGGGGTAGTTGGGATTATTTCCAGAAGCTCTCGATTGCCTCGTGACTACCATAGATAATTCACAATGGCTAAATATTGTTATTTCAACTTCACTTTGTCTGCTATACACATTCCATTGGACCCTCCCCATGGATATATCCTCCAAAATTATTCACTACTTGTCTCTTTGTTAGCAACCATTCCAACTCATAATATAGGTAGTACTTCTCTCAACCATAAAACTCTCTTGTTGGATTATAGATGCATTCATAATAGTTTAAATGAATTTGGTGTATGCTAGACAAATTTCTTAGTTTCACATGTCATCTAATTGATGTCAAATATGAGTCCCGCGTGTTTTATCATGATTGCTTAAAGTTTCTTAATAAAAAAATTGTATTATACAATAAATGATGACCCACTGGCACATGATACATTTGTGGTGGCAATGCGCTTGATATTATTGATGTGGTTATACTCTCTTCTATTGATATATTGGTAGGTGCCATATTTTACATATTAGGCAACAGACAATGATCTAACCATGCTTAGTTCTTCACTTGAGGATATTTTATCATAACTTGAGGATATTTGATCACATGTCAAGGTTCCAACCAATGAATGTTCCTATCAACATTGACTCTAAAGAATACTTAGATGTAACATGTTTTATTCCTATCAACATTGACTCTAAAGAATACTTAGATGTAACATGTTTTATATAACTATATTGAAATGTCTTAATAAGTTAAGATTAATACAAAACATTTTAGTTTGAGTGTAATTTATCTTATGTTCAAATCATTTTAAATTTCATTAAATTTATAATTAAGTTTTGAAATGCTTACTTTTTTTTGAAAGATATAATGGAATTTTATTTTTTAACAAGTCATTATATTCAAATTCATTGTGTTATACAAATTTTTTGTCTTATGAAGAAATTTATCTATCAAAAAATGGAAACATGTAAGATTTCAATTTTATGGTAAATTTGATTATTTGTAAAAAAAGATAATGAATGCCAATAAACTATTTTATGTATTCTCTAGAACATGTAATTTTGTTTCTTTCTTGCAGCTTTAAAAACATGTTCAATTGTTCTTTCCAACTACTTTTCATCTCACAAAAGGGGGGGTATGGATATCCTTTGTAGTACAGTTGGGTGCCTCCTCAAGAAATACAAGGTAGTCCCATATCTGTAAACCCATTTACAAATTGCTGACATCATGAACTATAAATTTTAATTGCTTTGTTCAATAAAAATGAAAATATTTGTAAAATACCTCAGCACCTTTTTCTTCGCCTGCAGTTACCATTGCTTCGCTATCAGCAAAAAAATTAGATTAAATGGAATTGTCCATCGGAAGTTCGAAGTAACCACTTCATTTGGAGCTTGTCTGAACAACGCTACATGTATGTATTTCCCCTATACTTCCTCCTCAAAGTAATCCCGTCCCAAATAACACAAGAAATTCGGAAAGAACAATATAAGCTTGTCCGGATGAAACACCTCCTTGAATTTCTGTACAAACAACTCCTAGCTGCATCCGGCAGGGACGTTCCTGCAAATAGTGTTTGGTGAAGAACAATCTGTCAGTAAACATGAAAAGTTCAAAATAATAATAATTTTGAAAGTGTAATCAGATTTAATTATCTCCATAGATTGAACCCTAAGATACTTAGGGTTTCTAGTTCAAATGTAAATCAGATCTTGCTAACAACTTCTGAAATTTAAGATTGTGTGATCTGCTCAGGGCTCTAAAGACAGATTTACGATGAATGACAGATAATTTTTGATCTGCAACAATTCACGAGCCATGTCCATGTTTCCACATTTTGCAATCATGTCAAGCAGGGCATTTGTAAGTACAACACCTAACAAAATTCCTCTATCCGTTATGCTTTGATGGATGTCCATACCCTGTTCCAAAGCTTCCATTTTTGCAAAGGCAGGGAGGATGCTGGCAAAGGTTGTGGAATTTGGCTTTATGCCTTCCAATTTCATTTGCTTGAAAGTGTCTAAAGCCTTTAGACAAATCCATTTTGTGCATATCCAGCAATTGTTGCAGTCCACGAGACAACATTTCTTTCAGGCATTCTATCAAACAGTTCACGTGTCTTGTCTATGCTTCCAGATTTTGCATACATGTCTACCAAAGCAGTTACAACTACAACATCTGACAAAATTTATCTATCCTTTATGCTTCTATGAATGTCCATACCCTGTTCCAAATCTCCCATTTTGGCACAGATAAGGAGGATAGTAGCAATGGTCATGGAATTTGGCTTTATACCTGCCGATTGCATTTGCTTGAAAGTTTCTAAAGCCTTCTCAACAAATCCATTTTGTGTAGTTGGAACTACATCTGACAAAATTCCTCTATCTTTTATGCTTTGATGGATGTCCATACCCTGTTCCAAAGCTCCCATTTTGGCACAGGCTGGGAGTACGCTGGCAAACGTAACTAAAGAAATGCAATGATCAGCTCCAAAGACATCAAACAACTACTAACAAAACCGAGAGTCTAAAATATGATAGGGAATAGTGTGAGTTGTCCTGAAATAAAATATTTTATTTTTAATTTCAACTAAAACATAATTACTCAGCCATTTAATGTTATTAATAAGTGTTTAATTTATGAAAGAGATAAATGGTTGGCCACAAGTACATGAGTTATTAAATGCACACAAATAAGTGAATTTGATATTCAAAACTATCTACAATGAATTCAATTCTTGTCCATTAGTCATTTATGTTTGCAATAAGCATCTTTCTTTGTTTTTCTTAATCTTTATTCATAGTTATGTGCATATTTCACATTCTATAATTAGGATATCAATTGCTATGGCTGAACACTAGCATGATGTTTGTGTTGTGGTATAGATGCGTGGAAACATAATTATGGGATTGTTATATTATAGAGATCATAAATCTAGATATCGCATATTAGTTCTAACTCTTCTTGGATTGAGTCTAAAGTTGACATACAGTCATAAAGCCATTATTAGCATATCTATCCATTTCTAGTAAAGACAATTGAGAAATTCATTTTAATATTGAGAGTTTCTTATATGTTTACGTATTGATCATTATTAAGTCATAATATTTAGGTCTATTTATCTCTCTTGCAAAGCCTCTGTAAGTGTCCTAGATTGTCCCTACTACTCACTCTTCAATGAAATAGTGGAGTTCTAAATATTTGTTGCACAAGATGGTGTTGAACGTATCAACAAGGCAAGCATGGAAGGCATGTTCAAGCTTCCACTTGTACAACTTACAACAAATGATTTGTTGATAGAAGAAATTTATGAAATAGGAATATAATCGAAAGACAAGTAAGTACATACAAACCTCCTCAGTTGAAAGTAAATTTTGTGTATAAAAAGAGTACATTGAATCCCAATCTATAAACACAATAGAGATATCGATGGAGACTTAATTGGATGTAGCATGTCGCACCAAAGTTGTTATAGTATGCTAAGCTAGTACATAATGTTTCCTAAAGCCATGTTAGTATTTTACCCAGATCATTATCTACCAAATCTAACTATAGTAATCCTTTTGAGGATTCATTTCATGGTGCTAGATCTTCATTTAGTTCCACTTCTTGTTGGAGAAAAGAACAGTTATTTCATAAGGTAGATGAATATCACATCAACAAAGGACAAGACCCTTTCTAGAATATAACAAATTCTACTCCACCAAAAGATCATGGGGGTTTCACTAGAGATATTGAATAAGAGATAGACTTCTACTGTTGCATTAAAAGCACTGGCATGTTCTTCATTTATTGATGTAAACTCTCTGTGACGCCACCACAACCAACAAAGGTGTAAAAAGTTGTTTGCAATGCATGGATTTTTAGGATTGTCCTTTGAGAAAACAAAATTAAAGTATGGAAGCAGGATCTGCCAACTCCTGAGGGAATCTTGATGAAAAATAACTGTAAAATATTTGGGCGAGCTTATATGCAAAATAAGCAAACTAGAAATCTAAATTCAATAAGATGCTCTGTTTAATGATGATAATTTCTATTTTCTTGCCTGTGAAGAAAGACCATGTCAGACAATATCAACAAACAACAAAATAAGGAGACAATTACTAGATTGTGGTCTAACTTGAAAAGAAAAGGTGATGGAAAATGTTATTGTCCGTGCAAAATTTGTAAGGGGTTAAAGACTAGAAGACTTCTAATCAAAACATCGAAGAAACATTGTAGGTTGCATGGTCACATTGAAGGTGGACATGATTATCATCCATTGGTAATTTTTTCATTATATCGTGGCAACAATTTATATACATAATAAATCATGTGATGATGAGATCATGATCACGGTTTATTTATGTTTATCAATTTTATATAGGTCGAGCACCCCGGAGCACATGGTATGGATCAACACAACCCTGAGAATATGGTTTTCGAAGTGGACGAACATGGAGGTGTGAATATCGAAGCTGAAGATAATGATCCCATGGAAGATGACGATCATGAGCCAAAAAACACAATTGAAGATGATGGTACAAATACATTGATCCATGACTCATTTAGTACTCACGCAATTGATCATGATGATAAAAATGACCTTGATGTTGTTCATGATGTCCCTCTACTTGAGAAGGCATCTGAGGCCCTTTACAAAGGCTCACAGGCAACTCTTCTCTCCGCTGTATTTTTGTTGTTGAACTTGAAGGTTATGAATGGTTTATCCAACGTAACAATGTCACGTATGTTAAGGTATGTCATATATGTCATAATAAACTGTGAATCATGTTGTACCATTAATATTCTTTATTATAACAAATTATATTTTTTCGCTGTAGATTGATAGGTGAGTTTTTGTTACCACAATCAAATATTCTACCTCGCTCATACCGAGAATTATCTACCGTTATGAAAGATATTGGAATGGAGTATCAAGCAATAGATGTTTGTCCCAATGATCATATTATATATCACAAACAACATGAATTTCAAACTGAATGCCCTGAATGTCATATCAGTAGATATCGAACAGATCAAATAACAAAAAGGGTTCCTTGCAAGGTTCTTTGCTATATTCCCATTATTCCATGTATGCAACGATTATTCAAGTGCACTAGCTTGGCATAATTTATGGATTACCATGCACGCAATAGAAGTCGAGATGACATTATTCGAATGCCTGCGGATGGTTCGGCATTTATGGACATAGAGGAAAAGTGGCCACACTTTAAAGAAGAACCTCATAATCTCAAGCTTTCGTTGGCAGCGGACGGTGTCAATCCATTTGGAAAGATGAGATTTGTTTACTCAGTGTGGCCTGTTTTTGTTATCAACAATAACATTCCTCCATGGATGTCAATAAAGATGGAGCACATAATGTTGGCAATGATTGTTCCAGGTATTTTATCATTTAAATATAGTCGTCTAAATTTAATTATAAATATTGCAGTAAAATGGTCATAATAATTATGTAATGTTTTTGTTCATTCGATTAGGTAAGTACCAAGTTAAAGATATGAATGTATATATCAAGCCTCTTATCGACGAGTTGCTAGAGTTATGGAATGGTATCACTATGTATGATGTCTCTAGACCAATAGGACAAAGACAATTTCAATTCCATGCGATGCTTCTATGGACAATACACGATGCCCCGAGGCTAACACATTTTTGTGGTATGTTATAGTGTTTAAGTTGTGCATGAACATTATAATTCAAAAAATTATCATATTTAATCCAATTATACATTATCTTGTAGGTTTTCAAACAAAGGGAAATTTTGCGTGTCCTGTTTGTGGTCCAAAGATGAAATCTCGTCATTCAAAAAGTTTAGGAAAGCAAGTGTTTGATGAGTATAGGCACTTTCTCCACAAAAATCATAAGTATCGAAATATTGAAAAACATCTTTTCAATGGGAAAGAAGAGAATACATCAAATCCACGAAGAATGACACCTCACCTGTGGAAGTTGGAATATAATAGAATTAATCGTCAAGGTAATGCCATTCCATCTATTGGTTTGTCATAAAACATCTTTTCTATTTTGTTTTGTTTACTAATGATGTGATTGATGATCATGAACATCATGAAGGCATAAATGACCACCTTCCTAAGGGAATAAAAAGTTATCCCCGACAATTTAGTAGGTTTCCCTACTACAAGCAGTTACAAATTGTTCATTTGTTTCATAGTATGCATATTGGAAAGAATATAACAGAGACAGTATGGAAAATATTGGATGGAAGGCGTGACAAAGAAAAAATTGTCAAAATATGTAGTGACATTCAGGATTCCAATCATGCAATGATAAATGTCATTCAATCAAATAGCCATGGAGACCAGATTAATATAAGTGAGCTTCCTTGGTTATTAACGGACCAGCAAAGCAATGCTATAAAAGAAGTCATATGAAAAAATTAATTTCCCATAGGATTTGCTACGAACATAAACAATCTCATATCAAAGAAAAGCGAATTTGGGCCAAGGATGAAAACGCATGATTGGCATACCTTCATTAAGGTAATTCATGTTCTTGTGTTTTTAGTATGTATTTAAGTACTGCGCATACATGTACTTTTCATTATGTTACAAAAAAATGAAAAGATAATTTTATAATTGTTGCAGTACGTTCTACCTCTATCTCTCCTAGACGACTTCGACAATAATGTCAAGCAAGTCATATATGATCTTGGAAAATACATGAGGTAAGTAGTGATATTTGTTTAGTTTGTTGTATAGATATTATATTTGCGATTTGTTTTACTTGTTATGTAATATATTTTTTTGCATCTTGAATACCTTGTAGGTGGTTGTCATGTAAAGAAATCCATTAAGACGATATAAAATATTGGAAGAGAAAAATTCCTCATTTAATGTGTGAAATGCAAAAGTGTCTACCTCCAGCTTTTTTCAATGCACAAGAACACTACCTCATACACCAAGTTGAGGAGATTGAATTGTGTGGACCTGTACACACTAGGTCAATGTGGATGGTTGAGAAGCACTTGAAAGTTTTGAAGGCTTTGGTTCGACAAAGAGCACATCCTGAGGGTTCTATGGTGGAGGGATATATGGTATACCAGACTATGGTGTACATTTCTAAATATCTTCCTAAGTTTGCAGCAAAGATCCACGTGGATCGCATTTAGGATCCCAACACCATTAACAAATTCGAAGGGGAGTACTTGATGAGGAAAGGTAGAATGAGGAAAGTGAGAGGTAATTATAAGATGTTATTGTATTTAATTAATTCTTAATCTTCAAAATAAATTGATTGTAAGACGTTTATTTATTTTTTGTACAGATGGTCGAGAGTGGGATGCACTACATTTGTATATTGCAAACAATCTTGATTGGATGACGGTATGGATTGAACATTGTCAACATTCTGGACGCACGTTAACATGGGAAGGTGTGGCTTCATTGGTTAAAGAAGCACATCATAATGCAGATTCCAATGTTATGCAAAGGGAAATTGATTTAGCATATGGTTTAAGAGATAAAGAGGTACGTATAAATTTATTAATCACCCATATGTTTATCAACTCACAATGCAATAAATTTTACATGTTTGACATATCGCAAGTCAAACACCACAATGCTATGTGATGCAATGGTCATAAATTTCACATTAAAAAGTTGGATGACACGAAGAAAACTTGTGATTCTGGCATCACTGCAATCTTTGAGGTGACAAATATTTCATCGAGAAATGACATTCATCCTCAACATTCTCAAAATCGACACTATGGCATTTTGGATGATATACTTGAGTGTGACTTTAATTCCTTCAAATTAGTTTTGTTCGTCGTCAAATGGTACAGGCTACAATTGAATAAAAATGATCCTGATAGAACTGTTATTGAACATGATAATGGTTTTATAATGCTAAATACAAGGTCATTTGAACCAGTTGGGGATGAGCCCTATGTTCTTCCAAGCCAATGTGAGGAAGTATTTTACTCATAGGTTCCACATAAACCGGGTTGGTCATTTGTTGTTAGACATGATCCAAGAGGAAGGCCGATAAAGTATAATGTGATTGAAGAAGAAGAAGAAGAAGAAGAAAGAAGAAGAAGAAGAAGAAGAAGAAGCAGCAGTTTTTATTATTTAATACTCTTTTTGTCTACTAAGTTCAACGTTTTTTATACTTTTTCTTTGTCACAGGCCGACATGGATCCATCACATATCGCAGGAGGAAGAAGAAGAAGAAGAAGAAGAAGAAGAAGAAGAAGAAGAGACGGAGATGTAGCTTGTGACACTTCTACTGAGAAGGTGAACCTTATTGTAATTGTACAAATTAGATAGAAGCAACCTGTTACATTATTATGTTCTTTTTTTTAGTGATTGGGTATGTGCAGGATCATGGTGTGCCAAAAAAGGCCCTTAAGTGGCAATGAAATTTCAGAAAAATCAGAGTTATGCAACTTGACATGAAAATTTGAATAAGTTGTGAACATTATTTTTAAAATATGTAAGAAGAGAATATATAGAAAATTGAATGTAGTTTCTAAGCTACTAGTTTTTTTTGGGAAAAAAAAATCCTATTTGATGAAAATTTCAAATTTCAATGCAGTGGTACTAAAATTTCAAGAAAAAAATAAGAAGTAGACGTATGTTTGACCACCCTAATCACAATCAAATCTTAATATTTTTTTATAATATTTATAATATAAGTATAAGACTCATGTCCGGATGTGACACATATTTTTTTTTAATTTTTAATGAATTCAATAATTATTTATGATTTTTTTACTACAGCTTTTCAGAAATTCAGAAACTCCTAGGTCTGACCACCTTAACTTGGTCAAAACCTTATGAAATTTTTTTTTTTTTTTTCCCTATAGTAGACGAATCATAGGATGTGATGCATATTTCAGTTTCAAAAAATGTTATACCGTTTGAAAGTTATGAGTGTTTTTCAATCAGTATATCAATGAGGACTATTGTCAGAATTCAATAAGAAAATAAATAATAATTATTTACTAAAGTTGAAATAAGACAAGCCTTATATTGTTGGAAAGATAGGAATGTCCTTAAAAAACCCTTTTCATTTTATCAATTTTGGCTACAAAAAAAGTCATCAGCCACCAGTGTAAAGTCTGGAAAATCAAGGAATACTGAAAAACACTTTTCAGTTGACTTTCCAGGGTTGTCACTTCCAAGCCTAATACCAAAGCATTCCCAAGCCGAAATTTGAAATTTGAAAAATAGAGTACAAAAATTGGATATCGGATAAAAGTCGATATCCAATTTTTGTACAAAAATTTGCGGTCCCCAAAGAATTTCCCTTTGCTACCATTTATGAAGTAAACTGCCACATGGCAGAAATCTGATATCCGATTAAATCGGATATCAGATTTTATTGGTCATATTTTAGAGAGAGAGAGAGAGAGGGAGAGAGAGAGAGAGAGGGAGAGAGGGAGAGAGAGAGAGAGAGAGAGAGAGAGAGAGAGAGAGAGAGAGAGAGAGAGAGAGACTATATGACCCCTAACGACACAATTCGGTGTCTTAAGGGGTCCTATAGTGTCGTTAGGGGTCGTATGGTGTCTTGGGACACCATAGGACCCCTTAAGACACCAAATCATGTCGTTAGGGGTCATATTGTGTCTTACAACCCATAACTATGACCCCTAATGATAGTTATGTGATATGGTGTCCCATGAACCCTTATGACCTCTCAGGACACCATATGACCCTTAATGACACCATATTGGGTCTCTTTGGGTCATATTGTGTCCTCAAGGGTCATATTGTGGTCTATGACCCCTTAGGACACCATATGACCCCTAACAACATGATTTGGTGTCTTAAGGGGTCCTATGGTGTCGTTAGGGGTCTTATTGTGTCCGTAGGGGTCATATGGTGTCTTAGGACACCATAGGACCCCTTAGGACATGATATGACATACTAGGACACAATATGACCCAAAGCGACCCAATATGGTGTCATTAGGGTTCATATGGTGTCCTAAGAGGTCATAAGGGTTCATGGGACACCATATGACCCCTATGGACACCATATGACCCCTAACGACACCATCGGACCCCTTAAGACACCAAATCATGTCGTTATGGGTCATATTGTGTCCTACGACCCCGTAAGACACAATATGACCCCTAATGTTATGATTTGGTGTCTTAAGGGGTCGATTGGTGTCGTTAGGGGTCATATGGTGTCTTGTGACACCATAAGACCCCTTAAGACACCAAATTGTGTTGTTAGGGGTCATATTGTGTCCTACAACCCCGTAAGACACAATATGACCCCTAACGACATGATTTGGTGTCTTAAGGGGTCCTATGGTGTCATACGGTGTCCCATGAACCCTTATGACCTCTTAGGACACCATATGACCCCTAGTGACACCATATTGGGTTTCTTTGAGTCATATTGTGTCCTAAGGGGTCATATTGTGTCTTAAGGGGCCCTATGGTGTCCCAAGACACCATATGACCCCTATGGACACCATATGACCCCTAACAACACCAAATCATGTCGTTAGGAGTCATATTATGTCCTACGACCCTATAAGACACAATATGACCCCTAATGACATGATTTGGTGTCTTAAGGGGTCTTATGGTGTCGTTACGGGTCATATGGTGTCTTGTGACACCATAGGACCCCTTAAGACACCAAATCATGTCGTTAGGGGTCATATTTACACCATAGGACCTCTTAAGACACAATATGACCCCTTAGGACACAATATGACCCAAATCGACCCAATATGGTGTCATTAGGGGTCATATGGTGTCCTAAGAGGTCATAAGGGTTCATGGGACACCATATGACCCCTATGGACACCATATGACCCCTAACGACACCATAGGACCCCTTAAGACACCAAATCATGTCGTTAGGGGCATATTGTGTCCTACGACCTCGTAAGACACAATATGACTCCTAATTTTATGATTTAGTGTCTTAAGGGGTTGATTGGTGTCGTTAGGGGTCATATGGTGTCTTGTAACACCATAAGACCCCTTAAGACACCAAATTATGTCGTTAGGGGTCATATTGTGTCCTATGACCCTGTAAGACACAATATGACCCCTAACGACATGATTTGGTGTCTTAAGGGGTCATATGGTGTCATATGGTGTCCCATGAACCCTTATGACCTCTTAGGACACCATATGACCTCTAGTGACACCATATTGGGTCACTTTAGGTAATATTGTGTCCTAAGGGGTTATATTGTGTCTTAAGGGGTCCTATGGTGTCCCAAGACACCATATGACCCCTATGGACACCATATGACCCCTAACGACACCAAATCATGTCTTTAAGGGTCATATAGTGTCCTACAACCCCGTAAGACACAATATGACCCCTAATGACATGATTTGGTGTCTTAAAGGGTCCTATGGTGTCATTAGGGGTCATATGGTGTCTTGTGACACCATAGGACCCCTTAAGACATAATATGGCCCCTAATAACATGATTTGGTGTCTTAAGGGGTCCTATGGCATCGTTAGGGGTCATATGGTGTCTTGCAACACTATAGGACCCCTTAAGACACCAAATCATGTCGTTAGGGGTCATATTTACACCATAGGACCCCTTAAGACACAATATGACCCCTTAGGACACAATATGACCCAAAGTGACCCAATATGGTGTCATTAGGGGTCATATGGTGTCCTAAGAGGTCATAAGTGTTCATGGGACACCATATGACACTATGGACACCATATGACCCCTAATGACACCACAGGACCCCTTAAGACACCAAATCACGTCGTTAGGGGTCATATTGTATCCTACGACCCCATAAGACACAATATGACCCCTAATGTTATGATTTGGCATCTTAAGGGGTCCTATGGTGTTGTTAGGGGTCATATGGTGTCCATAGGGGTCATATGGTGTCTTGGGACACCATAGGACCCCTTAAGACACAATATGACCCCTTACGACACAATATGACCCAAAGCGACCCAATACGGTGTTATTAGGGGTCATATGGTGTACTAAGAGGTCATAAGGATTCATGGGACACCATATGACCCCTAACGACACCATTGGATCTCTTAAGACACCAAATCATGTCGTTAGGGGTCATATTGTGTCTTACGGGGTCGTAGGACACAATCTAACCCCTAATGACACAATTTGGTTTCTTAAGGGGTCTTATGGTGTCACAAGACATCATATGACCCCTAACGACACCATAGGACCCCTTAAGACACCAAATCATAACATTAGGGGTCATATTGTGTCTTACGGGGTCGTAGGACACAATATGACCCCTAATGACATGATTTGGTGTCTTAAGGGGTCTGATGGTTTCGTTAGAGGTCATATGGTGTCCATAGGGGTCATATGGTGTCCAATGAACCCTTATGACCCCTAATGACACCATATTGGGTTGCTTTGGGTCATATTGTGTCCTAAGGGGTCATATTGTGTCTTAAGGGGTCCTATGGTGTCCCAAGACACCATATGACCCCTATGGACACCATATGACCCCTAACGACGCCATAGGACCCCTTAAGACACCAAATCATAACATTAGGGGTCATATTGTGTCTTACGAGGTCGTAGGACACAATATGACCCCTAACAACATGATTTGGTGTCTTAAGGGGTCCTATGGTGTCGTTAGGGGTCATATGGTGTCTTGAGACACCATAGGACCCCTTAAGACACAAAATGACCCCTTAGGACACAATATGACCCAAAGCGACCCAATATGGTGTCATTAGGGGTCATATGGTGTCCTAAGAGGTCATAAGGGTTCATGGGACACCATATGACCCCTAACGACACCATCGAACCCCTTAAGACACCAAATCATGTCGTTAGGGGTCATATTGTGTCCTATGACCCCGTAAAACACAATATGACCCCTACTGACATGATTTGGTGACTTAAGGGGTCCTATGGTGTCGTTAGGGGTTATATGGTGTCTTGTGACACCATAGGACCCCTTAAGACATGAAATCATGTCCTCTCTCTCCTCTCTCTCTCTCTCTCTCTCTCTCTCTCTCTCTCTCTCTCTCTCTCTCTCTCTCCCCTTCTATACCTTCTATACCTCTCTCTCTATAAAATATGACCAATAAAATCCGATATCCGATTTAATCTGATATCGGATTTCTACCATGTGGCAATTTAGTTCATAAATGGTGGCAACGGGAATTTTTTTGGGGGACCACATATTTTGGTACAAAAATCGGATATCTGATTTCAATACTAAAAACCAAGAAAAAAAGGGTTTGTGGGCCATTCTGTAGATTCCAACAGCTAACAGTCTGGGTCCTATGTTTTCTGTCAAGGATCACGGGGTTTCAGACAGCTAGAGACAAATTTGTGCTTTTGGGAGATTCTTAAAGTGAAAACTTACATTGTCAATCACGAAGGAGCATATATGTGGAGGGAAATGGGGAGTAGTAGTCGTCGGAAGTCTAAACGCAAATGAAAACTTTCAAATGACCAAGTTGAAGTGTATAGAGAAAGAGATAGAGAATGTCATAGGAGGAGAAGACAAGGTATGTTAAATATTGCTAATGTTACTTCAACTGAAGAGGAAATTGAAATTGAAAATGTGCCACAAGTTATTGAAAATGAAAATGTAAATTTTGAAAGTGAAAATATTGAAAATTTTGAAAATGTTGAAAGTGATAATGAAAATGCTCAACATGTGGAAAATTTTGACATAGGAGGTGAAAATGTGGAAAACTTTAACATTGAAGGTTGAATTGCCTCACCAAGTGAACCATATGTAACACCTAATTACTTTAGAAATGAATACCCTCTCATGGATGAAAGACAAATTCCAAATCCAAGACCTTCAAGAACCCCAAAATGGTTATTTGAAATCGATGAGAACATTATTGCGAATCTTGAAGGCAAGAGGTCAACAAGAACCGTTCGGTTGTGGGCTACAGAACTTTTCAACCAAAATTTTAGCAATAAGACATTGATCGAGCAATGCCAACTCTTTGTTCAATTGCTAAAGATGATAAAGATGAGACATTGCTAAACAAATTGAAGATTTGTATGAACAAGAAGACAGAGAGAAATTCTATTATTGCAAAAAATCTATTTGACGCTCTCAATTCTATTGGAAAGAATACCAAAGAAAGAGATAAAATAGCCGCTCGAAGAGTGATTACAACCTCCTTAGTAAGTCATCAATTGAGGAAGGCTCGTCAAATGAGACAAACTTGTGTTGATTTTAACATAAACCGTAAAACTTTGGATAGAGCACTTGCATGAAGACAAAGACTTGATGATCCACTTCAACAAGATACATGGGCATTTGGTGGGAGGCTTCCACATGTTGATAGAAAGTTGATTGACAATGTGAAGGAAGAGATTCAACAATTTTGGCACTCTAATTCTAGAGTGTCACCCAATGTAAAGGACGTTTTGAAATTAAGAATTGGCAACCGAGACCGCACACGGCATCCCAAATATTTCTTGGAATCAAACCAAACAGTGTTGTACAAAAAAATTTCTGAATTACATCCAACTTTGCAAATATCACAAAGGGCCTTTGAATCTTTGAAACCATTTTATTGTGTTCCTCTTAAGATTCGCAATACCTGTTGTTGCAAGTACCATGTGGAGTTTTCAATGTACCATGAACTTTTATGTCATATTCGTTCTACGATGCATACTAATGAGATGTTGTAGGAGTGTGGTGTAATGCTATTTCCGAGATCATCAAGAGACTTGCAAGATCTATTTTTATGCCCTAGAGATGATGGTTGCTATTTCTATAGAAATTATTGTTTGAATGAGAAGTGCTCAGAATGCGGTGGGTTGTCAAAGTTTGTTTCATGTTTTCATGAGGGTAGCGAACACGAGTTTGGAAATAATTATGTTGAGAAAAAAAGATACGAGATAGTGAAATATAATTTGAAGAGTGGAGGTGAAGGTTCTAGATGCAAATTAGTCTCAAGAGAAGTGAGTATTGCTGATTTTATTTTGGATTTTAAGGAAAATCTTTTCTACAAGTATGCAAGGCACACCCATAGGTCACATTCGCAAATTGGTCTATATTATAATACACAAGACGTAAGTAAAATTAAAACGCTCTCGTAAAATCCTTCCAAATTCTATGTTAACTTGTGACTCATTATTGTATGTTGGGAGAGGGAAGAGTGTGTGGCTTCAGGGTACAGTTTTGGACTTGAACCATATTGCATAAATCTCAAGGCTTCAACTTGATTATCATTGAAGGTTTCTGATTGTTTACAAAATATCCTTTCATATCCCTTCATGGATGTCACATGCGTAGGGTATGACCCCAAGCATTCGATCGAGTGGGGGGGGGGGAAATAGGAGCATGCGTAGGGTAATAATGCCTAACTAGACATATCGGAGCTGACGGTTCATCATCATGACGAGCAGAAGGAGAAATCGGCCATGCGACAACATTCCATTGAGTGAGACTGATGATTTTTTTGCCAACCGAAAAATTGCTGCCCTAATAAAACCGTAGAGCAACTTGAAAAACCGAGATAGGCTTTCATAGGGACCCCTCTCGTGGCCTCATAGGTTCAAATGGATCATTCATAGGTGCCACAAATTCTGAGTTAGGGTCTGTCAAAGTTTGACAATTTTGAGCACTTAGGGCGCTCAAGGGACGACGCCGGTAGGGTATGACCTCGAGCATTTGATCGAGTGGGGGGGCAAAATAGGAGCATGTGTAGGGTAATAATGCCTAACTGGACATGTCAGAGCCGATGGTTCGTCATCACGACGAGCAGAAGGAGAAATCAGCCATGCGACAATATTCCATTGAGTGAGACTAATGATTTTTTTACCAACCGAAAAATTTCTGCCCTAATAAAACCATAGGGCAACTTGAAAAACTGAGATAGGCTTTCATAGGGACCCCTCTCATGGCCCCGTAGGTTCAAACGGATTGTTCGTAGGTGCCACAGATTTCGAGTTAGGGCCCGTCAAAGTTTGACAATTTTGAGCACTTACGGTGCTCAAGGGACAACGTCGGTAGGGTATGACCCCGAGCATTCGATCGAGTGGGGGGGGAAAATAGGAGCATGCATAGCGTAATAATGCCTAACTAGACATGTCAAAGCCGATGATTCTTCATTGCGACGAGCAGAATGAGAAATCGGCCATGCGACAATATTCCATTGAGTGAGACTGACGATTTTTTCGCCAACCGAAAAATTGCTGCCCTATAAAACCATAGGGAAACTTGAAAAACCGAGATAGGATTTTGTAGGGACCCCTCTCATGGCCCCATAGGTTTAAACAAAACATTCACAGATGCCACAGATTCCGAGTTAGGGCCCGTCAAAGTTTGACAATTTTGAGCACTTAGGGTGCTCAAGGGACGACGTAGGTAGGGTATGACCCCGAGTGTTTGATCGAGTGGAGGGGCAAAATAGGAGCATTCGTAGGGTAATAATGACTAACTGGACATGTCAGAGCTAACGATTCATCATCGTGATGAGCAGAACGAGAAATCAGTCACACGACAACATTCCATTGAGTGAGATTGACGATTTTTTCGCCAACCAAAAAATTGTTGCCCTAATAAAACCGTAGGGCAACTTGAAAAATCGAGATAGGCTTTTGTAGGAACCCCTCTTATGGCCCCTTAGGTTTAAACAAAATTTTTGCAAGTGCCACAGATTCCGAGTTAAGGCCCATCAAAGTTTGACAATTTTGAGCACTTAGTGTGCTCAAGGGACGACACCAGTAGGGTATGACCCCGAGCGTTCGATCGAGTTTGGGGGGGAATAGGAGAATGCGTAGGGTAATAATTCCTAACTGGACATGTCAGAGCCGACGGTTCATCATTGCGACGAGCAGAATGAGAAATCGGCCATGCGACAACATTCCATTGAGTGAGACTGACAATTTTTTCACCAACCAAAAAATTGCTGCCCTAATAAAACCGTAGGGAAACTTGAAAAACCGAGATAGGCTTTTGTAGGGACCCCTCTCATGGACCCATAGGTTTAAACAGAACGTTCGCAAGTGCCACAGATTCTGAGTTAGGGCCCATCAAAGTTTGATAATTTTGAGCACTTAGGGCGCTCAAGGGATGACGTCTGTAGGGTATGACCCTGAGCGTTCGATCGAGTGGGGGGGAAAAATAGGAGCATGTGTAGGGTAATAATGCCTAACTAGACATGTCAGAGCTGACGGTTCGTCATCGCGATGAGCAGAACGAGAAATCGGCCACACGACAACATTCCATTGAGTGAGACTGACGATTTTTTCGCCAACCAAAAATTTGCTGCCCTAATAAAACTCTGAGCGTTCGACCGAGGTGGGGGGAAAAATAGGACCATGCATAGGGTAATAATGAATTGTATCAAGTCTTGTTCATTAAATGAATTGTATTGTTCATGAAATGTATTGTTCATTGAATGAATTGTATTGTATTGTTGATTAAATGAATTGTATTGCTCATAAATTGTATTGTTCATTAAATGAATTTTATTGTATTGTTCATTAAATGAAATATATTGTTCATTATAAAAATAACACTTATGATTAAATGAAATGAATTGTATTGTTCATTAAATAGCCATTATTAACCATTGTTAATTATTGGAATGAAGATTAAAGATTTCCATGATAACACCACGCACAGATGAGCAACAATTTATATGATCGAATATCAACTTCTGTATATATAAAAATGTCAAATGATTACAAATGTATGTCCATACACAAATATGGCATAAATGCCAGCTAAAACAAAATGTATGTCTAAATACGTGAATGTATGTCCATATACAAAATATACATGCCAACTAGACATGTAAGCATCCCAAAACTATCTATAACATCCTAAGTTGATGATGGATCATCAAAATCGATCCTCTTCACCGCACTGCTCGGCTCTGAAGGATCCTGCACAAGAAAAACAAACCACGATTAATATTAGTTATATTATATAATTCACATTCGAAAAGTTAACATAAAAAATGAACTATTATTGAACTATTCATGTTTACCTCATCTCCACGTTTTCTCTTCAGCTTTGTGCACCATTTAATAGAAAGTTTTGTTTTTTGGGGATCTACGGGCTGACCAGTACGGAGATTGACAAACAATGAGGCGATTTCGGCTTTGGATATCTCAAGATCCTTGATATCCTTATACGACAAGTCATCTGCATATTTTTCCCTCCTAGAATCTCGCCACAAAAGGGCGGCATCATGCTCCTTAGTCATGGTTTCCATACTTTTTATGATTGACGTGAGAGGATCAAACATTGGGTTTAGACAAGGGATCCTACGATATACTTCTGCAATCCCCCTCAATTCATTCAAATTTTGTGCAATCAAATCCTGAATTGAGGGTGGGTTTGGCAAATGAGGGTTTGGCTGTTGCAGTTGTGGTTCATCAATGTTTTCATTGTTATCCCCCATTTTTAACCTAATTGAATGTAAACAATTAAATTTAGTTAACAAACTTAAACAATTAGGTATTTGATTTTAAAAAACCTAGTTTCCATAAAAAAAAACCATATTTTCAATGAAAAATCAAATAAACATTAACAAAAAATACAAAAAATGAATGAAAATGATTCAAAACAATAAAATTCTTACCTCTGAATCTACCTTTTATCAATTTTTTGTCAAGAAACCGGATATCGGATGGAGAGGATATCAGATTGTGATGAAATCATGCGGCCCATGAGTTAAAAATGACTCACGGGCTGCCACTGTCAAAATATAAAAGTCTCAGAAAATCGGATATCCGATTTTATCGGATATCCGATTTTTATACTTAAATTATTTTTAAATAACATATATAATATAATAATATATTATTATATTATATAATGCGTATTGTATTATATTATATTATATTATATTATATTATATTATATTATATTATAATATTATAATATAATATAATATTTTATTATATTATAATATAATATAATATTATATTATATTATAATATAATATTATAATAATATATTATATTATATTATATTATATTATATTATATTATATTATATTATATTATATTATATTATATTATTTTATATATTATATTATTATATACTATTATATTATATATTATATTATTATATTATATTATATTATATATAATATTACATTATTATGTTATATATAATATAATATATTATATATAATATAATATAATATTACATTATTATATTATATATAATATTATAATATATTATATTATATTATATTATATTATATTATATTATATTATATTATATTATATATATTATATAATATAATAATAGATTATATATTATATAATATAATAATAGATTATATATTATATAATATGTAACATATAATATATTTTTTAAATTAAAATTACAAATAAAAATCGAATATCCGATTTGCATAGGTAATTACCCAGGCCAAGCAAAAAGTCAACACGGATTTTCGCATTTTTAGGCGAGTGAAGAAGGCTATTTTTTTCACATCGCCACTTTTTGCCCCCCCTTGATCCTGCACTAACCCGATTTATACTAATTTTGTATTTGTTAATGATATTCTTGACACAGACGGATGTTCGGGGAAAGGGAAAGGGAGTTGCAGTACCTGAGCACCTTTCTATGGATGTGGAATCATTAGGGTTAAGCAATGATGACCCTGAAGATCCCACAGACCTTGTGAAATTCTTTAAAATGCCTCTTATAAAAATTAGAAAAGAGATTGTTTCTTTGGCAGTCGTGCATCCTACCACTGATGAGATACAACAGAGGGTGGAATTATTGTTTAAGACAGCAGAAAACTTGCAAGTAAGTAGTAATGAAAGCTTTAATTATAACAAAAGTTCAATAATGGTTTATATTTTATTCTCTTTTATGTCATTAACTAAAATATGTACGTATTATTTTTACAACAATTTATCCGCCCTCATGAAAGTCGTTCCCACGGTCAGGGTGTTGCAGGATCTTCAGGTGATGATGATTTTCTTGTATTATCACTTGCTTGGCTTATCACTCTGAGTACCCAAAACACATCATACTTGATACTGTCAATTTTGAAAATAAAGGTTCATCCTTGTTTACAATTCTTGCACTTTTCATATATTTAATGTATTATTCTTTAGGTGTTGTCAATGTTACTGTGCAAATGCCGCCACCGCCTCATCAGAGGTCACCCTCGCCTGTAATGTCGACTGCAATTTCGGCAACACGTAGCCTGTAGACATCCTCTAGTGCACGTCATATTGGCCCGCCCACTATTGCTAGATCCCTCTTTTGCTCTATCTTCTATCATGTGTTTATTTCCCTTCTAGCGTTCTTCCTTGAATCCTAATGCCATTTCATAGTGGATTCATTTTTTGCAGGAGGAGATGCACATGAGGATGTGTCAGAGGCAACTACAGTTGATAACATACCATCATTTCTTGGATCTTCTCATATTGCTAGTACGAGAACGTTGCAGGCCACATTGGTGGTGAGCGACAAAGAAATGCTTCCCTTAAAGATACAAAAGGTTCCAGGTACTTTAAAATTATTATTATATATACTCTAATTGTAATTTACTTTATTATCACTCATTTTGGACTAATGATCCCATGAATTTTTTGTAGGCAATGATATTTTCTATAAACATCTTAGTGACATTACATTGCAGATATTTGGGCCCACCATACGTAAAAGGTGGTACATAATATGTGAACTAACCCTTATCCACTTTTGATTTCATATCATTGCTAGAATACTTTTCCTTTGATCCATTTCTTGAAGTGTAATAAATGTAGATTTAGTTCATTTCTGAATCTAACAGGTTTGTTTTTGCTTTAAAAGGTGGAATGACCAAGAAAAAAGGTTAAAAGATGAATTGGCAAACCAAATGATTGAGTGGTTTGGAAATGACACCTTTGACAAAACCAAGCTCCTTGAAAAAGATGGCACATATCTAAAGTATGTGAGGGACCAATACAGGACCCATTTGGAGAGGAACCTAAAGTACGAGCGTCCCCCCATGATTCCAGAGAGGAAGTGGAAGGACCTGATTTTGGATGCCAAGGAGAGAATTGAAAGGAAAAAAGGAAATACACCACTAGAAGCCAGAAGAAGGTACGGGATACTATTAAGAATGTAATTATGTACTAATTAATTACTGTTTATATTTATATAATCTAACATATTTCAAACTTTTTATAGACTGAGTGACACGTCAAAGGCAACCAAGGAAAGGAAAGAAAAGCACGGGCAACACAAACTCAGCTCTGGTGGTTACATGAAACTTGCTGCACGAATTGTAAGTATCTCATGTAAACGAAATATTGCATCAAAATATTAATAAATTGCAAACTTTTTTTTTATCAAACAATGCAAGCAAAATTCACAGTACCAAGCAAAAATCCAGGGCTCTAAATTCAATAGAGCGCCCATAAAAGATGACAAGAGAATTGCCTACCAACAAGGCTATTTAGCCGTAGCTGATCGGCTATGAGAATTGAGTGGGCATACACAACATTCGAGTGCATCCATCACAGGTAAATATGGTAAATGGAAGTTGTTTCAAATTGAATACTTTACCAATAATCTAATTGATGTTGAGTTCCAACATAAAGTGACTATATTTGTTTTAAATAAGCAAACAATGATAACAATGTGCATGTCATTGGAATGCAGCTTGCTAATTGTGAAACACCACCTGCACATGAAGGTCCGGATGTGCATCCCAGTAGTGGAGGTATTCATTTTCTATTCAAATTTATTTATTTAGCTATTAATACAAGTATATATATCTTAATTTGTAATTAGAGTAGTAATTAATGTAACCTTTTTTGTTAATATTTTAGAGCATGTAGTCAGTGGTGAGCAAGTGGAGCGTGATCTGGGTACACAACCTCAAGAACGTGATGTTCCCCACTCAGGTAAAAAGGACCGTTATTTCTTTAAACAAATATAATTGCAATTGGTGTTCAGCATTAATGTAACCTTTAGTATTTCAACTCCAGATGATCTAGAGGGTGTTCAGCATGTTGAGGTTGAGGCTACACAAAATGATGTGGCCCCATCAGGTAAAGAGCACAACAATTATGTTCTCTAAATTAATGAAATACTTGTAACAATAATTAATTTTTTTTTTAATTTAACCCATTTCTTTGTTATTGCAGAGGACCCCCCTTCGCTTCAGTGTCCTCATCCTTAGTATAGGACTAGGCATACATTGAGATCACGAGAAGTTGGAGGAACATCTGCAGAGGGGGGAAATGATGAAGAAACCGATGTTCCACTTAGTCTTTTCATAGCTTCAAAGAAAAAACAAAGAAAGAAATGATTGTAATCTAACTAATTTGATAATGACTGATTTTTATGTGTTAGTGAATGTAATTATGTGCTAATTAATGGTATGTGTTAATTAATATTGATCAATGTTGCATGTTAATTAATGTTAATCAATGTTATGTGTTAATGAACATTATGTGATACTAAGGAATGAATGTTATATTTTATTAATGGTAGAAAGAATTAATGAATGAATGTTATAAGATGTTAACTGGGAATTTAGAGTGATGTTAAGGTGGGGGAAGGGGCCAAATGAGCTTCCACCTTCACATGGTTGGCACTGTTAAGTAGAGAATATTAAACTATTCTCAAAACCATCAACAAGGTAACACACCTTTCAATATTTCATTATGTTGCAAAGTTAATCTTATTGAATAATGTATATTGAATCTTAATTGCAGGGTGCAAGTGGAGCCAACACGAACAACAACACCACAAGTTGTTGGGTATAATGAACTCCCATATTGTCTTGTCTGTACACAAACAATATGAGTTGCTTCTAGCGTTGATATCCAAGGTAGGACTGCAAAAGTTATGAATATGCCTCGTCCTTGTAAGTTTTTTTATTATTTGTAAGTAATGAATATGCCTCATCCTTGTAAGTTTTTTTATTACTTGTAAGTCATGAATATTGCTCTTTAGTTGATTAAAATTAAATGCAAATCTTTAATGAATACACAAAACTATATACATATGCAGGCGCACCATGGTTGAGATGGTCCAACTCCCTAATCTCACTCTACGACTAAGCTCATGCCATATCTAAATCAAAGACATCTCAAATACATGGTTGGTGGAAAGCTACAAAATGCCATTTTCATACATAAGCAAGACATACACAATTGGGCAAAATCACCAAGAGAACGGTAAAAAGTGTGTTTGAGATTGTATCATGGATGTTTTTAAGGATTGTATCATGGGTGCAAAAAATCTCTTCATTAATCCTTGACTCATGATTGATATAATACTTCTTTAGACTTCTCATGTCATTTATTGCACTTCTTCACTATTTTGGACTGAGTTTCAACTATGAATTTGCCTTGACTTATGACTGTACCTAGCTTTGTCCTATCTTTGTAAGCTTCCTCTTTGAATTGTGGTTGTAGCTTTGATAATACCTTTTTAATGTTGCACTATTTGTAAGGAGGACAACTCCTAATGCATGTTGCAAATTGTGTTCTAGTGACTGAGACTAACCTAATGCATCTCAAAATGGCATAAATTGCTAGGATGGAGATATAGCAGACGAGTTCAAGATTGTTGTTGTAGAAATTATTCTATTTTTGTGCTTGAAATTTATGTATATACACTATTTACAGTCTACTCTATATTTCCTACTCAGATACTCCTATTGCATTAAAATGAAATGTGAACTGATGAATTGTATTCTATAGATGACCAGTGCCTTTCTTCATTGTTCAATTGAAATAACCCTAAATTACCCAAATGAAACCAATAAAATATTTGAAACCATACCAAAAGACAACACAAATTTTAGGCTCAAAGTTAATGGTCTGTATATTTATATTCAATTTGGAAAATCCTACAAAACTTAGATAGTTTTCTGTGAAACACTAGAAAAAATGTAGATAAATTTCTCCAGAGTTTCTTTACAAATTCTTGTGATCATTTTTCCTCTGTCCTGGTATCCATTTATAACATTATGGATGTATACAAGCTTCGGACATCCCTAAGGAAAATTAGTTACAACCATAGCTTCTTTCAAGAAGAAGTTACAAGTCTTTTTCTATCTCAATGGCCTTTTCGGTTGGTAACTCTTCTGCAACATCTTCTAATTGTCCCGGAGCATCTTCCAACTATTCTGGAGCATCTTCCTCTTGCATCGCATACCTTTTGGTCCACTCTTGGAACACATCATCAGTAGGCCATGAGTAGCCAACAATATTTTTCTCTAACTTAAGTAACCTTTTCCAAGAGTTTCTTATTTTCCTCACCTCTGATTCCAAAAAACCGTAATGTGATTTTATCTTTTCTATCTCCTCAATTTTTTTAACAAACAGAGAGGTGTCATCTTTTTTAACAATTTCATTTACCCTCAAAGACAAATTAGCTCCCAGCTCATCAAGCCATACTTGTTTGTCCTTCAACTAATTTTGGCTAACAAAACCCCCAAGAAATAATTCAAATTTATGCTCAGTATATTCTTTCCTGTACAAGTTACCTTTGCTCTCTACATTGGCTCTTCCTTTTGCTAACTTGGTCAAACCTTTTGCCAACTCACATGTGGATTTGATAGTAACATCAAATCCCGCTTCATCATAGGATGCACACATAAGTTCTAAATCCACTTCTCTTGGCATCCACTTATTCAAAATAGGCTCTAAAATAGCCTTGTCCTCATTTAACTCACACAGAGTGTCTAAAATTCTTTTCATATTAGTGTGCATAGTGGGGGCCTCTATTGTATCAGCAAAACTCAAAATGGTGGCCTTTACCTTCTCTTCATACTTACTTGCAAACAAGGTTTGAGCCTATTTCATTTTTTCCAACTCATGTTGAAAAGTCTCAGCTGGTTGAAAACCAACAGGCATAGGAGAAGGGGGGAATTCTATAATAGGACTGGTAGGTGGAGGTCTTGTTGGAGAAGAAGAGATCGCTAGGGTAGAGGACTCACCTCCTTGGTGTTGTCCTACCAACTGACTTTGAAGTCTAGCAATAATAGCATCCCTATTGGCTACCTCCTTTGTGGCTTCATTATAAGCCTTTAAAATTGTCTCCAACTTGACTTGGAGATCAGCTTTTTCCTTTGCTTCTTTTTTTGCTACTACCACATTAAACTTTGCATTTTCTAAGACTATACTGGCAGCTTCTAACACCCCTGTAGCCTGGACTCTTTTTACTATCATACCTCCTAGAAGATTAGATCCCAAGGTATCTTTCCTTCTTCTACTTTCATCCCTCTTGAGGGACCACATGACTAGAGAAGCATTATCTTTGCTAAATGTCACTCCCTTCATTGGCTTGGTTTCTTTTCTAATTGCTTCAAGAACCAATGCATCTGTTATATCCCATTCAGGGAGGATTAGAACACCAGCCTTTGACACCATCTCTCTTCCAGCTTCAGGAGTGATAGCTTTGAATTCAGCCATCATTTCTTGTTTAACCTCTTCTTCCACCGAATTTGTATCTTTGTGAGGTTGCTCACTCATTCTCTTTTCACATCTAGCCTTGAATTGTTCAATGTTTTGTTTCCATACAAATTGCATGAAAGCCCCTATTGTGACAAAATTGTTGTCAGCTAGAAACTCTTCACTAGCTTGTTTGACAATGAGGTCTAATTCCTTTCCCTTTAGCTCACCATCAGTTATATTCATTTTAGCACTAGGTGGCTCTTTCGGCATTCCCTCTTGGGTCTCATCATAGTTGTATGCAATTTCACCGAGACTCCCTAACTGTAGCAGTTGTTCGGCCACTGCTTGCTCATCTCCTATGTGAATAGGGGATTGAGATGGAGAGTATTGAGGCTCGTCAGTTTCAACTTCCTTCCCCACTCTTTGCCTTTTAGGGAAATCTTGAATATCAATGACATCTTCAATGGCCCTTTTTCCTCTTGAAGTGGAAGGCTCACTTGTCACTGGCATCATCACAGTATATTTAGATTTTTTATGCATCATATAATTACTAGGTGGGATAGTCTTAGCAAAGGCATGCTTAGCTAAGTCCAATTTAGCCCTATCAAGATCATTTTGCATTATAGCCTCCCTTTTTTCTTTCAAGGTTTGCATTAGGTCTTCAAAATAAAGAATTAAGAATTTAACCTTCTCTTCAAAAGGGGTAAAACTAGAAAGAGGGTCATAGCTAGAATCAAATTGATGAATAAAATCAAGTCCTCTTTTGTATGCAACCCACTTCTCCTTTCTTAATTCCTCGTCTAAGCTGAATTCATTTCTAATTAAATCTTTAGGAAATTGAAATTGGTGAGGCCTACTTTTACATACTGCCCTCTTTCTGAACATGCCATTGAAGAAATCCTCAAGGTCTGCACACCTTGAAACTGCAGTTGACAACATATATGGCTTAAAGAATTCTTCAAAGTATTTCCAGCCACCTTTGGTAATTACAAAATGATGGGCCATGGTAATAGTTGGGAAAATGGTCCCTTTACCCCTATTGGTCAGATTGGCCTCTTGTACTCCTCCAATCTGTCTCAACACTTCTACAATCCCTATCATCAATGGGACCTGATAGGGCAGTAGATAGGGGGTTCCTCTGAAACCATATACTCTGAAAACAGTAGAAACAGGGTACAAATACATGTCTCCCCAGTTGCGAACAATCTTGATATCTTCTACAAACTCTTTAGGCCTAAGGAATTCCAAAAGAGCCTTGGGAATCCTAGGGTTTTCTTCACATAAAATAACTCTAATTTAGATGCAAAGCATCTATCAAACTTCAGAAAACTAGCATCTTCTCTATCCCAAGATAGAACAGTGCTCCAAAGTTGCACCGGGATCTCCTCTTTATCTTTAACCTTGACCAAATCCATATCTTTTACAAAATAATCAACACCTTTGAACAAAAACATGTGCATTAACAGGGAGTACCATCCAAATGGCCTATCCACCTTACCATTTTCTATCCCTACAAGCCATGCATGAATAGCATCAGTGAGGTATGGGGCAAAATCAAATGTTATTGCCAGGGAAGGGTTTAGAATTTGGGCAATCATCAACATATAATGGGTTGGCATATGTTTCTCAGCATCTTCTCCAAAGATCTGACACAGTATCCAATACATACCCTTAGATCTTAAAGTAAACAAATTCAGGGAAAATGGTTCCATTGTACTGGGGCCTACAACTGTTAACCCTCCTATTTTAACAGAGAATTCTCTCAATGGGCCACTCCTAAGATGATCTCTTTGTGCATTGTAGACTTGAGCTAATGCTTCAAAATCAATAGGCTCAAGATAATTTGAAGCTTCACTAAGCTTGAAAATATTTCTAAACTCATTATCTTTGATTTCAACTAGGGTTGATCCCTTTATATTTCTGATACATCTGGCAGTAGGGTCATAATTTTGTGTGATTAGGGTCAACAAATCTACATCCATGAACACACCAGGGACCACAAGCTTCCCCACATCCAGTTCCCAGATGCTATTCAAAGGGGTGGGGGCATGTCTTTGACCAAAACCAACTTTAAAAAGACTTAGACCTGATATCCCTATTTCGGGGTCCCTTAACCAATTTCCTTTGTCATACAGGCCATCCCCAATTTTCAAATGAGGTTTTTTTGGTACTAATTCTTTGGCGCTAGCCACGACATTAGTTGACATGGTTAACTGCTCTAGAAAGTCATCACAGATGTTTATGTCCTGATAGTTCACCTTTCCTATCAATTCCCGTCTAGGTGCCATTTTGAAAGTATGCAACTATGCCAATTATCAATCAAAGTAGTTCTTTAACAGAACAAAACCACAATTCAACAATTTTCAAGTAATGGGTAAGCAAAGAACAAGAAAACCTGATTTCGGCTTGAAGAATTCTGCTCTACACCAACTTTCTCTGCAACAACTTCTTTGAAATGATACCTTCATTCAATTGATGCGAGAGTATATATGGCAATTGGGCTTCTTAACTGCGACATTAACATTGCATGCTTCGATTGTCCCTTCAGAATTGAATTCATGAAAGAATTCAAAAATTTGGCTCCAACGAGTCAAAACTATCCTGAATATTTTTTCTTTTCGCTCTTTCACTATTTTGCAGAGCATAAAACCCTTGCATGTTCATCTAGCAAAGTCATGCCAACCGTCCAATCAAATAGAACTTGCACTGCTTTTACCTTTTGACTTTTCCTCATCCGGCAACAGGCTAAAATTCCTTTTGCTATTTCGCGAACGGTAACCATCGTGGACTTTAACCCAGCGAAACCGCGCTAGCCGTCCGATCAAATAGAACTTGATCGGTCTTTATCATGTCCTAACCTGACAGTTTACCTCACTAACCATGCACCAAGTAGTTAAGGCTAACAGTCTACTTTGTTTCGCAAACGGTAACTGTCCTGCTCCTTTAGGCTGCGAAATAGCGCCCACCGTTGGATCCTCCTCGAGATACCCGCTCTTTAACAACTTTAATCTGGTAGATGTGGGCCCTCTAATTCAGCGCTATCCACCCTGGCATTTGATCTCCTAAGAAACCGACATGGCAACTTTACTTGCCGAAAACTTCCATGGGATCCACTTCTAAACTGCCCCCTGTGCATGATAGGTCACCTCTTCGTTGGCGGTATGATTCAATCTATCTGTTGGGCCCACCACCTAGTCACCAAGTTTATTCTTTGATTTATTTAACCTCAAGGCCATGTGTGACTTTCTGATTTGCCACCTAAACCACCTGGACCGCTAACTGGATTGCCATGTCATTTCGCTACTTCGCGAAGGCTAAATCTCGAGCACCTTTTGGCTACGAATCAACGCAGGCCGTTGATCATTCTCTAAACCAACCACTCTTTACTCTTTGGAAAGCCTGCCTGCTTTTGGGGCCTGCCACTTTTCGCTATTTCGCGAAGGGTAAAACTCGATCATCTTCATCCCACGAAACCACGTGATTCGTCCGATCAAAAGAGAAATGATTGGTCTTTGACTTTAGCTTTACTACCACATGGACCCACTTTCCTTTTCGCCATTTCGCGATAGGTAACTCGCGATCATCTTCATCCCACGAAATAACGCGGGCCATTAGATCTAAGGGACTTGCACTGCTTTTATTCCTTCTATTGACCACCTCGCCCGGGCCTACCATCTTTTCACTACTTCGCAATAGGTAAACCACGAGCATCTCCCGACTTCGAATCAACGCAGGTCGTTGGATCAATAAAGAGTTGCATGACACTTACAAGGCCCGATAAACATTAGAAAAAAGGCAAAGTAATATGCGTATAAAATTTAAAATATTTAAGGGACCGCCTAGGTAAATAACAATGGGGGGACACTTCTCATGACAAACGGACCCATCACTTAAGTGGTAAAAAGTAACACGGAATTAGAACCAGGTTTTTACTCAGACAGCTTGAAGGTTAAAACTTAAAACCCTTAGACCTTCCCATTGGCTTACAACAAAACAGAGGTAACAAGGTCAATACCAAACTCAAAATTTCAACAAAATTAGCCAATTATGGACCGAGAACATCCATTTTTTTAAACAGTGATAACAGGACCATTTCTTTCAGTGAGTCTTTTTGCATCGATAGTGTTATATCCTCGAAGACCTTTTCTTGTCGATGAGAACCATCTCCACTTTCCTCAAAATCTTTTATCGATGGAGTTACTATCTTCGATGAGTCCTTTCTGAAGTTGATCGGCATTTTCTCTCTTCGATGCCCCTTTTATATCGATGAGACATAGTTGGGTCTAATCGATACTGTTTGAATCTTAGATACTTCGACAGAATGCTTTTAGAATTGTTCGATAACTTATGGGTTATTACGGTATCAATGAAAATGATGATTTCTTCCAAAGAGAGATGGCTTCTATGATTTAATTTCTCAAATCAAGATATTTTACTTAATTCAGATTTGATGCTCAACAGAATGACTGCACTATCACCAATCTATCTTGAAGATTTGACTACTCTTTAGATTATGATTATGACTGTCATGATATTTCATGAGACTGCTCTATCCCCATATGAACCCCTTTGTTCCCACAAATCAATGCTTTGAACTTGACTGCAACTTTATAGTGATCATTGTCTTTGTACAGTAAGCTTGCTACTTTCTCAACTTTTGATATATTGGAGGCTCCTAGGATGGTTTCTATCTTATAGTCACAATACCTTGCTATAATTTGTAGCTATTGTATGTTTATTTGTTTTCTATGTTTATTTGTTTTCCACTCTTAACTCATAGTTCAACCAGATATGGTTCATCTTGGAATCAATGCACATCAGTTATAATCAGATTATAACCAGTCTCCTTGGTTGCAAGACCTGAACAAGGATTCTTATCATCAATTAGATGCATACTTTTGGGAATATAGAAAGACAAAAAAATATATTAGAACCGTATTTTTTGTTGAGTCATAATATGATGTGTTAATTTAGCTAAATAAGGGAACCAATGTTGTATTAGGTATAATTCCATGATGACAGTTGAAGCTTGTTAGAGATAGGGGATTTGTAGCAGTTGGCTTGTTAGGTTATGTCACAATCCTATGAAGTTCCTTGTAAACCGTTAATGTCAGTAGACATGAGACTGTTATGTAACGAATTGGATCACCTAAACCTAGAAGTTTTGTAACCAATGAAGCAACTAACTCAAGTGTATGTTAATTATCTTATGATGGCCATTTATGACTGTTATTCTTAGCAGACATTAAGCAGTTCGCTAGATAGTTGGTTAGTAAACCAGTGAGTTAGTTGGGTCAAGTGTATGCCAGATGTGGAATATTACATGTGGTATCAGAGCAACCAAGTTCAACATTGAACCTCAGGCTTTCCACCTATAAACAAAACTATATACATATGCAGGCGCACCATGGTTGAGATAATATGTAGGCGCACTATATACAAAACTGTATTCACAAGTAAATCTTTTATTCAAATCCACAATATGAAACACGGATTTTTACTGGAAGAACACAAGTAACCTTATCTCCTTTAGATAATATCACAAGCAACTGCCTACAGAAAGATGTAGTAATCCACAACATATACACAAAGGAAAGACGACTGATTATATTATGTATGTTCGCAAAATGGTACAATAGTAAGCCTGAGGCTATATTCTACTTCTTCTCTAATGATCCTTATTGTTACAAAAGTTCCCTCATTTATATGAGGGTATACATTGTCACCAAGCATCGTGGCTTTTCAACACATAACTATTAATTAGCACTTTTGTTAACAAACTGGAAGATAAACAAGTTCAACATTCCTATGCGTTGAATGTACTTATCATCTTTATACATTAGAACATCATTGTTTAGTGTCCTCATGTCGCTTTCTGTATGGAAATGATTAGATAGAATATGGTTAACACAAAGTGACAATTCTTTGTCCCGATCCAACTCTGCTAATGCTCGATTATTCTCATCAATGAACTCTTGTTTCCACTGTTCGAACAATACTAACTCACCATTACTGTAAAAAGAGGGCACCCTAGGGGTATTCCCATCATCCAGCCTCTGAAGCTCTTTCCTTAATTGATTTCTGAATTCATCATGGGACTTCAAGTAAGCCTCAGCTTCAATTTTCTCACCTAGATTAATTAGACTATTGTCATTCATCATGTCTTCCAACCGAGACCTGAGCCTTTCATGCTCTTTCAAAGCTCTAACTGTTCCAGTGTATGTTTTCCAATAGATTTCTGCAACTTACATCATACTTCCAAACCTATATTCAATGATCTCCAAAATCAACTTATTCATCTTTTGTTGTACCTTTTCTACTTGCCGAGATGTCTTTTCGGCCCTATTCCTAAAATACATAGCGTCTATCAAGGCATCCATGGCATCTCTGTCAACACCGTATGTCATCCTTGTTTGACTGATACCTGCATCAATCTGAAGCAATCTTGCTTGCAGCCTCTGTTTTTCTTCATCGATTTTCTCATATAGGCTTTTGTATGTAGAATTTTATCGAACCAGAAACTCTATCTGATCTTGGTTCAGTTTAGCGACATCCAAATTTAGTTTGGCAGTTGTTCTAGGGTTAGTCTTTCCAACCTGCTGCACCATCAAATGTCCAAAAGCTTCTTCTGTATCAACCAATATAGGTCTTTTATCTTTGGGATAGATAGCCCACTATAGAAGAGCCTTTTGATCTAGATCATATCCTGATCCTCTAAAGAGTTTATCAATCTCTTTTGGCATCATTTGCCTACTTGGGTCCTGTTTCTTGAGGAATGCATCAAACAACAAGGCAGAGTTCATGTCTTATCCAGAGTATAATAGCACACCAGCTTCCGTAAGCAATTGTCTTCCCTTCTCAGGTGTCATTTCTCTCATCACAAGATCCATCTCCTCTTGTAACTTTTGAAGCTACTGCTCTGGTTCACTATTTCTCATGTTATTCCTAATTTGAGACCCTTTATGTTGATAGAGGAATGAAGTGAACTCCTTGGAAGCAATGAAGTCACTATCAGCAATGAAATCCTCATGCTCCAGGAATCTAATGTTAGCCACTTCTCGGGCATTTAGTTGTCTTGTTGCCAAGTCTATCGGTGTATCCTCTTCATAACCAGGGGGTAATCCTCTCGAGGAGTGAATGGAACGATGCTAGATGTGGAAGCAGGAGACATATGAGCCAAGGGCTCTGTATTCCTAATAGTATCAATGTAATCCCTAAAAACATGAGGCGGGACTCCCTCAAGTATTTCCAATTCATGCTCCACAAGTTTGTTGGCCAACTCCAAGGGGTCTTCAATCTTTTGTAGCACGTTCTCATCCATTTTCCTTCTAAAAAGCTTCCATTTATAAGCCTGCATTGCTTTCTCAAACTTTATTCGCTTCACTCTAGCCTCTTCTCTACCAATGTTCTTAATGAGGTCATCTGGTAGGTAAGATTTATGCTCTCCAGCCTTCAACTTTTGTGATGACCGAGCTATCCTTATGTATCCTTCAGGATCGAAATTGGGCCTTGGATCCCCCATAGCCATGCCATAATAATCCAATTTTGTCTGCAGCAGGCCCTAACTCTTTGAACTTTTCACAATAAAATCTGAAAATACTAACAACCCAGGTACAATTGATTGTTTCCCATGGCTTGTCAGATGTTTGGTACTCACGATTGACAGTTGCCTCACAATTTCCAGACAAGCCACTCTGTTAGGGACTGTAAGTGGTAGTAAGTATGGTCTCCCTTTGAACCCATATACCCTGACTTGTGTGCAGTCTGAAAAACAATACCAATCTCCCCAATTGTGTTCAATTGAGGGATCTTCAGCGAAATCTTTTGGTCTTAGGAATCTTTGAACCTCTGGTGCAAGGGCATGATCACACGGGCATCCCAACAGTCTATATAATGGCTTGACAAAGAACTCCTCAAAATGCCAATATTGATTATTCGCATACCTCTAGTCCCATGTAGAAACCCATAGTTGCACTGGTTTTCTCATCCCAACATTGTCATATGTCCTGACACATAACTCTTATGGCCATAACCCTTCATCTTGGCCCACATACAATAGCATATGCATAAGTAAGGAATAATGCTTGAAATGAACATTGATGACATCCCCCCTTAACTTTTCTAACCCATGATTCAAAACCTCAACCAAATAAGCAGAAAAATCAAATGACCATGGCTGCAACATCCATCAAAGGATGGGCTTTTATCCCTAGCACTTGGGAAACACAGTAATAGGTATACTTGAAATATGGATGGAAAGAGTTGACATCATAGGGAGCTTTGTCATCCTGACCTAGTGGCACTAAGGACCCTGCATTCCTAGGTCTATGTATAGGGAGTCTCCACGTTTTGTAAATGTGCTCTAGGTTAAAATATTCACTTGTTAACTTCTTAAGGTCAATCAATTCTTCAAATCCCCAATCCAACTCGAACATTGTGTCAATAACCTCCTTTCCGATTGCAAGAATTGGCTCACCCATGTAGTTATATATGGTCCTGGTTTTAGGGTCATAATTGTTTGCTAATCCCTTCATGAGCTCCACATTCACGAATACATTAGCCACAGCTAACCTTCCTAAGTTCAATCGCCATAAATTGTTGATAGGCTGAGGGGCAACTCTTCTGTTGTACCCATATATGAATAATTCATACCCTCTCAATTCTGTCCATATGTCTCCAAGATCCTCAAACCGGTCCTCCAGGCCTTCCTCATCAGCTCTAATCTTCTTGGACCTCAAACTGGATGATGGGCACTGGTCAATCAGGTCCTGGGCCAAAGAACGCCCTTCTCTTTTCTATCTTTTAGGTTTTTCTTCTACAGCGATAGGTTCTTTTCCCTTTCTGGTCTTATTAGTTTTAGATGATGATTCCGTTTGAATTTTTAAAAAGAGGTCTATGTGCAAACAACTTAGCTTTATCTGTGAATTCGCCCAATTCCTATTTTCAGTTCGTCACCTGTGAATTCCTTAATGTTGTGTGCTTTGATGTTGATCCACTACTTATGGCATATTTAATCAATTAGTAATGGCCATTTTGGACAACGGTCACTCGAGCACACCTTCGAATTTAATGGCGATGTGACCTTTCGTGGGATTTGTTTCTGATTTTCGCAGTAATCAATAATCATTTCGATGAGGATATGTCTTTCGATCATTTGTTTCTTTAGTCCATCGATCTCTTTGTTTCTATCGACAATACTTTTGTTTCGAATATTACTTCGATCAAGTATTTTTCCCTTCATCGAAATATTGTATTCGGTCAATATGGTTGTCTCCTCATCGAAACATATCTGATATCCATCAGGTCTTATGTCGAAGAAACCTTAGGCTTTGGTGTGCTCCTTTATTTTTCCATCGAAATACTTCTTTCATTGATATCACTATGCCTCGTTGATGAATGAGTCTATTATCTCACCGATAAAGTTACATTGGCAAAACCACGCATATCGAGAACATGCCTTTTAACCTCCTCGAAACCTATATCCTCATCAATATCTTTTATCGATATAGCTTCCTTTTGTCTAATCGATATTATTCTTTCGATGAAAACGCTCCTTTCAGTGGGTCCTTTTTATGTTGCACCGATAGTATTATTTCCTCGAGAACTTTTCCCGTCGATGAAGACCCCCTCTGCTTTCTTCGATATCTTTTGTCGATGAAGTTATTATCTTCGGTGAGTCCTTTTTGGAATTCATCGGCATTTCCTTCATTCGATGGTTCTTTTATATCGATGAGACATCGTTGGGTCTCATCGATCTGAATTCAAAAGGTATCGATGAGACCCAGCGATGTCTCATCGATATAAAAGAGCCATCGAAGGAAGGAAACATCGACATCGATAATTTTTCTTTTTTTTTTGATAAAAATTATCATCGTCGGAATTACGACGACTACCAAGCTTTCGACCGACGATGTAATCGGCAGACATACAGCGTCAGCAGAGTACATTGGATTGTTGTATTTCCGACGGGTATGGCATCGTCGACCAATCCAACGCCAAGTTTTCGACAGTTGATTTTGTCAGCACTCCGACGAAAATTCATCGCAAATCCGACAAACGGTTGTTGGAAATCAGCTCCGAATGTACTAGTGGTTGTTCTCCCTCAAAGAAGCCTGCCTCTTCTATTCAAAAAAAATTGGCTTTGAATATCTTCTTGAGTGGGTTAATTGAAACCCTACCATTGGCTGAGCTACAACCTTCTGCAAAATGTTGATTGGATCTACCGACATTCCATTGATGATTAATAAAGTCTGATCGAAATTTATATATATAAAAATTTATAAATATATCTTGAATAAAGTCAATCGAATTTTTATTTTTTTTGGATAGGTAAAAGGTCATAGCCACAATATTTTTGAATTATTATTATTATTATTATTATGTTTGATTAGATTGACCCAAGACCTTCCCCATCCTATGGAAGGCTAAGAGTCACAACTTAGAATTCCACTTTAGATGTCCCTATTGGGAATTAAACTTGGGTTCCCACAATGAAAACCCAGTGTTTTAACCAGTTAAGCTCAACCCCTTGAACAAAGTCAATCGAAATTTATAAATATAAAAATTTAAAAATTCTAACAGCTTTTACCCCTCTTTTAGTTTTTTTTTTTAAATTAATCTATTTTTTTAATTTTTCTATTTTAAAATAAGTAAAAACATTGATGTATGAAATCTAAACATTTTGTAAATAAAATTAAATAATTCAATTGTTTGAAATGAATCATGTTTTCAGTCATTTCAGGTATTGCACATTTCATATAAAAGAATTTAAACAAGTTTAATGTTTTCATATACAAGTTTACTTAAAGCTAATTTTCTCAAAAAACAATGAGGGGAGTTTATGATTTAATATTTAATGCTAATCATTTTCCTATCCATATTATTTTCAATCATGTTTGAAATGAACTCCAAACATTTTGTAGATAAAATTAAATAATTCAATTGTTTGAAATGAATCATGTTTTCAATCATTTGAGGTATTCCACATTTCATATAAAAGAATTTAAACAAGTTTAATGTTTTCATATACAAGTTTACTTAAAGCTAATTTTCTCAAAAAACAATGAGGGGAGTTTATGATTTAATATTTAATGTTAGTCCTTTTCCTATCCATATTATTATTAAACAAAGTGTTCGTTAAAAACCTTATAGAAATTTCTAGAATTTGAAAACGTGGAACAATGCATTTGAATATCAAATGAAAGATGTGTGCACTGATTTTGTTTCTCTCTTGATTTAATAATGTGGAGAAATAATAATAATTAGCACATGACATAAAAAATATATGAAATTTTAGGGAAGGTTTAACGCTTTTATCTTTTCATTCTCATTGGCTAGAAGATTTTATTCAAAATTTTAATTGACAAGGAAAAAAAACCAATAAAATTAGGACTTCTTATCGATGAAAAATAAGAAAAAAAAAAAAAGGGTGACAATTAAATTTGAAAAGTTAAAAGTGGAGTAAACTATAGAATGAAAATTTAATTTTTTCTTGACACTATTCTCAAACTAAAATTAATTGAATATTCATAAGACTGAAAAAAATTAGTCTATGACTTATAGGCAAGGACCAATAATATATTTGCCAAAGGTAATTATTAAAAATAAAAGTATTTGTAAGTTATGATTATAACTAAAATTGCTTTACATCAGTTCTTGAATATAAATTTTAAAAAATGTTGTAGAAATAAAAAGTATTATGTTTAGATTGAAGAGGTATTTGGAATTGTGTAGACACCTAAAACTCAGCATGTCCTTCAACACTCCTAAAACTAATTAGATATCACCTTTTGACGTCATTTAGTCATTAGTCTTCTTAACACCACATTGTCGCCTTCTCACACATCTATCATATTTGTCAAATCAATTAGATAAATGTTTAGTCAAATTAATTAAATAAATAAGATTTATTTATCCTCCTATTGGTAATGGCATTGTGATGCTTGAATTGAGAATTGTGGTTCTTTCCACCAAGGTTCAAAGTCATACTGGGCATTATTATTGTGTGTTCATGTCGAGGATGAGATCCCTTATCTATGGCATCACCAATTCATAGCTCTAGTTAAAAGCATTTACTTAAAAAATGAGGTTAAAAATTATCCCCACATCACCTTTCTCTAAAAATTAATTGGATAAGTACCTTATCATTTGATTAATTATTGAGAATAAAACCTAGATATATAAACCTAGATTTTTGCCATAATCAATAAATAAGAGACAAAAATCAAACTAGCTTTGCATCTCAACCTTCCATTTTTATTCTATGTTAACAAATCTCAACCATTCACTATCTTATCAAATGTTATACTTCCATTCCAACACCTAGCTCTTATACTTCATGTGACCCTTGTCACATGAATACACCTTTAATCCAAACCCTAATCCTCAATCAATTATAGCCATCCATCAATTAATGCATCCTGGCCCTTGATTTATCTGTAAATTAAAAGCTTCTTCTCTCATTTGGGAATCCATTATTATCATACTATTACAATGACAATTTTTTTATTGAATCGTATCAATCCAACTATGATATCAATGTTGGATTTATGAGCAACCACATCCAATCTATCAACACATTAAATAGGTGATATTTTTTAGGATTGCATATGTTTAGTTTGAATAGGCTAGATTTGATGCATATTTAAGTTATATCATTTGCATGCAATACAAATTGTATTTTAAAAACTTAGAAAATGTAAGCATTATTACTATTACATTGATTAGTTGACATGTAGTTAGTGACACTTGTGTAATTGGCAACTACATTTTTCTTTATGTAAAAAATGTATGCCCTATTCACAACGAATCAATGGATAATCAAACATTTTTTAATTATTTACTATCAAAGTAGATTTGAGAGAGAAAAATGTTAACCATCAATAGCACAATGTTGTCTCTCATGTTTTATGTTCTATTGATTATTTTGACGATACCTTTATAATTGATAACATCTATAAGGAATTAAGGATGTTGAGGTGAGAATAAGGCACTTAAGGTGAATGTTCTAGTGAAGGGAATAATACAAGATGTTTGTGGACTAAAGAGCAACCTTCCAAATTCAAGATATTTCTCAGCAAGTGTTTTCCTCCTTCCCTTTTCTTCACTACCATGCGCAAAGATAGATAGACTACAATGAAAGAATCAACATGAATATGATGTCAAAGCTCAAGGAGATAGAGTGTGATTGAGTGTAGGATTTAAGAATTTGTAGAGAGAGAATTTTATTCAAGAGACAATGTTCATAGACTAGTCTAGGATCTAAACAAGAGTATCTCGATAAAAGATTACTTGAAGAATAATACCAATTTGGCTCTATGAAGCTTTTATTCCTATACCAACATGAAAGTTCCTAAAGATTGAAGTAATTGTTGAATATTTTGTCATTGATGTCAAAGGTTGATATTCAAGGTCATATAAATTTTTGAGGATTACTCAAATAAAGAATGGAATGAAATGCTTATCAAGTTGTTGATTATTCATCAAATCTTCATCAGCTGCTTGGTTACTTGCTCGAGCTACGTGGTTGCATGCTTGAGCTACTTGGTTATCTAATTGAGTTACTTGAGTTGGTTGGTTGCATGCTTGAGCTACTTGGTTGTCTAATTGAGTTACTTGAGTTGGTTGGTTGTCCAATTGAGCTAGTTGGTTGTCTACTCGAGCTGGTTCCTTGTCCACTTCACCTACCTCCTAGTTTGCCATGTCACTAGTTGAATATTCTAGAGGCACAATTTCATTAATAATATTGGTGTGGTAACTTTTAGAAATGTTGGAATAATACTGAAGTTACGCGCTTTCAAAAGATTTTTGGTTTAATTATAGCTCTTTAATTATATGGAGTCGAATATTCCAAAGCATGGAACCAAATGGTATGACAATTTTTGGCAAGTGGCGACTTATTTGAAACAGATTCTTTGATTTTATTTATCTTATTTTGGGTGCAATGGCTACAAAAGATTTTGTGCATGTGAATGGGGCAGCTCCAAGTATGTCAATGCATGGTTTTTGTGGAACAATTTTATTTTTATTTTTTAGCGATTAAAGACCAAGCCTGAAATTTGACAGCCTAGAAAATTATTGGATAGTATGCATTGACATCTATCTTTTCTAAAACCCGTATATATGAGACTTCAAATTATAAAGTAACCATATATATTATTATAATTTTTAATATCTTTATGTAGTATTTTGAATATTTATTATAAAAATACAAATTTATTTTGAATATTTTGAAATAGGAGAACAGAATTGTTTCTAATCTTATAATATTTTAATATAAATTTTTGTTATCTTTTTTCTTATATGAATTTAGAAACTTGTTGTAATTGAAATGATATTTTAATATGAATTTTTAGAATAATTGTTTTTAATTATAAACAAGAGTTTTTGGTATGAATTTAAAAATTTACATAATAATTAAAAAAAATTGTATATATTGCTGATTTATCATTATTTCCTACATTTTTACACTCTTTTTATCTATATCAGATATCATGTATGATATGAAAGTATAAGGATTTTCATTTCTTTTTAAGGAACAACTCTATTTTAATTATCATCTTTCGCCAAATTAAATTGTAAACAACCACAAGTAAAAAAATTTAATATCATCATTAAATTCTTTGAGAATAATATTTTTAATATTTTATTTAAATTTTTTTTGTTTTGATAATTAATATTTTTTCTTAAACATCAAATGAAAAACGTTACAATGATGAAACCATCATTAAAACATTCGTGACAGGCAGTCGGGCTTATTAAAGATCATTCTTATAATAGCTGGGCGTCGTTGTTTTTGGTTATTATTAACGTATGAAGGAAAACTGGTAATGGCGCAATTACTGAGACCAACAACTGTCTGTAATTTTTTTTCTTTGTTGAGTGGTGAACATAATAGAGTCAGTTTTTGAAAATAGTCAAGTTGTTGGAGTTTGAGTCAGTTTTTCAAAAATAGTCGAGCCCGCTGAAGTCGTTTTCTTTTATGAAAGAGTGGATGCATCGTTTGTGTATGTTGGGTGATAATTTCTTTCGCTGTGACTGGGCGGTGTCATTATTTATTGAGTCAAGCATGATATTGAAGAAATGGACTTTTTGTGTTGAAGATGTTATATAGAAGCGGAGTAATTTACTAAGAGTGCAGGGTTAAATATTCTTCCTTGACTGCGCGTTTTGAATTCGTCCTTGATGTCTTTGAATTGATGAGTCGAGCAGCGTTTTGAGGTAGCAAATTAAGTTGTTGAGGAAGCATGTTGGAGTTGTGTGATGGAGTCGTTTTTTTTTTCTTTTTTGAAGAGTTGATTTGTTGCTTTAGCAGTACAACGTTGACTATCCTTGAAATGACTGGACGTTAAGGAGTTCTTTGTGCATGAGATTTTTGAGTCGGAGGGGATTGAAGAAGCTTTGTGTGTGATTTCTTGGGTTGGTGAAATCGAAGGATCTGGGTGAATAAAAAAATTAGATTGGTGTGGAAACAGAATTTTTATGATATCAGGTTCAGTGTATTTTTCAGTTGGTGTTCAAATTAAAGTTGGTGCTTCTGTTGTTCAGAGTTACCACTTTGAGGATGGATGGTGCTTTCAGTGAGTTGGTGTTCATTTATGTAATTTGGATTGGTGCCCATTAATAAAAGCTATTGATGTGTCGTGGATAGAGGATAGATGGTGCTCTCAGTGAGTTGGTGCTAACTCATGTAATCTGAATTGGTGCCCATTTCATTAATAAAAGCAATTGATGTGTCGTGGTTTTTTATCCGAAAAGATTTTGCAAATGAAATTTGGCGTCGTCCTTCTTGATGTTTGCTCTATCAATTCTATATCTTTGTTTATGTCGTTTCATGTGATTAAAAGTTTAAAATACTGATTAACAGGCTCTCATTTTTACGGTTGTGGTTGTGGATTGTCAAGATCAGCAAGCTCATTTTGATTTAAATCATCAAGATGATATTTTGGCTTCAGAAGATGAAGCACTATGGTTGGCTCTTATTGAAGACCATGGATCACGCAGATGTCCTGGCTTGTTCAGACATTCGCACCATATCCTAGACAGCTAGCAAGGCTTCAAAGCCAAACATAGGAAAGAGCTGCAATCACAAGGCAAGGAAATCCAAAGCAGAAAAACTAAGGCTGGAAGCAATGAATTCGATAGACAATGGCACTCATTGAATAATGGAAGCGCTTCCATACTCAGTGAACAATGGAGGCGCTCCTGATGGAAGCGCTCCTCATCAGAAGCAAATGGAAACAAAAGAAAAGTCGATATCTAGAGTTCAAGCATAGTTGGGCAGAGATGTTTTCTTTAGTAGTAGTGCTAGTTTTTGTAGATGTCTCTTTGTGTATTTCCCTTTGTCTTTTTCTACTATCCAATTTCAGTCTGAAACTTTTTATTATTATTATTATGTTATATGGGAGTGGGTCCTCAACCCACAACTTAATTCTACTGCCATATTTGTTCTTTGAAATTTTTATGTAAAATCAGAATATATCTTTGAGATACTTATTTCATTTAAAATACAAATCTGATCAAAATAAATCCAAAATTTTCAATATGTTTTTCTTTTCAAAACAACTAATATTATAAACGACTTTATTCCTTTTAGAAAGTGAGTACATGAGCTTTACTTTCCCTATTTTGTTGGAGGCTTAATGCGTGTTAAAAGTTTAAGAAAATAACGAGATTTCCACGTCCTGGCCCACAAGATTCTTCTAGTCCAGAAATTTCTTTTGGATACAAAAAAATAAAAGAATGGACAAATTTGGATCGTCCGTCATAGAAGAGCCGACCAGAAAATAGGCCCCATTTTAGATTATTTTATTAAAAAAAAACTTTATAATTGCAGTTGTCCCGTCTTTATAATTTTTTCATTGTGACATTTTGTTACTTATTGATTGATTCGTATCTAGAAAATTCTTTTCTCCGACAAGTTTTCTGACTTGACTAAATTTACATATACAAAAAATCTCCTCCACTACATTTTTTCTCACTTGATTCACTCTCTTCCGCAAGCGTCTTTGTCTTGAAATTGCCTTTGAAAACATCTCCTTCCCAAACAGATTTTCTAACATTGACTAAATTGTGTCCGGACAAATCTTCTCCACTACAAATTACTTGACTTCCCTTGGACTAATTTTTATCCTGTCTACTGGCCTTGAAATCAATCGTTACACAGTAAGACACCCCTCCTCATTTATTCTATCAGCGTTCACTTGAGTTTTCTCAGAATGGAAATGGCTTCCTCTTCCACAGCCAAGCAACATGAATCTCAGCTAGAAAACGCTTTTGATCAACTTGCACCTTACTATGAATCTACCTCATCAGACCCGTGGGATATATTTATTAATCATCGTGGAAGTGATGTCAAGCACACATTAGCTGCTGCCATCTACCATAAACTTCATCCCATGGGATTGCATGTGTTTCTTGATGTGGAAGCTCTTAAGCCTGGTGATGTCGTGCCAGCAGAAATACAGCACGCCATAACTAGTGCTGCCCTTCACATTGCCATTCTTTCTCCCAACTATGCTGAATCCCCATGGTGTTTGGCTGAGTTGTGCTTACTGCTCAAAACTGGTGCTAAAATCATTCCCATTTTCTATCATGTTGAGCCATCTGACCTCAGATGGATTGATGTAGGAGAAGGTACGTATGCTAATGCATTTTCAGAGCATGGGAAGAAGCGAAAATACTCCCCAGAAAAGCTTGACGAGTGGAGAAGGGCACTCTACAACATTTCATTCCATTCCGGCTACAAGGTTAAAAATAACGAGTATGTATTACTTCTGCACTCAAAGTTATATAAAATAAGAATAGTAACCGAGCTGCGCGATTGATATTATTTATCTTTCCAACGAAAAACAGAGTATTCATATATTTACTTATACGCAGTCTTCTTTAAAAGACTCAATAGAACTGTTCTATATTTACTAGCCTACTCAACGTATATATAAATGCAGAATAAAAATAGAGCTGTGCAATTATTATTATTCATCTTTACAAAGAAAAAAACAGAGTATTCATGTATTTACTTTTAAACAGTCCTCTTAATAGACTCAATCGAACTATTCTGTTTACTCACTAACCTACTCCAAACCTATTCTTAACATCGCTTGCAAAGCTATTTTATATACCATCTTTCATTAAAGAGAGAGTCCTAAACCCACATAACTCAATCCTTAAAAACATGGCTTTTTATCACATCTCTCAACAAAATTTTATTTATTTTTTTGTCTTCCATGCTAATTCTGAAATCTCTTCTGTTGATTCTATTTGTATTCTGTTTTGTCGATACTAGTCAAGCAGAATACTGTGTTCTATTTTATTTAAAGAGTTCACTTAAAAATGTCAGGGATGAGGCCAGAATTTTGAAGAATATTGTGAATTGTGTAATCAAAGTCATGAATAAAGTATCCTTGCCCGTAGCAGAGCATCCGCAGGGATTGGATGAGCTTGTACAAGGCTTCCAATCAGTTGCAAGTAAAGAGAGAATACTAATTACGGTGATCGTGGGAATGGGAGGTAGTGGTAAGACCACACTGGCCAAAGAGCTATTCAACAGGAACTTTTCCTCCTTCAAGAAATGCAGTTTTGTTTTCGATGTGCGAGATGCAGCATCAAGGAATGCTCTAGCTGACAAACAGAAAAAGCTTCTTGGGGACCTTGGTCTCGATCATATGCCATTCGATCATGTAGATGAAGGCAAGGCGGTTCTAGCAAATCGTTTGAGCTCTCATCGAGTGCTCATAGTTTTGGATGATGTTGATCACGTCGACCAGCTGAATTCTCTACTGCCAAATAAAGACAATCTTGGATCCCAAAGTATGGTCATTGTCACAACACGAGAATTGGGAGTTCTTACTACGTGGGGTCTCTCCTCCATTTATAAAATGCCAGGACTCAATAGGTCACATGCCGAGAAACTCTTCTGCTGGCATGCTTTCTTGCAACCCTCCCCACCCGCTGGATTTAAATCTCTGGTTGAAAAGTTCTTAAGGGCAGGCAATGGTTTGCCTCTTTCACTTAAGGTATTAGGGGGTCAGCTATATGGCAGAAACTCGAAAGATACCTGGCAATCCCAATTGAAAAAACTATCAAGAATATTGCCTACCGACATCAAACAAAGGCTACAAGTTAGCTACGAGACACTTGATGAAGAAGAAAAGGAGATGTTCTTGGATGTTGCTTGTTTTCTCATTGGAGAAAATAAAAGCAGGGCCATAGCATTATGGGATGGATCAGGTTGGAGTGGTGTGCATGGCTTAGAAACACTTGTGAATAAATGTCTTGTGGAGCTGGTTTCCGACCCAGTCTACCCTGGGCAAAGTCCCTCCTATGCGGATAAGATAATGATGCACGATCATCTTAGGGATATGGGAAGAGAAATTGCAAGTAGACATTCTTCCTATCGTATTTGGTTTCCAGAGCAAACTTTTAACATAATGCAACATTCCCTGGTAAGATTAACACTGGCAAACGTTCTTATATTGTAAGCTTTCATTAATCATTGATAAGTGAAGGTCTTATAGACTAGTTTTGGTCGGGTTTAAATAGTAATTAACTCATCTAAAAGAAAAGTGTGTAATTTCAGACGAGTTTAAACCCAAATACTCATTTGTCCCTTAACATGCTTGCCTCTCCTTTCACTAGTGTTTGATTGAAAAGCTTTGTATTTCTGATTTGTTCATTCAGGAAAGAAAGCTTATTCGAGGGATTCAAAATGCCGATGCCTTTTGTACGTTCAAAGAGTACCGGCATCCATATATGGGAAATTCAAATAGACAATCTAAAATCCCTCGATTGTCTATTAAGTTAGACATTCTTTTTGTCAGAGGAAATGAGTTCACAGAAGAATTTGCATCATTATCTGAAGACCTTGTGTGGCTCCGCTGGGAGAATTTTCCTCATAGAAGCCTTCCATCATGGCTTACAGTGAAAAATGTAAGTGTTTTGGAGCTTTCAGGTGCTAATGAGTTGGAAGAACTGTGGGAGAGCGATGCGGATGTAAGTCTTTTTTGTTCTTCTTGAACAAGAATACTCAAACTTTTCAATACTTCATTATTTTTAATTGGAATTAAATATGATATTGGTTGCCTGCAGCCTCCATTGCAATTGAGAGAGCTTATCATATTTGGTCAGAGTAAACTGCACTCGCTTCCAAACTCAGTGAAGCATCTTCGGTACTTGAAAAAGATTGACTGTTATTTTAATGGTGGCAGTTTGCCAGAAGAGTTATGTGGCCTCCAGTCACTGGAGTTCTTGGCTTTATCAAACAGTGCAGTGCTATCGTCTCTACCTGCTGGTTTTGGCAATTTACTAAGCTTGCAGCATTTATCCCTACAGTTTTGCCGTCACTTGAAGACGTTGCCAGATTCTTTCGAGCAGCTGATACACCTGAAATATTTAAATTTATCAGGTTGTGAGGTGCTATCTTCATTGCCTACTGGTTTTGGCGATTTGATAAACTTGCAGACTATAGATCTGGACTCTTGTAAGCAGCTGAAGATGTTGCCAGATTCATTCAAACACCTGATACACCTGAAATCTATAAATTTAAGGCACTGTGAAAAGATTAAATTGAGGTTGGATATGCTTGAGTACATGAGGAAGCTTGAGTATTTGAACCTCAGCTTTTGCAAGGAAATGGAAGATTTGCCTCTTCAAATCATAAATCAGGCATCCCTGACAGTGTTGGATCTACAAGGTTGTATCAATTTAAAGGGTTCACCTACAAACATTGGCGAACTGGGCAAGTTAAAGTCGCTAACAATTGAAAGTCTTCTGTTGTTAAGCTTGCTAAATTTTGCTGGAAGCTTATACTGCTTGATAAGTATATCAATAGTAAATTCTGTCAATGAAACGACTTTTGATACCGGGGCTACTTCTTCCGTTAAAACACTCAAGGAATCACACTTAGAAGACTACCAACAAGTTTCCAGGATGTTGATTTCCAATGATAGTTGTCCCAGTCTTGGAACTCTAGAAATTTGGTGGAATCACCATTTAATGGAGATAGAAACGCTTCCAGTGTCACTCAAGATTCTAGATATATGCAAGTGCAAAGTGCTGAAGAACATCAAGTGTATTGGTAGTCTTGTAAACCTCAAGAAACTGGAAATATCTGAGTGTCCGGAGATAAACGAGCTTCCAAGTTTTTTATACTTGGCTTCGCTAAAAAAATTCAGAATTAATGATTGCCCAAAAGTTGAGAAAATAGAATGTTTGGAACACTGTAAGTCATTGAAGACACTGAAAATAGGCTCCAAAGTGCCAGGAATACCGAATTTAGAGAAAGTACAAAGATTGGAAAGGCTAGAGCTCGAATGCAACACCATATCAGCTCTTAAATCTTGTATTCAGTCTATGAAGGTAATAGAAGCTGTTGCAAATTCAGGGTTTTCATTATTCTGAAAATGTTCATGTTTATGACTGAATGTTTGGCATATGATACAATTTGTAGGAATGTCCACGTGAAATGGAGATACAAAGTAGCGTGATCCAGTTTGTGAAGCCAACTGTAAACGCTTTGGAGTTTCCTGGTCTTACGTTCATGGAGATGGAAGCAGGGTCCGCTCTTTCAATGATTCGGGATTCTGCTTGTATTTTGTATTATGATGAGAAGAGGAAAGTGGTATATATAGGTGTGTACCTCCAAAACGCAGGCTATTGTGCATACAACTATGCAACAAGATTTAGAGGGAAGAAAGCAATGGTAGTGACAGGCCAAGAGGGAAGAATTGTGCAAGCATTTTACCAATTATTCGCACTCCTGGAATAGTTGGCTCTTGCACAATGCTCAGACCTGGCACAATCACAATCTTGACAAAGGCAGCAATAGCAACTTTACAGTTTTGGTTAGATATCTTAAGGTTGTTTGTCTACTAACAATTTGCATTTATGTGTGAGCGAAATGTAATTAACTATTATTTTAGGAAGAGGTGAGTATGAGAATGTAAGAGAAGGGAGTGCTGGTGTAGGTTGTATTGTTGAGAACAAGTGAATTATATAATGGTGTATAAATTTTGTATATAAATTGTAGAATAGTTAGATCTTGTTTTATATTTTGTAATTTAAAAGAGTACAGTTCTTTTATTTTAAATAGGATTTCTTGTTATGAGAACATATGAATATCACAAGGAGATTTTTCTTTTAACAAAAGTAATACTAAATTTCTCTAATAACAAGTTTTATATAGAATTAGAAAAATGTATTCAAAAGAATAAGTTTCAAAGTGTCTAGAAAGAAAGCACAAGGAAGCTTCTAGAATAGTACAAAGCAGTTATTTATTATATTATACTAGCTAATCAAATATTATTTTCTAATTTAGAGACAAAATCTTATCGATATGCCTTGGAGATTTTTCTAACAAAAAGTAATACTAAATTTTTTTAATAACAAGTATTATCACAGAGAGACTTTTCTTTTAACAAAAGTAATATCTTATGAATATCACATGGAAATTTTTCTTTTAACAAAAGTAATACTAAATTTTTTTAATAACAAGTTTTATATAGAATTAGAAAAATGTTTTCAAAAGAATAAGTTTTACAGTATCTAGAAAGAAAGCACAAGGAAGCTTCTAGAAAAGTAAAATTGCGTGTCTAGAAAGAAAGCACAAGGAAGCTTCTAGAAAAGTACAAAGCAATTATAGATTATATTATACTTGCTAATCAAATATTATTTCTAATTTAGAGATAAAATCTTATCAATTTCCCCTTATTTAGAAGATAGTTTCCCATTTCATCTGAAGATGAAGGAAAAGTTCCTCAGACTCACTTTGTTTAGACTGCAATGTACACTTACAAACAACTAATTATGTAGTGGTAGTCCCTCTCTTGCTAGTGTGTGTCCAAACATCAAAAATGAAGCCTACTTTAAAAAACAAGGTTAAAACTCCAGAATATTATATTTGGGATGAGAGAGTTGAAATTGTTTTGTCCAATAACATTTGAAGTATGGAACTCCAGAATATTATATTTGGGATGAGAGAGTTGAAATTGGTTTTTTCCAATAACATGTGGCTCATATTGCTTCCACTAGTTAACATCAATAACCTCATGAATGCTAAGCTAGAAAAGGAGATCAAACTTGCAACCATTATTTTCTATTTGTCGAGTAATGGTATACTATTCAAATTGAATAGTATTGAGCTTATGATACTCTGACCTTTAAACATTTGTTTATTCATAGAAAGTTAGATTTTATCCCCAACCTAGAAGCTGGAAGGGATGTGATGCTTAGCTTATCATAGACCTCCTTAGTCTTAGCCTAAGAAGTCTAAAGAGCTGCCTACATTTTTGCAGGAATATTTGTCATGTTTTCAAAAAAAATCAGAAACCTGTTTGTATTCATTTTGTTGATGTGATGAAGTTGGAGGAAGAGAAAGTAGAATCTCATATGTAGCATGATAATGATATCTATAATATACCTCAAAAGGAGCATGGCCTATAGAGACATGTGAAGATCAATTTCAGTTGTGCTAATATCATTGTTTTCTCTTACTATAGAATATCCTTACAGAATCAACTGAAGTCTAATTGGCAATTTTAGTTTAGCCATTTATCTGTGGATAGATAATTGTAGAATAGTGAAGTTATGACCCCGAAAGGAGTCAAGTGATTTCCAAAATTGAATCAAAAATCTAAAATCATGATTAGAAATAAGAAAAGAAACGAACAAAAATCACACCATAAACTACTAAAAAATAATTATACAACCTTAAGAGCATCAACAATTTTTCTTATAAAGAATGAAGACAGTCGTTTATAAAAATCAACACACCACCACAAAGAAAGAATCATGCTGTCTCGAGGTAGAAGGAAACCCACTAAAAAGCCATAGAAATAAACTCCCATGATTGAAAAGGAAACCCACTAAAAAAGGCCATAGATATAAACTCCAATGATTGAGTAGGTATAGAAAGTGTTTGATATAAAAAATGTTATTAACAGGCTTAAATTCACTACAAAGAGAATGATTGAATGAAATATTGCTTTCTAAGAAGACTTGTTGAATTTATTGTCACACCTGAATTTCAGATAAGATTTTGCTTGTATTGAGCATTTAAACTGTGAGTTGTGTGCTCACTCACTACCCCTAATCCCTAAGTCTTTCAATCGAGTCATTGGTACTCAAAATTCAAATTTCGCAATACAGCATGTTAAACGCTTCTCGCAGGTGTTGTATTATTGAATGGGCATACAAAGGGTCACTCGAAGCCTTTGTGAAATTTCACTACTCATACAACAGCTATATCACAAGCCTATATTGCTAATCATTTGGGGATATATGTTGTTATATATTATATATATTGCTTATCAGATGTTTCTGTTTCCCCAATAGACTTACTATGTTGGTAACTAGCCCGTACGCTAACACCAACTGCATGATTTTTTCTATGATCTTAGTGAATCTTGCATTAAAATCAAAGACAGATTTATTGACCCTTCTGTAATATTAGTGAATTCAGTTATACTAAATCTTGAGTCTGTTTTATCACCACAATGTTCACTGAAAAATTTTTGGAATTCTACCCAAGAGTAGATACTTGAATCAGGCAATTTTCTGTACCAATCTCTTGCTTCGTCCACAATAGATTATACAAACAACATCATAAGAACATCTTCCTCTTCAATTTTATAATCATCTATCCAATTTATAAATGTTTCCAGATGATCTTCACCTGATAAAGCATTCTTACCAAAAGAAAACATTTCCATTACAGACCTTACTCCAATTGGAACTGGATTTGGGTATCCAGGGTCCCAGTGAAGTCTAAGCATTTGTATCTCTTCAAATTCAATGGTGGTCTAGCTAGAGTCTGAAGACCACTTCTTCTAGCTGGAATATTTTTTGATCCGCCAGGAGCTATTTCTCCAACATTTACTTTCACTTCTCCATAACAGACCTTAAGTCAATTGGAACTGGATTTGGGTATCCAGGGTCCCAGTGAAGTTTAAGCGTTTGTATCTCTTCAAATTCAATGGTGGTCTAGCTAGAGCCTGAAGACCACTTCTTCTAGCTGGAATATTTTTTGATCCACAAGGAGCTAATCCCCCAACATCTACTTTCACTTCTGGTTTTGGGACTAAGCTTCTAGCATTGTTAACTAGAAATTTTGGAGTAGAATTTCCAAGGTTAGCATAATCTTTTGGACTGATCAATATTTCTTAAGGTTTCAATCTTTCTCTTCAAATCATCTTTGATTCTTTGAGCTTCCATTCAATCCAATTCAGACTTAAGTTCATTTACTTATTTTAGGAGATATTGCTCTCTTCAATTCCCAACCCTCTTCCCCACTTTGATTGCTCCCGGCGAGTCATCATCAGTCTTCACATCATCCCTTTGATCTCTCAATCTAGAGACATCAATTTCCTTATACCAATATGGATCTTCTCCTTGTTTTATGGGAGACAACATTTTCATCAAATGCAGTGTTTCTTGGATTGGCTTTAGGGGAAATTACTCTAGAAAATAACTTCTTTTTTCAGATTCTATTTGTATTCTTTCCCTTTCCTTCTCAAGATTATTTAAGATTTCATGATATTTAGGACCCATCCCAGTATTTTCACCTGTATCCAAATTTAATCTATTCTTTGATTTATTAATATCACAACTAGAGGATTTATTCCTATCACCAATATTTTCGTTATGCTTTGAAGAACAAGTTTTAGGAGTGGAAGGCATGCCCGTATTTTTAGCTTTTCAAGTTTTCCTTTTACTTATCTCTTGCCAATTTCTTGTTTGGATCATTTTGAAATAGAGACCTTCTACCATTTATGTCTGATGATACTTATGCAATTTGACCAATTAACCTTTGACAAAGTTGCCACCCTAAGAAGGGAAAAACAAATAACCTTTATCAAATGCCTTGACTTCTCCATTTACATCCAAAACTTTAGGTATTAGAACCTCCTCCATAACCTTCTCTACCTCCTTGCTCTGCTTCAACTGTTCTTTCAATCCCTTAATTCTTGACAATGAATGTTTCCCTATCTTGGAATGTTGTATCCACGGAGCTAGATTAACGGGTGGTAGGCTCAAATTGGATACCTTGTGGGGGAGAAAGTAGTGATGTACCTGATTATACTCTTGCATCAATTCAATGTGATCCCTCTGCAACTTCTCAAATCTACTTGCAACTTCTTGGTTGCAACTTTGAATAATGTGGTGCTCAACACCAAGGATGTGACTTGCGGGTTGTCAACTACCTAGTCCCCAAACAATAAGGCTGTTGATAAGCTCATTAATGTCTCTTGCAACCTGAGGCTTCATGTTTTAAAAGCCACTACCCATATTGCCAGCATCTCAAATATTGTGCTAAATCCATATCCAAAGTATAAATCATCGATCTCTTCTTTAGATGTAAATAAATCCTCATATGTGTTCTACCTCTTGAATATGTCAAGTGCAATTGTTAAGGTTATGTCCCATTCTAGCAGCAATAAGCATCCACTTTCCCTAGCAATCCTAACCCTTCCTCAAGGGTAATGTTGTTGACATGGAAGTCAACCTATTCCATAACCATTTTGGTCATCTCCCGTGTTTCTTCCTCTATCGCCTCTCCCTTTTATTTGTTCAATATTTGAAAGAAACTCTATGTAGGCAAGGACTCTTATATCATTTACAACATCACCTCCCACCCTAAGATCAAGCAGCATTCTATCATGTGGAACACCATCAATTTGTATTCATTGTGGGGAAGCTAGGATTTGATTTACCTCCTCTATATCTAGCACATTTTTCTCCCACCTCTTTTGTTATAGTGTAATCAATGGGATAGTCAATTGTTGAACCCCTCTCTATTGTTTGGGTTGCTTGGGTAGGTATAGTCTTAATAGCTTCAATCACCATTGCTTCATATTGTTGAATAGGTTGTTCAACTTTTTGTTCCTACGGTTAGGCGTCATCTCTGACTTGCCTTTCAGTTGTTGTGCGAGCCTTGAATTCAAGAGTAGAAACATTATCAAGCATTGTTTGCATCCTAAGAATAGGATCTGCAATGTCTACATATGCTCCATTATAACTTCCATCAGCTTGTTTTCTTTTTTCTTCTCCAACGAGGATGGCATACTATTTCTCCTTCCTTTCCTTGATCTCACTACCTATGAAGTGTTCAAGGTCACAAATCCTTCTCAAATCCAACCTTATTCTATAGGCTTGCACTTTTAGATCCAACAACTCCAATCCTTCTTTTGCGGTAATTACAAAATCAAAAAAATGTGACTAATGGGGGCAAGAAAGAAACCTTCTTCTGTGTTCTCAAGAGCAATTTGTCTGACTCATTCAATTGCCACATGGCCTCGATGTAACCAATTCTCTCTACTACATAATTTGATATAATATGGGGCTCAACTTCTCTTCCATAGATTGTGATAGTTGTGGTGTTGGAATGAAGGAATCAATCACCCTAACTATAATTTTCCCCCCTCTCAAGCCAATCTATTCTTGTGTTACATCCCACTTGTGCCCTAGTTGTTAATATGTAGAACTTACGCCCTAATATATGTTTGCACTAGTGCATTTATGATATACTTGCAAGATGTTAATGTGCCCTAGTTTTCATGTTTATTTTGAATGAATGTGCCCTAGTTTTTATGTTTATATGGATTGAATGTGCCCTAGTTTTTCATGCTTTATTTGAATGAAAATGCCTAGATGTTCATGCTTATTTGAATGATGTCAGCTATACTTATAATGATGATTTGATGAATCTTAATTGGTAAATTGATGACTGCACAATTAACATTTATGACATGATCTTTTACCTTAGTCAATGATTTATGAAATGTCAGAATAAGACAAGATTTTGGATCTAACTTTTAATTGGCCAAGTGTGTGCAAGAGATCCTCATCCTCCACGAAGGGAGGTAAAGAGAAGAAAGAACTCGTGCCTTTTGAATCTCTAACCCTGAGCTAGGTAGAGTTATGATTGACCTTGTCAAACCTTGTTGGTTGTTGCATCAGGTAACCCTAGGTTTTCATTGCGTATCAAGGTAATTCATTATTATTATTTAAAGGATTTTTTTATTTAATTATCAATTAAATCTCCCAGAGGCTAATGTTTCATTAGGTATATATATATATATATATTAGGCATAGCACGAATATGAGAGTACGTATATCGACAGTATATGTGTCCCTATGTGTCCCCATAGGCAAGCATACCTAAGGCGTATATATTCATCTATGTAAATATATGAATATATTATGCAAAATTCTTAAAAGGTTGAGTAACCTTAAAAATAAAAGAAATAGGAAAAAACTTATTATTTAAAAAAAAATTAACCTTAAGCCAACTATGTTTTGTGAATATTATAATGGGGTGTGATAAGGAGGGAGGCCTTGATATTTTAATAAATTTTGAAATTTCTTTAAGCTCCCAAATGTATTTGGGACATTAAGCAAGGAAGCGAATAAAACATCAATCTATGTTTAATCCTTATATATTAATGCACGTTATATACCATGCCTTGTATTTTATCGGGCAATAAAGGAAGATGGTTTGTTTTTTTTTAAAATGCATGAGCCTCTTTCATTTCATGAAATTGATATATTATATCGACTTTTGCATTCTGATATATTTTCTTAAAAGCTTTGAATGAAAAAAGGGCTTTTGGCGTGACTGGAGTCTTCACGGAGAAGCAAGAACAATCACGTTTTTGCTGTGAGCTTTGCTGAAAGGAAATTCGCGTGAAGGATAGAGGCGGTTTTTGGTAAAGAGTCTAGTATTAAGGCGTACCACAGGAGGAAAAAACATGTTTTGAAATACATAAGGGATGGGAGAAAAGAAACGATTCATGTTAAAGTTTAAGCTCTACTATTTGTGATAAACAGCCTACCATTTATTATCATTGCTCCACATTTCGAAGTTTAGAGGGTTTGCTTGAGAAGGGCGCTGGAATACATTCTCTAACATGAATCTTCATTTCACAAGTCATGTTTAAGTTTAACCCTAACGCCTCAGTATTATTCCGCCTTTACATTCAGCATTGAGAAATTTGAAGTGGGGTTTTGTTGATGTGTATTTTGTACACAATCATACACAGAATAAAATACCCAAGGGTACCTTATCCTCTCTTGAATAAAGCCTCTGATTGCTGAAGATGTCGCAAAAAGGATCAATCAGGGTGACTGCAATGTTCTTTTATGTAGGGTCTTTACGTGTGGATAAGCACCAGTGGTCGTTGTGAATGCTGTTTCATCAAGGGGCCTTATGTCCTCCGACCTGTAGGAACAAGATTTCTCTAAACTAACAAGTTCTCAAAAAGATCAAAAGGTAGGGTTTGCAAGGGGTAAATTCTAATCTAATCCTAAGAATGACCCAATGTAGGCTAGACTTGGCAAGATTCTACCAATTTCAATATTGCCATGAAATAACAACCTAACTGAAATTGATGCGATCTTCTAAGGTAACAAATGATTTTTCAATTCATCGAGGATCATAGACACTACCACAAAGGCACATATCCAAAGCTCAATGACGATTGAAGGTTTAAGTAATTCAAGTCTCTCCAGTTGACCACACAAGGCGTTCCTACAATCAGTAAGAAGCTAGTGGTTTGGAACGTGAATCTCACCAAAGATCAAGCCCAACACTTAGTCCTTCAAACTTAAATACTACTTCGACTAAGAATGATTCAAGAAAGTAAACAACCATGAAGATAGCCACAAGAATTGCAATAAAACACCATAACTTCAATATTTTATTGATCTCAAAGCCAAAATAGACAACAATTGTTTGAAATTCTTTCTTCAAAACTCAATCTTACTACAAAATAACTTTCTTCTCTCCAAAAGCTCTAATCTTCTAACTATTTCTTATTGCTAACTATTTCTAATGACAAAATGAAAATGAATGAGGGTATATATAGCATCCTCAAATACAATGAACGGCTCAGATCAAAAGAAGATCAACGGCTGAGATTCTGACACCTAAACCCTAATTAGGGTTTTATTACAAAAGTTCCCCTTCTATTGAACAATATTAAATGCATAGCCAAATATTTAATTTGGCACAAAAATCTAGGAAACATAGACCAATGATAATTAAGGTGCCATGTCATCTATAACAACCTCTCTTCTAGAACCTTATTCCCTTTCCAATGCTCCTTTTTAGCATATGCAATGAATCTGGACACGATTCCTTCAATCTCAGCAATAGGAATCTCGGGAAGATTCCTCATTCGTTCCTCCAAGTGAATAATCTGATCAAAGGCTTTGAGAAGAGCTGCGTCCCATTCAGGTTCGAGTTCCTTGATTTTCTCAATCAGGAGCATAGTAGCAAACATTTGATCTCTTTGCTCATCTGTAATAACATTCTCATCTTTGCAAAAGATGACCTTGACCCTTTCTTCCAACTCTTGAAGATCCACATCTGTCTCAACTTCGATCCTTCTGCCAAGAATAGTACATAACACCCCAAACACCTTGTCCTGGATTGGATGGATGACCTCCTCCACTTGATTGCATTTGGTGCTAGTGTCTTTGAAAAGAACTTCCTTCATCTGGAGTAAAGTAGACCACTGGAGTAAATTATGAGCTCCTCCATCCATTATCTTTTCTTGTGCTAAGGTCTTCCTTGGTGTTTGCCTGATTACTTGAAGAACAGGAATGATAACATCTTTGGTATGAGCAAAGGCGGCTACTGTTATCATTAGGTTGTGGATGATCTCAAGGACCTGGATAGCCCGATGAATGGTCTGCATCATTCTTGTTGCAAACTCAACGGCAACTGTATGGGATTTGTCAATCCAAGAGCTCATAAGCTGGACCAAGCTCTTAACTCTCTCTGCCTCGCCAACTGATTCAAGGGGAAGTGCCTGCACAGGAGATACTGTTGGATCCTGACGTCCCAAAGGCTGACTGAGGTGGCTAAAGTAGCCTCTCCAAGCACCGACCTCTCTCTCAAGTTTTCTATTCTTTTCCATTTCTTCCTTAAGTTTATCTTTAAGTGCCTCAAATGAATCAGTTGCCTCATCCATTGCCTACTCAGTGGTGAGTGGACCAAGCTCAAAGGTTTCTACATCATATTCTTCTGCAAGGATTTCACCCTCGTACTTGTCCACTGCCGGTGTAGCTATCTGTAACTTCCTGGACCCTGTCTCATCTCTGATCATCTTGGACATTTTGGTAGCCTCCTTCTTTTCTGTTACTCCTTGAGAATTTCCAACAAGGCTATCTAAATCAATCACATTATCTTCGTCTTTGATCACAATCACCCTTGTTAGTCTCTCCTTCAACCAATCTGGAATGGCGGACCTTGTCTCTCTAACTTGTATTTCTTTAGGTAATGGCTCTTCTTTCCGGAGAGGAGACGTCGCTTCATCATCACTCTTGTCTTCATGTAGCTCATTGACCTGGGGAGATTGACTTGATGAACGTTGAGATGCCTGTCTTTCTTCATGTTTATCATTCTGAACCATTGATTCCATAGATTCCTCAACTTCAAGTGTCCTCTTCTCTTGTCGAGAAGATGTGTCGAATGAGCGATCTCAATGTGCCTCTTGCTTCTTCTTGGAAGATTCTCTTTTCTCAGGTCTTTCCTTCCTCTTCGCACCTCTAGGATGAGGATTGCCTTCACTTACGCTTCTGGGGTGAGGATTGCCTTCGCTTGCGCTTCTAGGGTGAGGATGGCCTTCACTTGCGCTTGCTCCTCCTTCTGCCGATCTTTCCTCCAAAGTAAAAGTCATAGGTATGTTCTGCTCTCTCAGCTTTTGATGTTGCACATCAACCCATCTGCGAGTACAGGACAAAACTGGAGCCATCAAAGTTTTTAAGTCCACAACCTCAGGTTCGTTCCAATCTATCTTCACTGCCTTGTCCTCTCTATCATAGGATGACTGGAGGTGCCTGCCACTGTCCTGAGCTTGATCGGCCACTCTGTAAACTTTGCATTTCCTGATGAAATCCAAAGGCAATCTGGAATGCATCTTTCTTTTCACTTCTAAATCATTTGAGAGATTCATCCAAAAGTCCTCTACTTGGCATTCATGCTTGTACTTTCTACCAACTGTCTCTTCTATATACCCATAAGGATCAAAATTCTCCCTCAAGGAAAAGAATGAAAATGAATATAAGGCCAACTCTCTTTCTGCATCATCTAAAGCTGGAGCATTAGGACATACCTCAACTGAATTTCCTAGTATGATAGGTACAGGAATTCCATTTCCATGCCTGTGTCTGAATGCCTTCGCATAAGCTGCCAACTGCCTAGTCACCTCAAGTAATACTATCCTGTCTGTCGGATATCTTGGCAACATATAGGGAGGTGAAGGACACCCATGAACTCTAATATATGTAAACTTCTGGAATTGGATAAACCAAGCACCATACCTCTTTACAAGCTCTTGTGCCTCTTGAGATAGCCGATTGTGAATCCCGCCTTGCAGTGTCCTGGTGATGTTCATCGTGAAGGTATCATTGACTAACTTGTAGTTACTTCCTGGTGGATGATGTAAGTGTATATAAGAATCACAAACTCTGACTTCTCTAGGTCCTCTTCCGATCACTCCTCTATGAGGTAGTCCTGCATATTCAAAACTCTTGATCAAGGCATACATGATGTACGAGCTCATGTGGAAGGATTTAGTAGCCTTCAGTCTTCTCAACTGCATGTCCAAGCAATGGCTAATAATTCTAGCCCAATGAATTGTTCCTTTTGCTTGAACTATCACTTGGATGAAGAAGAACATCCATTTCTCAAAATAGAAGGCTTGAGGAGCCCCTGTAACTCGATTGAGTAAGTTTATCAAATCTCTGTACTCCTCCTGGAAGTCGATCCTATGTGGTGTGTTGGGAATCTTGCTCAGGCGAGGACGACTTTTGAGTAACCAATTCTTGTTGATGATGCTCAAGCAAGTGTCTGGATCATCTTCGTACATGGATCTAGCTCCTTCCAAGCTTTTGTAAATCATATCTTTATGTTCTGGTAGATGAAGAGCTTCACTGATAGCCTCCTCTGAAAGATAAGCCAAAGTGTTTCCTTCCTTGGACACGATCGATCTTGACTGTGGGTCGTAATGGCAGGCACACTCGATCATCAGCTCATGGCACTGGATTGCTGGAGGGAAGCCGGCCGCCTTGATAATGCCACTTTCAATTATTCTCCTTGCGACAGGTGATGGCTTTCCAATATAAGGGACCTCTCGAAATTTCTTCACACTGAAGTTTCCCAAGTTGGTATCTCCAATGTTGCTCCACTTTGACACGATCTTGGTCTCCATTTCTTCATTCCTTTGATCTTCCTTCATGAGGGTTGGACGACTGGTGGATGCTCCTGCCTTTGGGGTCGCCATCTTGACACCTACACAACATTTCATAATGAGCAATATACCTTGGAACGTAGAAATATAGACTGGATTTAAGTTTTTAAATTTAGGAAACTTCATGATAAGTCTTTGAATTATCATTTCCTAAATATGACTATGCAATTGGAGATCTTGCCATACCTCTCTTTGAGAACTAGCTCTAAAAAACGATGCAAAAATTAAGAAATTCGCTAGGCAAAATGAAGATCGAAGTCCTCTAGCAAATGCGCTTCCTTCATCAACTTCACCACCCTTTGGGTCTTCAACCCCTTGAGGAAAACTCGCTCCACCTCTAACCTCCAACAAAGTTCGCACTCCTTCTTGGATCAAAATTCGCACTTCTTCTTGGATCAAAATTCACACTTAAATAAATGATTGAATGATGGATTAACATGCTTCAAAATACCTCCCTTATATAGGCGCTCACTATTGCAATTGCCCATAGGCCGACTTGGAAAATAGGCAAAAATAAATAAAAATTCAATAAAAGAGGAGGCCGACCTTGCAAAAAAAACATTAAAATAATATCCCCAAGCGCACTCTTTTTATTTTATTTAATAATTAATTAATTTTAAATGCCTTTGCAATTAAAAATTTTGATTTTTTAAAGGCCTAAATTAATTATTAAATGCCTTATGCGAACTTATTAAATGCTAATTTAATTAAAATATTTTAAGCTTTTTAGCGAATTTGGCATTTAATATGAGTTTTTCAAAGTACGTGCTCAAGCATGGGAATATAGTGGACATGAATAACATCGCTCTGGTCCCTGGGAGAGGGATAGGAGCGCCCTTTTATCTTTGGCCTTGCATTTCTTGCTTTTCGCATTCAAAGTTTTATCCTGGACATCCAAAATGGCCTTTTCGCTTGGAATCTTGAGTTTGATTTATTCCATCTTTGGAAGGAGTGTATCTTAAAACATTTTCGCCCTAGTCCCTTGGTGAGGGACAGGAGCGATCCCACCTTTTGCCCTTGGTCCTTGTCTTTTCCAATCGCCAATTCATGTTGCAGGGCAATCAATGATCTTCCTTGTTTGTTCTATGCATGCCTAACTTGTTTCTTCAAGACAAAATGAGCTCTTCCAAAGATATTCACCCTGGTCCTTCAGTGAAGGACAAGAGCGAATTTTGCTTTTGGGCTTAAAATTGTCGATTCTTGAGGTTAATTCCTTGTTCACTATCTTCCTAAAGACATTTCTCACTTTGCATAATCTTGCTTTGACGTGGTTTTGGAAAGGAATGATTGATTCTATAGAAATCGCCCTGGTCCTCCAGTGAAGGACAGGAGCGATCTTTAGTCCATGGCACAAATCCTTAATCATATCAATATCAAATTATCTTCAAGGCGTAAAACGTCTTTGCTTACTCCATCTTGAGTGTTGGAAACGAAAGTGGCATTTAAAATTAGGCATACTTGAATATTTCGCTCTGGTCCCTTGGAGAGGGACAGGAGCACCTTAGCCAATTTCATCAAGTTTTGTGGTTTTTCGCAACTTCGTTCTTCTTTGAAGCATTCCAAATATCATCGCCATCATGTACCTTGGCCTGGATTCGACCAAATTTGGAAGGGAAGACTTGATAATGCACTTTTCCCCCTGGTCCCTGGGTGAGGGACAGGAGCGCCTTGGCCATTATAGGCTCCACTTGTGTTTTGTAATCTTTCAAATTATCTTCAATGGAGCGATTATGCCTTCCTTTACTCATCTCAAACGTAAAACTTGCTTTTCCTTTGCCAAAAACTTGTCTCTTGAGAAAATCGCTCTGGTCCCTGGGTGAGGGACGAGAGCTTCCTTTAAAAATCGCTCTGGTCCCTGGGTGAGGGACAGGAGCGCTTTAGTTACTTAGGTTGATTTTCTTCATTGTGGTCCATTCAAGTTATATTCAACGAGCAAAACATACTTTCCTTGTCCTCCTCAAATCGCAAAATCACTTAAATCTTGTGAGGACAATGCAATTTAGGAACTCAAGCTCCAGTCCTTCAGTGAGGGACAGGAGCGATTTTGCAAATCCAAGCTTATCCGTCCTTTGTTAGGCTTCCAAACTATCTTCAACGGGCTCAAAATACCTTCTTTCATTCGTTTCAATCACAAAACTGCTTCGTCCTTGTAAGAAAATTGCACTTTTTTAGAAAATCGCTTTGGACCTTCAGCAAGGGACAGGAGCGCCCTTTTGCAACTTGGTATATTTCCTTGCTTATCGACCACTCAAATTATATTCAATGGACAAAACATGCCCTCCTTGATCTCTTCCAATCATAAAATTGTCCTGATCCTGCAAGGACAGTGCAAATTTGAAAATCAAGCTCCGGTCCTTCAGTGAGGGACAGGAGCGCCTTTTATCTTCAAGGTCAAATCTTTACAATTTTCATCTCAAATCTCCTTTGCTGGGAAAGATATCATCATTTTGCAAGCTATGAACAAGAACCCAAATCCAAAAAATGTCCAAGAAGGTGTGTTTGAAGAAAATCGCTCTGGTCCCTGGGTGAGGGACAAGAGCGAACTTGTCTTGCTAGGCCAAAAGTTCAATCTTTCATTGCCAACGACCAAGTCTGGATACTCCTTTATGCTCATTTCATCCTTCATTGCGTCCTTGATGCTTCAGTTCGATCAACCAAGGCCCAAACTGATCTAAGAAAACCATTTCGCCTTGGTCCTTCAGTGAAGGACAGGAGCGATTTGGTCTTAAACTTTAAAAACTTGTCATTTTTGAGTTTTCAAAATCTTCAATTCACGTTCGATCATATCCCCTGGCGATCCTGCAGAAAACAAATAAAACAAGTCAATAACCAAGATGCATTAAATATCACTTTCGCCCTGGTCCCTGAGAGAGGGACAGGAGCGATCTTGCCCTTCTAATAAGCCAAAATGTCAAAAATTTAGGTCTTCAGATCACTTCATCATGCAGGGTTAGGTCGTCTTCAAGTCCAGGACTCGGTTACCTTGTTTCCAAAATTTGGTTAGAGTTACCCAGACAAAATTGCACAATTCCATGCTCAAAAATGTTAACACTTAGACCTAACTTGAATTTGCTCTCAAAATCTTAACTGGACCCTTCCTGAGACATACTTGACTTCTTGGCAGGCTCATCCTATTTCAAAATTGCAATCCTCGTGAGGATGCTTAATAATCTTTCAAAATTTGACTAGACTTCGGCTTGAAAATATCAAAAGGAAACTCCCAAGGCTTAACCCTAGTCCAGACGACTCACTCACTTACTCAAAACCCTAAAAGCAGAGAGAAGAACAGGCAAAACAAAAGCAAAAAGAGGGGGTCCCCATTTTAATGGGGCGATGTGTGAAATGGTCACAACAGGTTTCTTTGTGTTTTGGGTTAAGAATATTAGGAAGTTAATTTCATTCTTCCAAATCTGTTCTTAATCGATGAAGAAGGGCTTTTATAGTTGTTAAATGTAATTCCTAATACCCTGAAAAGATGTAATATGTATTTATATATACATATTTGTATATATAAATATATTTACAAATATGTATGTATAAATACATATAAATCCGAGGATAATTATTTTGTCCCTGCAATTCTGATTTAGAAAGAGAGTATTATAAAACCTGCACTCCTGATTTTGGAAAAGGGATTTTGAATAATTTGCAAAATATAAAGAAATTTACATCTGTATTTCTGTTATGGCTCCGCTGTTAGCTCCTACTTGAACAGCAGAACTTCTGTTTCTTTCACAAAAATTTGTGGGCAGTCAATAGTTATTTGAGTTCCTTAATAGGACTTCTGGTTCAGCATTTATATCTGTGCCTGGTTGTCAAATATACTCACTGTTATAAACTTAGACTGTGTCAGAAGTCTTGTGACATTTGATTAAATTTGTACACAAACCCTTCGATAGGAGCAGTTTGCTACATTTGAATTAAGTAAATTAAGCCTAAATCTGAAGCAGCTGATAATACTTAACGTATGGGTGGAGGTAATTTATATTTGTATATACCTGTATATGTACATTAACATATACTCGTAAGTGTATATCAGTCTGGTTACGACTGGTAATCAGCTAGTTGAAGCAACTAGTAACACACATATATGTGAATGTATATATATATATTTGTGTATACTTGTATATAAACTTATCCCTGTAAGTGTATTTCAGTATGGTTTATAACTGCATATTAGAAGAGATAAACCAGTAAGGTTTCCAAACCATACCTCTCAGATTAGAGAGGGTGCTCTTTCTTAGATTTGAAATAAGATCTCTTATCTCTTGAATGAGCATTTTCAGATTTGTCTAAGTCTAATATAACATCAAAGCAACAGCAACAGACAACCTATCTAATTGAGATTATCATCTCAGGACTATGGATAAACTAATACCCTAGCCTAGGAAGGTAGTGGTTAGAAGGGCATCGTTGTACTTCGATGCAGATAGCATCACCATTGAGAGATTACTCTCAAGATGCCTGGACAGCAGTCACGTCAGGCATGGTTTATATTCCATAGTTATGAGTTGAATGTACAGCTGGCGGCTCTTATGCCCCCTATTTTCCCATGCCAGGAATTTAGTTGAACCGTCACAAATCATTGCAATCTTTAATGAGATGAAATAAACAGTAACTTTAAGAGTACTAGAGCTCATAACAAATGAAAATTAAACGTACATGTGGCCATAGTTCCTATATGAGTTCAGTCGAACCGATTTGACCTTAGATCCATGCCGAGAAGGGTGATGATCATTGACAACGCGCTAATTTGTGTTTGCAGTGTTAAACCTTAGCCAAAGTGGTGTTGTGTAATGCATGCAACCGTTTGATCATTAGTACCAGATACACCTCTAGTCAGGAGCGTCATACTAGTAGGGAGTTACCCTTGGTGTATGACCGACTAATGCGTGTAGGTCCTAACACCAAGTCTCAAATGGCATTGAGTTCCTCTTCCCGTTACCTCCCTATGAAGGGTCGGGCCAGTCCAATTGGATATGGCATGGGGGACTAGATAGTCTGTGGTTGGCCGGAAAAGCACTCTGATGATACTTTCCCTCATCACTGGTAACTTGATAAAGTTATGAAGTTTAAAATGATGGTATCAGAGAAAATGTACTCTCTAAACCTCTCTCTTTCATTTAACGCAATGTTAGTTATTTTCTTACCTTGCGTTTATGTTTAGTTAAAAAAAACTGTCTTCCTTTATATGTTCTGTTGCAATTGATCATGTTAACGGCTACTTTTTGTTTCATCAACTTACATTTTTGAATAAATGCTTCATTTAAATTTATGCATGTTACACCTTGGGTCTTCAGAACATTATATTATCAGACAACCTATTATTCAGATAACCCAAGATTCCAAGTACTACTTGCACAAAGTGTTCTCCAATTAAGACATAATTAGAGGATTTGCAGTGCATGTCCCATATGTGTGTTCATCCCTGAATTGGTTTGGGAACCTCCTCAACAATCTACAACTGCAATTGCAAAGCATCACTCCAAAAATCCTTTCTACAATGTAGAAGAATATGACATAGCAAAGAATAACATTTGAAATGCACAACCTTGTCATCACCTTTTGTGGCCACTAATTCTTTATGAATCATTTCTGCAATGTATGTAGCAAAATCAAATTCCCTATTCACATCTCTATTTTGGATATTTGTTGCAATCATCATTAGGTGAATAAGCATCTGTGGCTTGAAGTCAATAACCAAGAATTGAGACAAGACATAGTAGTACTGATTAAATACTCTTCAACAATGAATAACTTCATCTCATCCCTTACAAATTTGGTGATTTGTTTCTAATGTCCTCTTCTTATGGTGAGGTTACTGCATGACTTTGTAACTCTATATAATCTCTTGTAGATTCCCTCCCTAATGAATTGGAATCTATGGAGATGTTGGCAACAATATTCAGGTAGAAAATTCCACAAATTTACACTCTAATCAACATCATAAGAGACCACCCTTAGCACTCAACAAAGTCCTTGACTATGCATCATATTTCTTGGCAATTGTCATGATTAGTTACACATTAATGAACATATTTGAAACTACTAGCCTCCCTAAGTCCAAGTTCCATATATTTGAGATCGGATGAGTAGCATTACTACACCTATCATAGTAGTTGAAGAGGTCCCAACCTCAAATAGGGATATTTGCATCCCTAATAGATTCTGCTTTGCCAATGAGTCTGTCAAATAGGGTTCTTGTGCCATGGGCATGCTTTGCACTCTTGAAAGAATTGGGTAATTTACTCAACAAATCCTACTCTAATCTCTTCATCTTCCGAGCCTAAGAAGTCGATTGACACATTCTAAGGTTTTGCTCGCGGGAACTACAATTTTATATGACTACACACAATTAGGTATTTCATAATCACAAATAAATTCTATACTATTCAAGAAACCCTAACAACTAAATCATTGCATTGATTGGAATGGCCTTTTTGCAATAAAAAAAGGAAGAAACCACACTTACCATTCACAATGCCTAGAAACCCTAAATCCATAGTCTGTAGCTTCAAAAATAACATAACAGCCCTACTTCGTACCTCAATTATTGTTTGAATGCTTGAGAATAATGAACTCGATTAATTGCAATTAGAATTCTTTAAAGAGAGGCAAAAATCCATTTTATCCTGTAGTAATTGGTCATACGATTGAAACTAGGTATCTTTGGCTAGTCGTCTACAAGTTTGAGAGTGAATTGTTGATCTTGATGAGAGCGCATAGATTGACGGCTAGCATACTGCTTGCTATCCAGTGCGAAAGGGTTCAAATTTTTCATTAGTAAAGTTACACAGTGAAGGAAGATGTGTTGTAGAAAGACGTTTAATACTTGTATAAGTGAGCCCAACATAGAAATAAAACTATTCGCCTGTCTAGACATGATGGAAGCCAACTAGTGGTATAGCGCATCAACATGGCTTTGGAAAAGCGAGCACTAACAAAGTTCCATTTCGAAGAACTGTGCTTCAATAACATGTTGCCGTGTGTAAAGGAAATGTTGAGTCATGAGGATGGCCCCACACTTAATATTTAAGTTCGAACAACCATATACCAAGTCAACATAAGTGAGGCCCATGGAAACCATATAACAGCATAACAAAATAGTAGAGCCTTAAAAGGTTCAACTTTATGTAAACTATGCTTAAAAAAAACTGTGTTGCAATGGGTAGCTAACACCTGGCACTGATTTAATTGTCTCCATAATTTAATCATGTTCAACTTGAACACTTATCAATAACCATAGACAGAATGTGTCGCAAATAAAAGAGTGAGAGATGTTCAAATGGTGGCCCAACGTATGCATTGTAAGAATAGGTCATCGAAGAGGGAGATGTGCCATAAAAACGCATTAGTGTAACTTGAAGAGAGTTTAATTTACGAAATTGTGCTAGGAGCAAGAATGTTCCAATAGAATTTGGGGTAGCTCAGCATGAAAGTGGCCCCAAATGATTGTAGTGAATAAGCAAAGGGTTGTAGTGGAATCCACATGGCACAATAGCACATAAGCACAACTTATAAGTTAGCACATATCAAGAAACTACACCATGAAGGTCAGATGTGATCAATTAAGGAGAAGCCATAAGGAGACGAGTGGAGGCAACCATACAAGAACACATTAGCAAGCGGACAAAAGGCATTAGCTAAGGAGGGCTTGCTCAGTTAATAGGAACAAAGGGTCTGGCAAAGCCCCACCTAGGCCAAGACAAAGAAAACATAACTTAAGTGTATGTAATGGGTTGAACCAATCAAAACAAGATTATAACACTAGCCCACAAACTAGGGTCAAAGAGTTTAGGGTTTTAGGTTTTATGTGCAGGAGATGAAGATTAGTTCGCATACAAGATCACTTACAAAACAAACAAAACAAAAAATCTACAAGAGAGTATGGTGAGAAAAGAGTTTGTTTATATAGACAAGGATGAAAAATAAGATTAGACAAGATCATGACATGTGTCTTAATTTTATAATATGAGACAATTTATCATAATGAGCATTAAATGACTTAGGACACAAGAAATAAATAACATAAAATTAGATCTAATGTCAACTAGACTTCTAGAAAGATTCTTAGGACCTATGTAAATTTAACACGTGGATAAGAACCACTAGTGAACTTATTAGATAAAATACCATATTCACACCAGCATTATGAATAATCCTTACAATATTGTATAAAAAATATTTATAAAATTGCAGATTTCAACACATTTTTTACAAGAAAAATCTTTTTGAGCATCAACCTAAATTTGCAGTTAAATTTGAAATTAGAAATTTTTTTCAGTGCTTATTCAAGGTTTCAACTTTTTCTATTACATACAATAGATTGTCTATCTTCTCCATTTCAATAATGAGGACCCAAAGAATAAATTTGGGCTTAGAGACTTCTTAAGTATATAGCCAATCATATTCTGACAAATATTAAATCACTCCTTAATTATGTCGAGTGGTGTTGTCAATCACATTCAAAGGTTTAAAGACTTGTGTAAAAAATATAAAAAAATAACAAATATTCTATAATCTATATCCTTATTCAGCAACCGCCTCTTTGAACGTGATTTCAATTGGAATTATTTTTGTTTTTTTCCATTAAAGCTGCTAGAATCGACAGCAATCTGATCACAGGGACAATAGTATCTGAAAAAACAATTGCTTATCCAAAAGATGACAACACAAAAAATGTTGAGAGAATTTTAAATTAATATTGCTTCAACAAAGGCTCTTCCTCTAGATTCTTTAAACTACATGGAACTGAGAGTAGACTATTAAGTAAAATTGGATAAGTACAACTTAACAATATCAAGCATCCTATTTAAATCAACCACTGAGAAACACAACCTGAACCGGATAACTGGAAGTTTAATTACTACTATAGTGAGACACTATTCTAGTTGGTAAATATCATCGCACATAGGGAAGCAAGAGCCAAAATGTAGCTATTAATCTTCCTACTCTTGCTTCCTGTTACCACACATGCGCATTTCAAAAAACAGCAATAAACATTGCTACAAATGGGATTGTGATCGTTTCAACCAAGGAACTAAAACTCCACAAATGCAGTGTGCACAACAACCATAACAAACCTTCATACGCCCTTCTTCCTCATTGAAATAAAAATACAACACATAAGCGCAGCTTATAAGCTAGCACATATCAAGAAACAACACTATGAAGGTCAGATGTGATCAATTAAGGAGAAGCCACACGGACACGAGAGGAAGCCACCATACAAGAACACATTAGCAAGTGGACAAAGGCATTAGCTCAGGAAAGGCTTGCTCGGTTAATAGAAACAAAGGGGCTGGTAAGGCCACCTAGCCTAAGACACAAAGAAAACATAACTTAAGTGTATGTAATGGGTTGAACCAATCAACACAAGATTATAACACTAGCCTACAAACTAGGGTCAAAGAGTTTAGGGTTTTAGGTTTTATGTGTAGGAGACGAAGATTAATTCACATACAAAATTAACTACAAAACAAAAAATTCTACAAGAGAGTATGGTGAGAAAAGAGTTTGTTTATATAGACATGGATGAAAGATAAGATCAGGCAAGATCATGACATGTGTCTTAATCTTATAATATGAGATAAATTATCATAATGAGCATTAAATGACTTATGACACAAGAAATAAATGACATGAAATTAGATCTAGTGTCAACTAGACTTCTAGAAAGATTCTAGGACCTACGTAAACTTAACACGTGGATAAGAACTACTAATGAACTTGTTAGATAAAATACCATATTCACACCAGCATTATGAATAATCCTTCCAATATTATATAAAAAAAAAATTAACGCATTATTTACAAGAAAATCTTTCTGAGCATCAACCTAAATTTGCAGTTAAATTTGAAACTAGAAAAAAATTTCAATTCTTATTTAAGGTTTCAACTTTTTCAATTGCATATAATATTTTGTCTATCTTCTACATTTCAATTATAAGGACCCAAAGAATAGATTTAGGCTTAGGGATTTCTTAAGTATATAGCCAATCTTATAAATATGGCATATTCTGACAAATATTCAATCACTCCTTAATTATGTCGAGCGGTGTTTTCAATCACAATCAAAGGTTTAAAGAGTTGTGTAAAAAAAATTAAAAAATAACAAATATTCTGTAATCTATATCCTTATTCAGCAACCACCTCTTTAAACGTGATTTCAATCGGAATTATTTTTGTTGTTTTCCTTTAAAGGTGCTAAAATCGACAGCAGTCTGATCACAAGCACAATAGTATCTGAAAAAACAATTGCTTATCAAAAAGATGACAACACAAAAAATGTTGAGAGGTTTTTAAATTAATATTGCTTCAACAAAGGCTCCTCCTCTAGATTCTCTAAACTACATGGAACTGAGAGTAGACTATTAAGTAAAATTGGCTAAGTACAAATTGACAATATCAAGTATCCTATTTAAATCGAACACCAAGAAGCACAACCTGAACCGGATAACTAGAAGTTTAATTACTAATTTACTACTATAGTGAGACACTATTCTAGTTGGTAAAAGACAAGCTGGTAGAAGACAGATCAGTTCAATTGCAATATATTCTGACAGCTGATCAGACTGCGGATATTCTCACCAAGTCTCTAAGCCTGGATAAGTTTATAAAATTCAGGGGGCAACTTGGTGTTTTTGATAGATTGACCATTAAGGGAGGGTGTTAGAATAATATTTCTTTATTTTGTTAATGGTCAATAATGTAATTAGTTAGTTGGCATATTAGATATCTACAGTAGCAGGTAATTAGAAGTAGTTGGTTTCATTAATATCTACAGTGCTTTGTAATTCCTATAAATGTAATATTTTCTCAGTTAATAGATAGTATTTTTACTAGTGAATCTCTGATTTTCACAAGGATGTCTTTGAAGGAGAGCAATTCTACACATGCAATGGCTCGAATGGCCAATTCAATCGATTATGGCCAAAGCTTGTAGATTGCACAAATGATTCATAGGTGCATGGCAATCTCTGCCCAGAGTTAATGTGGAAGCATACCACTATGCACAAGGTTTTATAATTATGGTTTTTGATTGTAAATAGAATCGGGATGCCATCCTCCAAGAATGATGGTGTTGGGGGCAAAATTTGCTCCTTAAACCTTGGTATCCAAATTTCAACCCCTTAAGGAATCTTTTTCCATTAAACCTATTTAGACCAATCATCAGAGACTCCTGCTACACTTATGGTTTGACGATTGCTTCAAAGCTATTGGTGATTCTTTGGGTGATTTCTTGGCTATTGACACTAACACCTCTAATTTCACTCACATTACTTTACCCGCATCCTTGTGGACATGAAGATATCACTTGCAAGATTAATTATAGTAGCTAGAGTCAACCTTTGGGTTACGAAGGCTTGCCCTTCTGATGTAGAAGATGCTTTGAAACTGGCTACATGGCCAACAGCTGCACCAAATCTAAGACAAAATTTGAGCATCAATCTTGGTGAACCGATGCCCTTCCACAACACTATACCGTGGATGATCCTTCATAATGTCATAAGAAGAATTTGAATTCCCCTCGAGCTAAGCAAATTGCCTCCACACAAGAAGATAAGGCGCAAGATGGATGCAATATGCATTCATCGGTAGATCCTTCAAAGATTTCAACAGGTTCAAAATCTCCACAGATGGGCACCCATTCCAAGAAGGATGTCGACATCTCTGATTCTTCAAGTCCCCAGACTCCTCTTCCGAATGCTTGCAAGGGGGTTATTGCAGCAGAACATATTTCTGGAGTTTTAGGGGGAACGAGTCCCCTTGCAGAAGTATACCAAAACACTCTGGTCTCTTCTCACACCAAGCATAGATGGACAGAAGTCAAGAGAAAGTAATCCCCTCTTGGTAAGCACCAGATGCTGCTTAGATCTGCAACAAAAAAAGTAACATATGGGTAGGGTGGAAGCATCTCAGAGAAGGGGCATAGTGAAAAAACAATAATGTAATGTTATTGCAACTATTGTAGAAGGATATGTAGACAACCCAGATTTGTGTTGTTGTTTTTTTTTTGTTGCACACCCCTTGAATCAAGGGCATGCCTTGATGTACTTACTTTTTATCAATAAATAACAAACATCTCTTATGAATAAAAAAAATACTTATTCTTAAAAAAATTATCTAAAAATATCAAAAAACTATCATCTTTGAAAATACTTATTCCGAGCAAATGGGGTTGCAAGCTAAGTGGGTTTAACCTTGGAGGGAACTCCGTGGTTAAGCATGCTTGAGTTGGAGTAGTTCTGGGATGGGTGGCCTCCCGGGAAGTCCCAGTGCTTCACCCCTATGAGCATCACCTACATGCAACAAGTGCTAGGTGGACCATTCATTCTCATGAGAGATTTCTCATGAACCACTACTCGTGAACACACGGGTCAATGAGTTTGAATCAAAAACGACACAGTTGAACCCTGATAGCAATATCATAGTTTGACTTGCTGTGGAAAATACCTCCTACTTATCAATACTTCCTCCATTTAATTACAAATTGAAAAAAAATCAAACATTTTTATATGATTTATTCTTTAAAAAACTAATATTATAAAGGACCTTATTCATTTGAAAAATTCAAAGACGAGATATAAAGTGTGTACAATAAGCTTTAAATTTGTTATTTTATTCGAGACAACATCTGTGAATAGTTTAAGAAAGTGTTAAGGTAATGTCGAGATTTTCAGTCCTGAACCCACAAGATTGTTTTAGTCCAGAATTTCTTTCTAAAACAAAGAAATAGATGACTGACTTTGGAGACGTATAACATACAATTCATTCAAACGCATTTTGCATCGTCCCTTACAGAAGAGTCCGCCTGAAATTTGGGCCTCTTTATAATTGTGGTTGTCACGTCTTGGTCTATACTGAATGCTTATTTGACCGTAACTAATAAATTGTAATTTAAAATTAGATATGATTTAGAATTTTCTTAATTAAAGAAATTTTGATTGTGGTTTTACATTAAATATTTTTTATCTGATTAATTTGTATCTGGAATAATCTTCTTTACAAAAGGTTCTATGATTTTATTTGACTAATTTGTATATGGAACATTTTTATTTTTATTTTGCTAATTTGTATCTCAAAAATTCTTCTCCACAAGTAAGTTTTTTCACTTCAATAATTTACATCTGAAAAAATCTCCTCCACAAGTTTCCTGATTTGACTGTGAAAAGATCTATTTCATAGACAGATTTTCTGAATTAGACTAATTGCATTTAGAAAAATCTCCTCTACAACAAATTTTCTCACATGACTAATTTAGATCTGGAAAAATCTCCTCCGCTAGTTTTTAAACTTTGATATGAAAAATTTTCTGACATGACTAATTTACATTTTAGAAAAATCTCTTCCACAAATTTCCCGAAAAAATTCTCATCCACAAACAAATTTCCTGACTTGACTAATTTGCATCCTGACAAATCTTCTCTATTACAAATGACTTCAAATAATTGAATTTTATCCTGTCCATTTGCCTTGGAATCCTTTGTCTCACCGTAAAGAAGACGACCACTCAATTCCTTTATCTCACAAAAGAAATGGGTTCCTCTTCCACACCCAGGCAACATCAATCTCAGCTAGAAAACGCTTTTGATCAAATTGCACCTTACCTTGAATCCAACTCAAACGAGCCGTCAGACATATTTATTAATCATCGTGGAAGTGATGTCAAACACACATTAGCTACTGCCATCTACCATAAACTTCATCGCATGGGATTACATGTGTTTCTTGATGTGGAAGATCTTTTGCCTGTTGATGTCATGCCAGCAGAAATACAACTCGTCATAAACAGTGCTACCCTATCCTTCACACTGCCACTTTTTCTCCCAACTATGCTCAATCCCCATTGTGTTTAGCTGAGCTAACCTTCATGCTGAAAACTGGTGCTAAAATCATTCCCATTTTCTATTATGTTGAGCCCTCTGAGCTTAGAATCTAGGAGAAGGTATGTATGCCAATGCATTTTGAGAGAAGGGGAAGAAGGGAAAATACTCCCAAAAAAAGCTTGACGAGTGCAAAAGGGCACTCTACAATATTTCATTCCATTCCGGCTACCAGGTTAACAAGAATGAGTAAGTATTACCTTTGCACTCAAAGTATATATATAATGCAGAATAAAAACAGAGTTATGCATTTATTTTTATTTATCATTCAAAGTGAAAACGTAGTATTTATATATTTAGACAGTCTTCTTAAAAGCCTCAATCCAGTCGTTCTTTTTTTGCTAACCTAATCCAAAAATTTACTTAAAATCACTTGCAAAGCTATTTTATATACAATCATTCATTAAGGAAAGAAAGTACTATACTCACATAACTAAGCAGTAAACACTTAAATATATGGCTTTTTATTCGCTAACAATTTTTTCATATTTCTTCGACGGTAAGTCTGAAATCTCATCTATTGGTTCTACTTATATCGGCTTTCTCGACAGTATTTAAGCAGAATATTGTGTTCTATTTTGTTTGAAAATTTCGGTTCAAATGTCAGGGATAAGGCCAGAATTTTGAAAAATATTGTGAACTGTGCAATCAAAGTCATGAAAATGGTATCCTTGCCAGTAGCAGAGCATCCGCAGGGGTTAGATGATCTTGTAGAAAGATTCCAATCAGTTGCAAGTAAAGAGAATGTGCAGATTACGGGGATTGTGGGAATGGGAGGTAGTGGTAAGACCACACTGACCAAAGAGCTATTCAACAGGAACTTTTCCTCCATCGACAGATGCAGTTTTGTTTTCGATGTGCGAGATGCAGAATCAAGGTATGCTCTAGCTAAAAAGCAGAAAAAGCTTCTGAGGGACCTTGGTGTTGATCATTTGCCATTTGATCATGAAGATGAAGGCAAGGCCATTCTTGGAAATCGTTTGGGCTCTCATCGGGTGCTCATAGTTTTGGATGACATTGATCACGTCGACCAGCTGAATACTCTACTGCCAAACAAAGAGAATCTTGGATCCCAAAGCATGGTCATTGTCACGACAAGGGAATTGGGAGTTCTTATTTCATGGGGTCTCTCCTGCATTTATAATATACCAGTCAACAGATCAAACGCTGAGAAGCTCTTCTGCTAGCATGCAATCTTGCAACCCTAACCGCCTGCTGGAATTATATCGCTGGTTGAAAAGTTCTTAAAGGCAGGCAACGGTTTACCTCTTTCACTGAAGGTATTTGAGGGACAGCTATATGGCAGAGCTAACTGGAAATCCCAATTAAAAAAGCTATCAAGAATATTGCCTATCGACATCAAACAAAGGCTATAAGTTAGCTACAATGTGCTTGATGAAGAAGAGAAAGAAATGTTCTTGGATGTAGCATGTTTTCTCATTGGAGAAAATAAAAGCAAGGCCATAACAGTGTGGGATGAATCAGGTTGGAATGGTGCACATGGTTTACAAACACTTGTGAATAAATGTCTCGTGGAGCTAGTCTCCGACCCAGTCTACCCTGGGCAAAGCCCCTCCTACGCGGATAAGATAAGGATGCATGATCATCTTAGGGATATGGGAAGACAAATTGCAAGTAGACATTCCTCATATCGTATTTGGTTTCCAGAGCAGATAAAAGCAACATTCTCTGGTAAGTTTAACATTGGCAAATTTTCTTATATTGCAAGCTTTTCTTAATCGTTGATAAGTGAAGGTGTTACAAATTAGTTTGAATAGGGTTTACAAAGCATCTTTTAAACTTCTATTTTTAAAGTGATATCTTAAAGCACACTTGTGTCTTTAATAGAACAGGTGTACTAGTATGATTTCAAATGAACCATCTAAACAAGTCAAAACTTAACACACAAGCTTAAGATGTTCTGTTTAAGCTGAAATGCATGCCTCTGCTTTCACCGAGTTTGATTGACAAGCTTTGCATTTCCTGTTTGTTCATACAGGAAGGAATGCTGATTCGAGGTATTCAAAGTGCTGATGCTTTTTGTGCATTCAAAGAGTCTGATGAGAACTTCAAAGAGACAATCTAAACTCCCTAGATTGCCTCTTAAATTATAAATTATTTTTGTCAGAGGAAATGAGTTCACAGAAGAGTTTGCATCATTATCTGAAGATCTTGTGTGCCTCCGCTGGGAGAATTTTCCTCATAGAAGCCTTCCATCATGGTTTACACTCAGAAATTTGAGTGTTTTAGAGCTTTCGGGTGCTAATGAGTTGGAAGAATTGTGGGAGAGCAATGTAGATGTAAGTATTTATATTCTTGTTGAGGAAGAATACTTATAAACGTTTCAATTCTTTATGTTTTCTAATTTGAATTGAATATAATATTGGTTGCCTGCAGCCTCCATTGAAATTGAGAGAGCTTTTTATATTTGCTATGAGTAAATTGCAATCGCTTCCAAACTCAGTGGGACGCCTTAAGCACTTGAAAAAGATTGACTGTTACTCTGGTGGTGACAGTGTGCCAGAAGAGTTATGTGGCCTCCAGTCACTGGAGTTTTTGGCTTTATCAAGCAGTCCAATGCTATCTTCACTACCTACTGGATTTGGTAATTTACTAAGCTTGCAACATTTATCTATACAGTGTTGCAGTCTCTTGAGGGCGTTGCCAGATTCTTTCAAGCAGCTGATACACCTGAAATATCTAAATTTACCAGGCTGTGAAATCCTATCTTCATTACCTGCTGGTTTCGGTGATTTAATAAACTTGCAGACTATAGATCTGGAGTCTTGTAAGCAGTTGAAGACGTTGCCGGGTGCATTCAAGCAGCTGATACACCTGAAATCTCTACATATAAAGTACTGTGAAAAGATTAAACTGAGATTGGATATGATGGAGCACATGAGAAAGCTCGAGTATTTGAGCCTCAGCTTTTGCAGGAAACTGAAGATTTGCCTCATCAAATCATAAATCAAGTGTCCCTGACAGTGTTGGACCTACAAGGTTGTATCAGTTTAAGGGATTCACCAACAAACATTGGTGAACTGAGCAACTTAAAGTCGCTAACAATTGAGAGTCTTTTGTTGTCGAGCTTGCTAAATTTTCCTGGAAGATTATGCTCGTTGATAAATATGTCAATAGTAAATTCTGTCAATGAAACGACTTTTGATGCCGGGGCTGCTTCTTCACATAAAATGCTTAAGAAAAAATATTTAGAAGATTGCAAACAATTTTCCAGGATGTTAATTTCCAATGATTGTTGTCCCAGTCTTGAAACTCTCAAAATTTGGTGGAATCACCATTTAATGAAGATAAAGACGCTTCCAGTGTCACTCAAGATTTTAGACATATGCAATTGCACAATGCTGAAGAACGTCAGGTGTATTGGTAGTCTCACAAACCTTAAGAAACTGGAAATATCTGACCGTCTGGAGATAGACGAGCTTCCAAGTTTCTTATACTTGGCTTCACTAAAAAAATTCAGAATTAGTGATTGCCCAAAAGTTGAGAAAATAGAAGGTTTGGAACACTGTAAGTCATCGAAAACACAGAAAATAGGCTTGAAAGTGCCAGGTATACCGAATTTGGAGAAAGCGCAAAGATTGGAAAGGCTAGAACTCGAATGCGACACCATATAAGCTCTTAAACCTTGTATTCAGTCTATGAAGGTAAAACTGTCTCAAATTCAGAATTTTCATTATTCTAACAATGTTCATGCTTATGACTGAAAGTGCGGCATACAATTCGATTTGTAGGAATGTCCAAGCAAAATGGAGATACAAGGTAGCTTGATCAATTTTGTGAAGCCAACAGTAAACTCTTTGGGGTTTCCTGGTCTGATGGTCACAGAGATGGAAGAGGGGTCCGATCTCTTAAAGATTCGAGATGCCGCTTATATTTTGTATTATGATGAGAAGAGGAAAGTTGTATATATAGGTGTGTTCCGCCAAAAGCAGGCTGTTGTGCGTACAACTACACCACTATATTTACAGGCAAGAAAGCAATAGTAGTGACAGGCCAAGAGCGAAGAGTTGTGGAAACTTTTTACCGATTATTCACACTCCTGGAATAGTTGGCACTTGCACAAACACAGAACCTGGCACAGTCACAACCTTGGCAAAACCAGCCATAGCAAATTTACAGTTTTGATTAATTTTTTTTTTGCTTATTTGACTGTTAACAATTTTCATTTTTGTGTGAGTGGAATGTATTGTTTTAGAAAAGGGTGAGTATTCATCAGCTGTTATATAATTTTATGTTGAACAGAGAATGAAAGAAAAGGGAGTGCTGGTGTATGTTGTAGTGTGGTGAATAAATGAATTACATAATGGTGTGCAAAATTTGTTATATGTAGTAAGTTGATTAGCGAGAAGATACAGTAATTGAGTATCAAAAGCTTATGTGAATTTCAAATCATTATCATTTTTTTTATAGCAGCTTACTTCACAAGTTTCCTGTTTATAACCAAGATTTTAGGGTCACATCATCAAATATGATGTCACATAAGCATGCATTTTGTCAAGGTGCCCAAAAAGGCCCAAAAAAGTGGCACTGATGATTGCACACTAAGTCATGTTTTATTCATGTGCTGATATGGTGTCACAAGATTTGTTCCTTTTAAATCCAAGAAATATATTTTATTCAATTATGAATACTCATTATAAACACTAACATCTTTTTAAGTCGCAACTACTGGTAAGATATTTTAAAAAAATTTGAACATTAAATCAACAAATGCTATAACAACTGATTCCTTTCCCTTATATTGATATTACAAAAGAACTGTTTGATTTGATTTGGTATTTTGTAATTTAAAATAAAGAATAGCTATTTTATTTTAAATAGGATTTTTTATATGAATAACATATAATAGATTTTTCCATTACAAGTTTATATAAGAATAGAAAAATATTTTCAGAAGAGGGAAGTTTAAAAAATTGCCTACAAGATAGACACAAAGACGCTTCTAAAAAAAATAAAGTAATTATATATTATAATATCATATTGTACTCTCTAATCAAATGTTACTTCTAATTTAGAGATTAAGTGTTGTAAAATTCCCTCGTTTAGAGATAAAACTTTCCATTTTCTTCTTAAGATAGCAGAAAAATTGGTCAAATGATGATTGGAAGACTCACTTTGTTTAGATTAGCAATGTACCCTTAAGAACAATTAGTATGTAGTGCTAATGCATCTCTTGGTAGTGTGTGTCCAAGCATCAAGGAGGCTAGAATATTATGTTTAAGATAAGCGAGAAATTTTTATTTTTTTTTGACTAACTTGTGGCTCATACCACTTCCACTAATTAACTTTAATTACCTCATCAACGCTAAGCTAGAAAGTGAGATCAACATTGAAACCATTATCTCCTATCTATTGTGTAATGATATACTGTCCAAATTGAATAGTTTTAAGCTTATGATATTGTTGACCCTTAAATTTATGTTTATTAATATAAAGTTAGACTTTATCCCCAACCTAAAAGTTGGAAGAGATGCGATGCTTATCACAGATTTCCTTATAATTACCCTAAGAAGTCTAAAGAGCTGCCTACATATCTGCATGAATATTTGTCATGTTTTTAATAAAATCAGAAACTTGGTGTTGTATTCCTTTTGTTGATGTGATGAAGGTGATGAAGTTGAAGAAAGAGAAAGTAGAATCTCATAAGAATGGCCTATATAGACATGTGAAGATCAATTATAATTGTGCTACAAATTATAAAGATAACAACGCCATTGCTTATTCTTATTATAAAATATCCTAATATAATGAACTAGAGTTTAAAGTTATTTAATTGAGAACTTTAATTTGATCATTTGTTTGTGAATGGAAAGTTGTATAATAGTGAAATCGAGACTCCAAAAGACAGCCAAGTGACTTCCGAAATTGACTTAAAAATCTAGAATCATGATTAGAAATAATAATAAAAAAGCAAACAAAAATCACACCATACACTACTAACAAATAATTATGTAGTCTTAGGAAGATCTATGATTTTTCTTATAAAGAATGAAGATGGTAACCCACTGTTTATCCGTAGATATAGACCACCATATTTGAGAGGGGATAAGAAGCGATTGACATGAAGTAAATTTTTTATTAAAAGGCTTTTAGATTCACTACAAAGAGAGCATGACTGAATGAGATATTCCTCTTGCTTCCTATGAAGACTTGTTGGGATGTTTAATTGCCTCCCCTCAATTTCAGAAAAGATTTATGTTCGAAGGTTCACAATTAGGGATGTTTGTATTGAGTGTTTAACCCTTGAGTTGTGTGTTCACTCGCTAACCCTAGTCCCTCAGTCTCTCAATCGAGTTATTGGTACTCAACATTCCAATTCCGCACTACAGCAAGTTAAGTGCATCTCACAGGTGTTGTATTACTGTATGAGCACACGAAGCCCTCAATTGTAGCCTTGGGATCTTTTACTGCTCATTTAAAGCTTAATCGCAAGCCTAGACTGCTTATCATTTGGCGATATATGTTACCAGATGTTTCTATTTCCCCAATTGAGTTACTATGGTGGTGACTGGCCTGTACACTAACACCAATAGCATAAACTAAATGCTTAGCCTCTACAAACAATCTCCCTACGCCTCCACAGCATTGAATGCTGTACTAGTTCAGCATGACTATGTGGAACCCACCTTGCCAGAAAGTTGAGAAGGATAAATAAATAAACGAATTGGATAACATGGAAGCTAGCTGTATGTTCTTGCCACACCACATCATATTTTCCCATCGTGTAACTAGTATATATGCATATATCTTTAAAAAATCTATAATAGAAATAAAAAATACAGAAATATATGAGATAGATGAGACTAAATTCTGTAATTATAGAAGATGGAAGCCATCGTGAAGAAGAACCATAAGTCATAATCCTCGCATGTAACAAATGTATCATCAATGCTTGTAACAAATGTGGATAAGAATAAGGCCTTTGAAATCACAGCTCTCAGTGCCAAATTTCTCCGACTTGCAATCCTCTTTGCAATCACTTAAGCAGGCTTCTAAGTCTACTTAATCAGACTTCTGTATAGGACACATTCTCTGTTTTGTAGATACGTTCTTTACCTTTTGCTTCCAAAAACAGGTGGAAATAAGGTCTCTGAAGTCACAGCTCCCTGTGCGAAATTCCGATTTGCAACTCTCTTTACAATTGGTATCACTTAAAGCAGGCCCCTGTATTGGATAAACTTTGTTCTGTAGATAAGTTTCTTAACCTTTTCCTCCCACAAACCTTCATATCTGTATTGTCTACATTATACTTGTCATAAAATAATCTAAAAATGCAATTGACCAAAAAAAATATAATTCAAGAATTTATATTAATTTCATAGCTAATGAGTCACAAATATATTTCAGCAAACTCAGTGCTCTGTGCTAATGATTAGTAAAAATTTCACAATTTTTCTATTTCGTCCGAATCTTTAGGGCAGATTGTACACAACGGTCTCTGATATATATACATGTGAATAATCCTCAATAAAAAAGGATATCTATCTATAAATGGATAGCAACCAAGATCGTTTGGAGTACTGGGTGCTCCGTGCCTCCATTTTAGTGTCCTTTCCCATAAAATCAATATTTTCCTTTTTCCCGAAAACTTATTCAGGTTATTTATATTCGAGCCAAAAGTATCCAGAAAGCTAATTCCGTCAAGTTCAAATTTATGCGGATTTGTTGTAGAAACAAATGTATTTTGTATGTCTATGGTTTAGGAAAGATGCGTTTATTATGCAAGAGCTATTGCAGAAAAGAAATTTTGTGTGAGCATTTGGCCTTGGACTTATATCAATTGGCATAGATGTTAAAGGTTGCCTCAAAGTTCTACTAGATCTTCTGATGTAAAAGACTGACTTGCAGAAATGCTTTATGCATATTAAGTGAAACAACTGTAATAACAAGATGAAACAATTGTGAATTCATATTTTACTCATGTCCATCAGCTAAATGACCAAGAAAATAAAATCGGAAATATATACATAATAAACAAAACCTTTTATAAAAAATTTACAAACCCCAAACAACAGAGGCCAAATTGGAAAAAAAAAATGGTGTACAGCCACAAGAAGCTACAACCCCAAATAAGGAGCGCATGACTCCACCTTGAGGCCGTGTGGCCGCAATGCTGAAATTCGTAACCCTAAAATGGGGTGAAGCTCCTCCCTTTCCAGCCACTCTGTCCTCTACCCCTGCACATGAACAAAATTAAACCGACTCCAGAAAATGACATTGAGAAATCAAAAATGGAGGTATTCAAATCTAATAGTCAAATTTATCTGCATTACCTGATTAAAACCCCTTTAAAAAATGCCTGTAGCAGCTTAAGAGAAGTCGCTGATGAGATTACAGAGGACCATTAAAATTCTGATTTTATAGTTATAACGAAAATTGACCAGACAGCCAGTCTTGCAGCTTTAAGCTCGGCAGATTCTACGGCGTCCCCTCAAACAAACAAAATATATCATCCTTCACAGTAAAAGACATGAAAAATTGTTATTCGTGTGCCACATCGTGAGCCCTTATTAGGCATCTTCAAAACCCTCCTATTACTGCAACGAAGGATCTTGAAGCCTCTTTCTCCTATTTCAGCTCTCTGATCATCTTTTTTGTAAAGCAGAAGGTTGATTATCTGGTTCTGTAATGTGGCCCAGCCATTTTGGAAAACCCATTTCATGCTCCGATGCTTGTTTACTTCTTGTATTTTCTTAGTCTCGTTGTAGATCGTCTGGTAAGAACTTGTATATCTCAGCCCCCAGGGTCCCATTGATTACCACTGGATGGGGTTTTATGAAATGAAAATGGGCTTTTTGTTTTCTAGTCAGAAGACTTTTCTACCGTGCAGGTGAGTATTCGATCTGATATTTCTCTATTCCATCCATCATAATATCTGCTCGCAAACGACCTCCATTCGCGCCTTTACCCAACGAATTTCCCCATCCCCATTTATTTTGATGAATGAGTGAATGAATTTTGTCTAAAAGACCAAGATGCAAATTAATTCATTTTTAGATTTATATTATATGTGAGTTTTTCTCTTAAAAATTTTGAGTAAAAAATTTGCTGGTTTCTTCAAAAAGTTCATTCGAACTATCCACTTTTAATTTGTTATCAAATTGATTACGAATATCTTCATATATTGTACACTCCTTGATGAAATGTCATTCAATTTCAATCGCCCTCTTGCTGCAAAAAGTGCACATCCTCTCTTCTTAATCTTCTTTGGGCACCTTCCATCTACTAGTTTCACATCGGAAATGATGAGATCTTGTCCATAATTATGCAATTAAAATTTATGTCTTTTCCCTTGATTGCAGATCCCAAATAAAAAATTTCATCATGCTCCTAGTAGGGTTAAATTCTTTAGTATAGTATTTTTTTTTTGCCTAATTGTTTGTTGCACATGGCATTCTTAAATTTTTCTAGCACCTACCTTTTTATCTCCTCTTTAGTGCTAGGAGATTCATGCATATTTATGTCCCACTTGTTCATCTATTTGCTTTTTTGTTTCTTCCAAGTCTTTTTTCTATGACTTAGCTCCTCTCCAATAATGATTCTGGGCCAGCAGTGCTTATCCATATTTTCAACCTCTTTTAAGTAGCATAACAACCGAATGAAAGTTGAAGCCTCAATTGGGAACATAGCAACCTGATCTAAAAGGATCTCATAAGGTATTGTTGATTTGACTTTGAGGTTGCTCATGATTAGATGTTTTTGAATTATTTCTATTTGTTGTCATTTTATTGTTTGACATGTTATTCCTACATACTTCACACCTTTACAGGATAATTGGCACCATTAACAAACTAAAAAGTGTTTTCTAAGTCTTTCAATCCCACAACTCTACTTTTCTACATCTATTCTGAAGAAGGTATAATGCTCTCCGTCCTCCTTGGATCCTTTTTGATCCACACATCTCCCAACAAAATCTATTGTGCAAATCAATCCCTAGGTACTTGTATTCCACCACTACTTCCAAGGGGTGGCCCTTGAAGATAAAATTGACCTACTGCTTATTCTTTTTCAAGGAAAAGATCATGACTTTGTTTTTGCTAGTTCACTAGCCTACAAATGCTCTATCAAATCTTGTGGGGGTTATGCAATAAGAATAAGGTCATTTGCATATAAAAGCAACTTCACCACATACCTTGCCAACCAGATACCATCCTCATTATTATTGTTTAACCACTCTTCAAGTTTATCAATACATAGACCGAACAATGTGGAAGATAAAGGACGCCCCTCCTTGACCTCGATAATTGTAGCAAAGCACTCGAACATACCCTCTTAAGTTCTAATTTTAGCTCTAACCTACTCATAGTGTTTATGGACAATAGCTAGAAACTCCTTTCGGACCCCAAGTTCTTCCATTATGTGCCAAAGCTTACCTCTAAGGATGATGTCAAAAGTTTTTTTGAAGTCAACGAAGCAAAAAGAAGCCTCTCCTCCTTGGTTGTCCCAAACTTTTTCAACGAAATGCCTTAAAGTGATGCAATGGTCAATGGTGGAGTGTTTAGGCCGAAAATCGACCCGCCCTCTTGCCCTTTTTCCTTCTCTTCTTGCCCATTTACTAATTTTGCACTCTAGCATACTCCCCAAAAGCTTTCCAAAGAGAGGGTTGACCATAAAGTACGGTAATTAGAGGGATTATTGATGTCTCCACTCTCTTTTGTTATAGCTCTTATAGATACTAAAAAATGGTCCAACGCTTATGTCTCAAGTTTTTAACATGTCTTCTCATCATCTATTTGTTCTTTACAACTTCTTGATGTTATGTCATTCTTATTTCCTTTAATTTAATCATTTTTTGTCCATTTCTCGTAATTTTGACCTAAATCAATCTTTTTGATACATCTTGATTACGCAATTATATCAATTTATCCCAATTTCATGTCCGTAGATTTCATTTTGTCCCAATTTATTGACCAATGATATCAACTTGTCATAATTTTAGTCTTATTGATCAATTTGTCCCAATTTCAACCCTATTGCATCAATTTGTCCCAATTTCAGCTCTAATGATATCAATTTATCCCCATTTTGGTCCTAGCAATATCAATTTTTCCCAATTCCTATCCTATGGCATTATTTTAGCCCCATTTCTTAACTCATGGCTTCATTTTGTCCCCATTTCATGCCCTTTAACTCATTTTGATCCAATTTGCCCATTTTGACCTAATTTTAAACAATTCTCCCAATTCTTCCCAATTTGACCTTATTTTCCTTCATTTGACCTATTCTCTAACCCTTGACACCAGTTTTCAAGACTTATTTCCCTAATAGGGTTAAATAATTATTTAATTGTTTACACCCCTTTTCTTGCTAATATATTCTTCTTTTGTTTATACCCCTTTTCTTGCTAATATATTCTTCTTATATTAAACAACAAACAATTGCTAGTATGGTCGGGATGGGGAGTTTAGAATCTATGACTTTATAGGCAAGAACAAATTTCCACATGGCATTCACCATACATCCTGTTAGAAATGGGAGGAGTTATCCATAAGTAAATATTAGAGGAAAAAAAAAATTGATACTATTGAAGTAGTGTGAAATTCCATCCAAGACTATCTTGGAGTTTTTTTATGATAGGGTTAGGAGATCCCATAGATCGCTAAATACCATAGCTAGATTTTCTGATAAAAATGATTTTCTTGGGGATGCTATTAGTTCCTAGTACTTCATGCATTTGATTATCTATTTCTCTATAATGTGCTCGAGAATTTTTTTCTAAATATTTTTTTTAGTGTTAATAAAAAGTATAGATTAGTAGCATGAATCAACTAGCTCTATTAAATACAAGTGGAAAAACTAAACCCATGTTGGAGAGACTAATTATACCATTGTAATAGGAGAGAGACCTCACTCTAATCCTTTTAATATTATTGAAATGGATGAAGTATGGAATATGAATAAATTCTTTAGTGACACTTATATGTTTTCAATTGATGTCTATTCAAGAATATTTAATAGAATTATTTTTGATATTATGTTTGTCAAAAAAATTTCAAGGTGTTGTCTTATAGATCTTACATAATCTAATTTGGATATTAGATAAGTGTCACAAGTATTAGAAACAATAATGCCAATACTTGAAACTATACATTAGTATAGTGCATTGTAGAAGTTCTTACATGTCTTTGCCTAATTAATAAGGACAAATGAGGTGGATGATTACTATGATACATTTACAATAGATTTTAATTCTTGGCTACATTTTGGATAACCAAAGGAAAAATCATATCACTTCTTAGCTAACCTCCTCTTCTTCTTGATTGATTGGGTTGTTTGTATGAAATTATGTGTTAAGAAACCATGTGAGAAAACTTGACTTTGTGATTATTTAAGATTTATTGTCTATGAGAGAATATTTTGACTTTGATGATAGTTTATCCATGATCTTCTCTCTATTACTTGGGGTTTTCCTATAGTGTCATGTGCAACTATCATGCTAAAGTATACTAATATGGTTGTTTTGTAAGTATCATCATCCAACGATCTTGTCTCGAGGATCCTTGAAAGTTGGAAGAGTTGCTAGCATGAAAATCATGTTGTAATATGATTCATATTTCCTTTTAAGAAACTTTAAATATCTTAGTCATGTTGTAAGAATGATTTGTAGAGAATATTTGGAATAGATCATTAATATTATAACTGTATATTCATATTTTTCTTATTGGAGTGTGATTCTCCATGGTTATGAAATGACATCTTTTGTGTAAACATAACATGATAATATTTTTGAAGTGTTGATATTGTAGACAATAAAATTATTCATCTTATCACCTCCCTTAATTAATTAAATATTCGTCATATTAATCATCAAATTTATGATAATTTATTAGCATTTAAAATTTATCACATCATTATTATTAATTTTTATTTTATTGAATAATGTTTTATTAAATAATTAAATGAGAACTAATTATCCATTTTAAATAAAACTTCCTTTTTCAACCCATCAATTAACTCGTTCTTTAAATTACTAAATTCATCATACAAAATACTATGAACTAAATTAAATAGTTCGTAATTATCTTTTCACAAGTTAACTATTTCTTTGAATTATAAACTTTTGTAATCGTGTGAGTTGGCTCCTCAAATTCTTCTCTAAGGAATTCATATTGATTTTTTGTGTATGTTGTGGAGGTGCTTAGATTGTCAGATCTTTTCTTGGGAATTTTTAAATTAGGGTATACTTTTGTAAATTCCTAATTACCTAGCTCCTTTTGCTACCTTGAATTTGGAGGAGAAACAACATTTAAGGGGCAATCTCTGAACAAATGATCATGTTTATGGCATTTATGGCATTTGTGATGCCTGAAGGGGGTGTGCTCATAGTCAATATTTTGTACCCATTCCTCATCTCTGAAGATGAGATAAATTATTTTAGGAAGAGCTTCCTAGACATCCATATAAACACAAATTTGAGCATATGAGACATATCTACTAGCTTTTGTGGCATCAGACATTTGTGATAAATTTTCCCAGTTTGTTTCTGATGCCTTCCAAAGTGGACAAGACCTAATACTAGTCTATTAGCATTGAGTATAAGTGAATCCAGATAGGGATCGTTTTGAAGTCTTCTTTATGTGGAAAAAAGTTGTTTGTCCTAAATCTTATGTAAAGCCTGACAACATTGTAGAAGTATGGGCCTCCCTCAAAGATTCGGTCTCGATCTTCTAGGTGTTCAAAAATAGCTATGAAAAAGCCTTTTGAACCAAGTTGGAGTTGAATCATCCCTTTTGGATTCCATTCTCAAGTACATATGATTGCACGCTCAGGTACATAAATTTGCAATAGGAAGCTATTGTAGTGTCCTCAATCTCAAGCGTTGGAATCTTGACTTTTTTGGGCTTGCAAGAGCTAGTTGTCTCCTTAGGATGCTCTTTCTTGCTATCTGATTACCATTTCTCTAGCTTAGAGTTGCTAGTCCAAACCCCTCCCTATCCTACCCTAGTCAAGAGATTTTAATATAAATATTATATTACAGTCTCTCAAATTCAAAAAATATTTGTAAATTATATAGAGATCAAATTACAGATAATGAAATGTTAAGTAATTTATTTAACATTTATTTATTAAATTTTAAAAGTTAATTGTGAAAAATTAATTCTTAGAAACACAACTTTTTAAGAGACAAAATTTCAAACAAAAATGAGTTTTAAGTTTTTTTAATAGAACTTTTCATAAATTTTTAACATCCAACTTCATACATAATTTTATTCAAAAAATATTTTGACCCATATAATTCTTCATTGATTGTTTTCTATGAATTAGGTTTAATGTATACACTGTGGAATATAATTCATTTAACCTACCATAGATTTATGAAATATCATATAATAACAAATAGAAATCTAAAAACAAATAGAAACAAAAGTGCTTAGTTTCTTTTGATGATTGATAGATAGTTTCAAACCTATTTGATACTAATCATTGAACTGTAACTCAAAAGCATGACTTGTCATATGTGTTCGAAGATAGACAACAAATAATGAACCAAAACATTCTTGTAATTTAGTAAGATTCTATTTATAAGTAAAATATATCAATTAAGTTTGGGAATGTTGAAATCAACCTCACACATGAAATTGAGTTTGTACTTCCAAAAATGAATTCACAAAAATGAATTCTTGGAATTCACTAAGGCAAGTGTATATTTTTTATATTTAAATATACATGAACATTAGTAATGTTTACACGCACACGTGCACACACCTTTAAAGGAATCACATCTCTAAGCTCATCTCCAAAATGGACACAAGAAAACATGCAAGACATATTTTAATGTGATATGATATAATAATTCTACAATGCTCTCATGAATGCTTCATAATAATTCCTTTAGACAACCCTATTATGTTACTAGAAGGTTCCACATTGAAGAAATGATTTTTTTCTAATACAACAACATAATACAAATAAATACAAATTTATGCTAAGTGAACTCATTGTGGTTCATAAAAATAAAAATATCCATCTGTTTTAAAAAAAAAAAAAGATTTCCAAGTTTGAAATTCAAATCCATTACTTCAAAGAAATGACCCACATCAAATTCACACTAGTGATTTTGATTAAGGAATCAAACCTTATTTTTTTTAAATATGAGAAATAGTTCACAAAAGAATTAAATCATCATTTCAAGTGTTCATCAATATCAACCAACAAGATCCACTATATAAACCACAACTATCAACACGAGCAAAAAAACTATGTTATGGAGAAGTATTATCAGACATTACAAAACATTAAGATCGAGAGAGTTTTTGAGTAACTTAAACTAAAACTATAAACTAAGTCATACTGCATCCTATGACCCTATAACATTGTTGCTCACTTCAACATTATGTGTCATATCTCCCCAAGGGAAATCAATATCAGGAACAACAGACGCATCCCACTAAGGATCATCTGTGAGTTTATGTGCTTTTGTTCTTTTATTTTGTCTTCTTTGGAGATGATTTTGTCTTTCATGAACTGTTCAATGACTTTTAGTTCTTCTTGATCAAGCATGTCTTTGCATGCATTAAAAAGGTGAGAAGACTTGACATCTAATTTATAAATCAACAACATTCCTTCTCTGACCAGGAACATGAATCGGCTTTTAGGAATCTCCAGCATTGCAGAAACCTGTAATATAATATGAAGGAATATGAGTTTAAGATTAAAGTCAATAAGAATTCTCTTTGAACCTTGAAAGACATCCTCGTTTCGCTTAGACCATAAAAACTAAATAATTTCACAAAAGAGAACATACCAAAAAGTGTTAAGATAATCATCAAAACAACCATTAAAGCTAGCTAAGATTTCAAACCAAGACATACCAAGCCAAGAATTCCAAGTAACGGGAGATCCCAAAAACAAGGACCAGACGAATGTATAAAAATGACACTCAAAGAAGAGATGATAAATAATCTCAGAGGCAGAGTACACAAAACATACAACTGGGGAGAGACCAACGACAGACAACACATCCCTGATAGCAACTTTTTTGAGAAGAACTTGCCACACTAAACATCTCTTCTTAGGTTCATTAGGGCTACGCCAAAAATGGTTAAAAACAAAGAACCATTTGGACTCTGACTAATGAATTTCCTGGGACTCATTTGTCCACCGTATAATCTAAAATCCACCTTTAAGCATCAGATGCATCTGTTTAGCAGCACTATCATGAAAAGAGTTGCCACTATTCTATTTCAATAGATCCAAAACTGTCTAGATGATACAATTCTATCAGGAAAGAAAAGCCCTACTACTTTACAAATCAAAGTGCATGTCTTCTTATGAGAGAGAAATATTGAATTTAATCCCAAGAACCAAGGCGGTTACATACTAGAAGATCACCAACATAAGAGATACCCAAGGAGCTCCAAATCTTAGCTGAGCAACATTGAGTCAGAGCAAGAGGTTTTTTATTTAACATGACCCCAACAACAAAGATCTGTCCACAACTAAATAGGTGGGAGAGTGTCCAATAGCCTGTCTATTACAAATAAGTTCTCTTACCTAAGTCCAAACTTTCCACAAAGAAGAGAAGATAGTAGACCTAAAAGTTTTAACTTCAAACTCCCCCAACAATGTCAGTGAATCCCAGAGAATTCCAATTTCTACCTTTTTTGGACTTGGATAAACAAATATTTTTTTTAATCAACACTTTCCAAGGCTCACTCCTTTGGATGGACTTAAAAATCTATTTGGTAGCTAGAGCAATTTCATGTGTCTTAAGGTCTCAAAGACCCAAGCCCGCAAGCTACTTGGGAGTATTTGACACCAATCGCATGAAACATTATGTCTATTTTTGTTACCCTATCCATTTGACCAGAGGAAGTATCTCAAGACCCTTTCCAACTTGTTAACTTGGTAATTAGATAGCAACCATGTAGAGCAATAGTAAATCGCATGAGAAGATAAAACTTTTTGAACAACCTACACTCTCCCAGCCAAAGAAAGGATATGAGTTTGCCACTTGAGATGCTTTCTTTCTACCTTAGCAAAGATCCACTCCCACATATCTTTTAGAGAAGGACTGATAGAAAATGAGATTTCTAGGTATCTCACCACCTGGGAGGGCCCAACCCAACCCCATCCTTTATTTGCAAGCCATGCTGGGGGTAATTCTGACCAACCAATAACTATTAATTTCTAAGAGACCACCTTCGCACCCGAGGCCAAACAAAAAAATTCCAACCTTTCCAGAATGTTAAATCAAAGTTAAATTCTTGCTGAGTTCAGGGAAGAGGGAAGTATCATCTACAAATTAAGCATTGAGAAATATTTAATCATTAGGTAACCTGATACCTTTGACCAATGGACCCAACACAACACCTCTAAGAATATAATATAAATCATAAACAACATTAACAAATAAAGCCGGTGCAATGGGGCATCCTTGCCTTATTGATCTTCGCAGCTGAATGGGATCAGACAAGCATCCACTAACATCAATTATGGTAGAGGACTCATTGAATAAAATCTCAATCCATTTACAAAAGTATGAGGGAAAACCAAAATATTTCATCATACCAATCATAAATGGCCACTCTATTCTATCATAAGCTTTTTCAAAATCTAATAATATAATGGCTGCATTTTGACCATCTTCTTTGGCCCAATGCATTTCTTCCCAACTGGTTATCAGATTCTCAAGGATATACCTTCATTTGATAAAGCCAGTTTGAGTAATAGATATAATTGTCCCCAATAACCTTACATTTCTTCTAGCAATAGTCTTAGCTATGATCTTATAAGCTAGATTCAACAATGTTATTGGTCTCCAATTCTTTACTATTGTTTTGTCCTCTCTTTAGGGAGTAGTTTGATCACCCCTTTGTTAATCTTGCGACCAAGGGATCCTCTGTGGAAGGCCTTATTGTACATCTTCAATAACTCCTAACCAATCGAATCAATGTTTTCTTTGTATAACTTTGTAGGTAGCCCATCAAGGCCCAAGGATTTGGCATTAGCCAAAGATCAGATTGTGTCTTTAATTTCATTGATAGATATATCTTTAGATAAGATCACAACATCTTCCTCATATATTTCTTTTGGGATCGTCTTCATGCATTGTTCCATTTTAACTATGTTTTCCTGCTTATGTTCCGATGTAAAGAGAGTTTTATAAAAATCAAAGAAGGCTTTAACTATTTCCTCTAGGTTATTTGTGATGCCACCATCCAATGTGATCTCCTCAATCCTTTCTCTTTTATGCTTCTTCCTGATAATATTGAAGAAATGGTTAGATGCTATATCCCCTTCATTCAACCAATTTAGCCTATCTCTGGTGCTCTATCCTTTGAATCTTGAGTGTTTGATCTTTACTCATTTCCATCTTTGTCTTAATTGGTTCTCCTTCCAAATATTGATCATGCCCTTTTTGTTGAAGAGAAACTTGAACCTTGTTAAGCCTAGTTTGTAATATTTCCTCCAATTTATATCTATCTTTAGCATTTTTTTCCCCAACAAATTGAAATGATTTTCTCCAAAGACTAACAAGAACATCCCATCTTTCAATCATAGACGACTCATGATGACAGAACTTAGAAAGATAAGTAACCATTTTGATGTCCCCAAGGGTGTCACCATCCTTGAGAAGGAAGGTGCGTAAGTGCACAAAGATGGTGGTCAAAAAGGGGGGTATAAGTGGACACTTTTTTTTCTGAAATCAGGTGAACCGAAACTTAGAGGCAAAATTTGAAAGTCATCCACTCAAGATACGAAGATAATCAAAGAACAAATATTGTAGTACTCTGAATCTAGTTTCCAAACTACTAAACTTTTTTAAAATTGGATAAGATTAAGGGGGTCAAATCCTTTGCGCACAAAAAACCGACCCTATTTTTTTTTTCTGAAAAACATAACATAGTGTCTAACGTGCACATCAAAAAAGTCATAGTTAGATTTAGTATTTTGACAAATCCTTTGGCAGAAAGATAGTTAAGAGTGAGCACTAGAAGATGTGTATTTTTTTGTAATTTTTTGTTGAGTATTTTTTTTTTAATGATTTTTCCAATCGAGCACATCTTGAAAATTTGGTACCTGTTCATGCGCGAAGCATAAGTTGCACTAAACAAATCGAAAATACATTTTTTTTTTAAATTGTAAAGAATCAAGTGCACTACAATAATATATAAAGTTTTTTAAATCTGGATACATATATCAAAATTTATTCAAAAAATGGTGCACCTATGTCTGTGAGAACTATGGAGACACTAGTAGAAGAAATTCAATAATAATATGTTATTATTGTTCAAATTGAAAAAAAATTATATGGTTAGAAAGCTCAGAAGATGGGTGAAAATATGGTGGCAATTTTAGAAATACCCACTTTATGAAGTGTAAACCTGATGATGATAAAGTTGATAAACCAAGTTGATAAAATAAAACACGTCAAAAATGAGAGAAATGGAGGGAAATCAAACTTCCAATCCATAGCTTTGTCATCCAGGCCTATTTCCAAGCCTAAAAAGTCAAAAGCGTGTATGGGGTACGTATGGTTTAAAAAGCGCGTACGGGGTATTTATAGTGTAAGAAGCACGTACGCACGTGTTTCCCATAAAACAACGTGTACGCGCTATCTTTACTATAAACAACGCGTACGTGCTATTGTATAATATGATATTCTATGTATAATATGTGTATATTCATATAATATATGTAATATATAATATGTGTATAATATGACATTGTATATATAATATGTTTATATACATATAATATATTAAACATATATATACACATGTAAGTGTATCCTCTCTCCCTCTCAAACGCATACAAGGTCTCTCTCTCTCTCTCTCTCTCTCTCTCTCTCTCCCCTTCTCCCTTCCTCCATACCCCATCCCTCTTTCTCTTCTTCTCTCCCTCCATACCCCACTGCAACTGTGTCTGCACTTCTATAGAAGTAAGTGAATTTATTTCTTATCTGCAACTTCCTCTTTGATTTTTATCATGTATTATCTCCCTCCCTCTACCTCTCCCTTCCCCCCATGTTCTCTCCCTCTCTCCCTCTCTCTCCCTCTCCCCTCTCCTCCCCCCCCCCCCTCTCTCTCTCTCTCTCTCTCTCTCTCTCTCTCTCTCTCTCTCTCTCTCTCTCTCTCTCTCTCTCTCTCTCTCTACCTTCCCTTCCCCCCTCTTCTCTCCCTCTCTCTACCTCTCCCTTCCCCCATGTTCTCTCTCTCTCTCTCTCTCCCTCTCTCTCCGCTCTCCTCTCTCTCTCTCTCTCTCTCTCTCTCTCTCTCTCTCTCTCTCTCTCTCTCCTCCTTCCCTCTCCCCTCTCTCTCTCTCCCTCTCCCTCTCCCACCCCCCTCCTCTCTCTCTCTCTCTCTCTCTCTCTCTCTCTCTCTCTCTCTCTCTCTCTCTCTCTCTCTCTCTCTCTCTCTCTCTCTCCCTTCCCTCCCCCCTCTTCTCTCCCTCTCTCCCTCCCTCTACCTCTCCCTCTCTCCCTCTCTCTCCCTCTCCCTCTCCTCTCCCTCTCTCCCTCTCCCCTCTCCTCTCCTTCTCTCTCCCTTCCCCCCCCTCTTCTCTCCCTCACTCCCTCTCCCTTCCTCCATACCCCTTCCATAACTTTTTTAAGGCTTATTAGCACGTATGTGGTACTTTTTACTCATAAGCACGTACGCGGTACTTATTACTCATAAGCCGAGAATACCGTTGGGCTTGCCAATATTTTATGGCCTAGCAGCGCGTACACGGTTATCAATGTAGCGCGTACACAGTTTATAGACATAGTTTTAGCTGCCCAAGAGCCTCAATGGCCTCAAAAGAAGTTTTTGAGGTCGTTGAAGGCCCCACTAGAACTGTGTCTGCACTTCTATCACTGTTGTATACATAAAAGTAAGTGAATTTTTTGTTTTTTGCATGATTTCAAATGATTGAATTGTTGTTTTTATTAATTTTTTGTTTTTGCATGGTTTCAAATGATTAAATTGTGATTGTTTAATAGTTTGATTTCAAAAAATAGTGATAAGATGCATACTTATGGTTATTTATTTATTTTTGAACTTTTCTTTACATATATGTAATATGATTCTATTTAGGTCAACCGATCTCAACCATGGGAAAGAACAAGCGAGGAACGATGGAACAATGAGAGGCTCAAAAGGAAAGTCAAAGGCAGCGTATGAAGAAATTGTGTGACATAAGAACAATGGGAGAAGAAGGTATGTCAACCTCAACATCTCAATTCGATTTACCAAACAAATATAATGCACCTAATGCAATTGAAGAAGAAACATTTGCTAATTTACCGTTTGCACCTAATGCAATTGAAGAAGAAACATTTGATAATTTACCGTTTGAACCTAATGCAATTGAAGAAGATACCGCATTGAATAATCAATTAAATGATGAACATATTACACCTTCTCTACTTGATGAATTGAATGTACATAATGCACCGATGTTAACACCTCCTAGAATCATTCGTAGGAAACCAAAGTATCTAATTGACATTGATGAGAATATATTGAAGTCAATGCCCAATAAAATGAATGAACGAACTTGTAGGAGAATGGTTAAAAGAATATGGCAAAACTATTTTAAAAATTTAAATCAAACCGCAAGATGTCAATTAATTGTTCAAATGATTAAAAATTTGAATTTTAGAGAGACAATGAAAATTCTAGGCCTAAGATCATCTGAAAGTAACAGTGAAAGAACTATTGTCAGAAATCTATTTGATGCATATCAATCTATTGGTTCAAAATCATATAGTAAAGATTCTAATGCTACTCGACGTGTCATTACATCAACCATAATGAGCAAGAAAATAAAAAAAGATCGTTTGATAAGCAAAACAAGTAAGTAATTGAACGTTAGTAGAACAACATTAAGTAAAGAATTACAGAGGTGAGAACAAATAGAGGAATGTACCCAGACGTGCTCGCGACGTTGGTTTGTGCACTCGAGGAACAAAATCAATTCTAGCCAATCTTGCAACTTTTCCTTGCAAGCAACTGACGGGTTTTTGAGCAGGCGAAAAATGCTACTAATTGAAAATGGCTTCGAGTCGTCAAAAACCGAGATAGGCCATTGTAGAGGAGCCTCACACAACCCCATAGGATCAAACAGATCGACCGTATGTGTCGTGGATTGGAAGAAACAGTCCGTCAAATTTTGACAATTTTTTGGACTCAAGGCACTTGAGAGATCTCACCAGTAGGGTATGACTCTCGACCTTCTGGTACTTTGGGATGCACGACAAGGGCATGCTTAGCGTAAACATGCCCACCTGGATGCGCTTGCGATGTTGGTTTGTGCACACGAGGAATAAAATTTGACCATTGCGAGCGTGAGGGTGCTCTCGCACCAAACACATTGTTGTTTAAATTCATATTGTCGATTTTTGTTGTTTATATTCATATTGTTAATTACATATGCAAATATTCATTTAAATTTATAAAAGGGCAGCCACCCAAATACAACGAATACACAATAATGAACTGAATACAAGGAGTTTTGTATGGTTAATTCAACATTTTAGAAATTTTATCAAATCATATTCCACGATTGCAATGCTTTATATCATATATTTTTGTTTTTTATATTCATATTGTTGATTACCTATACAAATATTCATTTAAATTTATAAAAGGACAACGACGAAATACAACAAATACAAAATAATGAACTCATTACACAAAATATTGATATTTATATATATATAAAAAGGCATGTCTGCCAAGTCAATACAAGTATTACAAAAATGTGGCATATGCCATGTCCAAATCGATATACAATAAAAATGTAGAATATATCTACATGTATTGGTCATTTTATGACCAAAACTAACACTATATGATCCTAAAATTTTGGTGGATCATCAAAATCAAGCCTCTTTGGTGCAGTACACGGCTCTGTAGATGGCTGCAAAACACAATTCAAAAGCCAAGTTAGAATTCTTTTGTAGAAAATAGTTCACAATTGACATCATAACTATGCATTTAACTTTAATTCCTTTGCAATTGAAATGTAGATTACCTCATCGGCTGATCCAGGAGCTAATGTCTTTGCTCTCCTCTCCTTGTCAAGACATACTTAAATGGATCCACGTTATGGCCGTACCGCGAACAATTCTATTGTAGATTAAATGTACAATTAATACAATGTACTAACATAAATATATCAAAAACACTTAAAAGCTATAATATAGAGAACAATGACGTACCAGTGCCTCGGATGCTTCTCCAATGGACTGAGGATGGCTCACCATCGATGTAGAAACGGTCACTATTACCTATACAAAAAATGTACAAAGATTAAATATAATTAATATAATGATAAGTATTGAAGGTTGAAAACAATTAATTTTACATATCAAACAAAAGTGTACCGGATCTTGATATGCTTCTCTAGTGCAAGGAGGAGGGCTCAGCATTGACGAAATAGGTATGGATATTTGTTGTATGAAAAAAATATAAGATTACAATATATCACAAGTTCACATGTACGCGTGCATATAATCATGAAATCAAGAAAATAAAGTAGAGATACATACCTCCGCCCTCTCTTGATTCGCGAGCAAGTCAGGTGCATTCAACATATCCACAAAGCTCAATGGCCGTTGTACATGTAAAATAGACAAAAAACACTAATCAATCTACAAACCCCAACTAATACTTGATTTCAACATTTTCAAACAATTGTACAACTAAAAATGTGTTCAATTACCTTCTTCACACGTTTTGGCGTCTTTGAGATATTCTTTTTCTTCGGACGAGCCCTAGACGTGGAGGGGGTGCCCTAAAAATAGAAAATTAACATGAGATATTAGTACAAATAATAAATTAAACATAATTTTAAAAATCTAAAATGAAATGACTTGCATATTCCATCAAAACAATACATAAAAAGAGTTGTACAAAATATGATACCGTATAGCCTTGTAGGCCAAAATCGATCGCCGACAGCGTGATGTCATCAATCTGGGACATTTCGTCCCTTGTCAACACCTACAAACCAGAAATTGGACCAAGCATTAAAGATAAATAGTATATCTTGTATTTTTTTGAATTCAAAGTGTACTATTCTATTTTAACATGTTACAAAATTTATACCTCAGGCGTCAAAGTTGCAGCTGTGGTAACTGGGGGAGGTGTATGGGATACCGCTGCTGCATCCTGAAATGCATATTATTTGTCTCAATTTAAATCAATGTATAAATAAAAATTCATTTATGTAATTACAAAATTAAAGTGACTGATAAATAAAATGTTTTGAATTCAAATCAACACACCTGTGTCTGTGACTCATGGGCAAACACCATGTCCATCAACTCATCTGTCAGCGCAACATCCTCAACCGTGTGAGCCTGACATCTACAACCGCAAATTGTGCATAGATGATATGAGTATCCATCTGCACCGACTGCATCATCTATCCTTGAGCATATCCTTGAGCAACTGACACACATATGCTCGATGGGCTCTTTGTTGCCCTCTAACGGCTCATCATCCAATACAATAGGGTGTGCTAATGATGTCCCATGCTGGATGATGGCACCAGTCAATGCTGTGGCCGCTTGAAGAGTCTGTAGCTCCATTGACTCTTTCAGCTCTAATGGGACAGCCTGATGCACCTTGGGTTTGGGTGCTAGGGGGCAGCGACTCTCCGCGGCTAATCGCCTAGGGCTCCAGGTCTATCTTGGGCAGAGCCACCACCTCTACCATGAAACTCTCTCATGTCAAAATAATTTGGGCGCACATTGAGCACAAACTCACAATATATTTTTCTCAAAAAATATAATGGCACCTCATAATTATTACAAGGTGGATCGTCAAAGACCATCCACCATCTCTGCCAAAAAAGATTCTTCATCTGCACATTGGTACACCAATGTATGGGAAACCTCTTTACATTAGGAGGTAATGACTGACCAGTTTTGGGGTCAACAAAAAGGGCATATATTTGTTGTTTAGAAATATTTTTGTTTTTAACTCCATTGTATGATAGCCCATTGGCATAGAATTGATGACACCTATCCCTAAAGCTTCCCCATTTGGTAATTTCTATGGAAACAGCTATGGCACCACTAGCTAATGTTTCTAGGCTAGTGGCGAGGGATTGATGATGGTCAAGCTCAGAAGTTTTCAATTTTACAATCAGTCTATTGATTTTGGATGTATTTTTCCCTAACTGATTAATTAATTCTTCCTGTGTTTCAGCTGCGCGGTCAAAAGGAGGAATTGGGGGTTGTTCTTGTGTGTTTTCAGGAGGTGCATTTGGTTGTTCTTGTGGGTTTTCAGGAGGTGCATTTGGTTGTTCTTGTGGGTTTTCAGGAGGTGCATTTGGTTGTTCTTGTTCTGGATTAGAAGAATCTGGTTTTTGAAACAAAAAATGAAAAAACCTAATCAAAATTAATGAAATTAAATTCAAAATGTAAAACAAATTGCATAAACCAGAAAGAAAGACAAAAAAAAACCAAAACTAACCTTGATCCATAGCCTAAGGACAAATTTCGCACCCCGTTCGCGGTTTAGGTTAGAAAATGGGAAAAAAAGAAAGTAAAAATGCGCTTTTCAGGTAAATGAGGACCCAGTTTTTTTGTTTTTTTCTTTTCTAAATTTCATTGGGCACCGCGTACGCGGTTTTACTAGGATTATTAGTGCATACGCACTCATTTTCCTATAAGCAGCGCGTATGTGCTAATTTTCCTAGGTGTAGCGCGTATGCACTTAGTTTCCTAAGCTCAATGCGTACGCGCTACCTCTCGGGAAGAACAAACCTAAGCGCGTACGCGGGAATTTGAAATTTTAAAATTGCGTATGTGCTGCCTATTTTTCCAAGTTTTTTTTGGGTGGTGTCCACTTTTCTGACCACCATCTTTGTGCACACACCCAGGTATTAAGTTTATACACATTATTTTTCGTAGGTCTGCCAATGCTTTGACACCCATCATCAACATTAATGATAACATAAATGGGAGAGTGATCATAAATAATGATCGGGGTAACAGTGATAGGATTATTAGCTTTATCACATACAAAGGAGAAGCAGAAGCATCCACATAGATTCTATCAAGACTGCAATATATCCTCTATTTAGTTGCTTGATTGTTACACTAGGTAAACCATATCCCTTTAGACTCTTCCTTCTTTCTCTCTAAGGGATCAATCAGATTGAGCCTTCTTTTATAGTTTGCCCAAAAATACTGTTCATTTTCTTTCTATTCATGCCTAATACCACCCACTTTATCCTCTTTATATTCAATCATATTAAAGTCACCAATCAGGATCCAATGCACTTTAAGGAGGATGTGGAAATCCAATCCCATAAGGTAACCCTATCTCTTTAGTCATTAGGGACATAGATGTTACATATACCCACATCAATCTCATGATCTTTTACAATGACCCAACATACCCTATTACACATGGAGACTCCATTGTTAAAAATATTATCAGACCATCTTGGACCTACTAATTTGGCAGACCCTCCTTTACCATGTTCATGTTCAATATAAAAGCTTTTAGCTTGATTCCAGATAAATTTCAGGATAGTGGAAGCATAGAAGCCTACTACTTTCACCTCTTGGAGGCATATGATTTCTCACTCAATTTATTGCACCAATCCCTAACAACAAGTTTCCTATCTTTCATTTCAAGCCCTCTAAAATTCCAAATAGCAATATTCAATTTCATTTGGATGGATGGGTGAAATTTTTTTGATTCTTATATAATCTATTACAACATTCTAGTATCTGCCCACTTCTTTTGGGAGCAGGTTTATCAGAATTGGATAGAGAAAGAGATTTTCTATCAAATGTTTTCCTCTTTTTCTTTGTAGTGACTTCCACAAAAGGTGGGGAGTCATATTTTTTCTGGGCATCTGCCATATCAACTAAACATAAACAAGTTATTTTCCAACACTTTCATCAATGACTGGGGTATTCATAGTGAGGATGTTCTCGTTTTGGACCACTAATTTATTATTTCAAAACTTTTCTACTCGATCATTAATGGTAGCTAATGCTAATTGTTGAGTATTTTGCAATCCTTGACCATCTCTTCCATTGGGGGTCTCCTTGAGTGGGTCGTTTTGGTTCATGTCTTGACCCCCTGCGGGTATAACGTCAATTTCATCTTCAAATAAAGGATTTGTTAAGGAAACTTTATAACTATTGATAATTTCCTCTTGCTCACATGAACCAAACACCTTTTCACCATTTTTTATATTGTGGGCCCTCTTTTTCTGGCATATGGTTATCATGTATATCCATGTATGTATTATTTTTTTAAAGGGATGAATCCCTAATAGGCTCATTATTTTGAATAACATTAAAGAATTTAGTATCATTTTTTTTCTTCAATAAAGGGCATTCTCTTATGTTATGACCTTTCCTCTTAGAGTGAAAGAAGGCATTCAAATTATCCAAAACATCAAATATCCCAACAAAAAATTCTTCAAAATTCAAAGATTTTTTTCTTGGAATATCAACCTCTAGGTCGAGTGCAATTAGGACTCTAGCGTTCAAATGGGGGAGGGACCCTCAATTCTTCAATTTAAAGAACGTTCCCCAATGTCTTCAAAAGCTGAGGTAGAAAAGACCAAAACTTTGCAGACACATTTTTAATTTCAAGCCAATTGGGAGTGGACCTAGCAATAACTTTTTCCATGTCCCCTTTGGACGACCATGGGAAGGAACAAAATAATGCCTGACCCACATTCCAAAAACCTTTCCTCAAAACCTTTTCTTGCATGCTACAATTTGTTAACACCACAAGTAAAAAGACCTTTATGCATCATTCTATAGAAATTTACATAAATGCCCAATTTCTTGCCCCAGACATTGTTAACCCAATCATCAAAATATTTCCTTGAAGGCAAAGTGTTAGGATCCATACAAGCAAAGAACACTCCAACATTCTTAAGCCTATTTCGCTCACTTTGAATGGCTTTGAGCATATCATCATTCAGAGTAAGAGATATCACTTTCATGGTTGAAGAAGAATCTTTAGCGTTTTCTTCCCCTCTGGGGTCTCCATCAGCGACGTTGCTTCCATTTCATAATCCATTTATGTCGGCCCCAAGTAGTCTTCCTGATTCTACTCCACCGAATGCCATGAATCCTCCATTGAACACTGCAAATGGAGGACACTCGATTTTCCCTTCTTCTACAGAGCACCGATTTATAAGACGGTTTTGGCTTTCTCAAATTATCAGAATTATCACAACCTTTTGAAGAATTATGTTCTATATTTGAAGCCCCATTTCCCTCAACACAATTAATTTACTCCATATAACATATGGAGTAAATGAGCCTTAAGAATCAAAATGATAGAATACCCCAAGTTGAGGGGAGGGGGGATTATGAAGGGAACCAAATAAACACACACAAGCGAACAACAACACAATAAAAAAACCAGAGAAACAAAAAGAATAAATAGCAAGCGCAAATCCCTAGACACTCCAAGAAAGGACACAAATTGCATCACAAAGCACGAAGGGAACATAGGATGCCAAATGAGCAATTGCAGGTGTGCACGATGAGAAGGTGATGTAACACCTTCTCAGAGCACACCTAGCCTCTCTTGATCTCTATTCCTCAAATCAAGAGTTGTAAAGAAACAAATCTTTAAAAAATAAATAAAAACTAAAATTAAGATATTAAATAGGCCAAATTTATGAAAATTGAAATACCATTTATAATTTAATTGTAATGCTCAAAATACTATTCATTGCCAACATGATTTACTAAAGAAAAAAAGTATATGTATAAATTTTTATTTAAAAAAATATATGTATAAATTTTTAATACATAAAGTCAAAATGAAATAAGTACCTTCATACATTGTATTGAAGTCAATAATTGTAGAAAGTATGAAAGGAATGCAAGGACACATTTTCACTCTTGAGGCCACGATATTTGGAGGAAACCCATACTCAAAATGAAGAAATTTCTTCTTTCTGAGTGTTTATGTGAAATTGCAGTTTCATGTTTTTGCGTACAGACAATTTTATCTTGGAAGCCTCTATTTGATCGAAATTAACAAGGAAAAGATTACAATGAGTGTTGTGTTGTAATGGAATTCAAACGAAGGAGGAGGAGTTGTGATCATCCATGGCCATATAGTCTACAACTATGGAAAAAATAATCGAGTTTCGTCTTAGTCAAAAAGCTGAAGTTCAACTAGGAGCATTCAAATTTTCTCTGAAATGATTTATTGCAAAAAAATAAATTAGTCAACATGGGTATAAATTCCAACGTAAAGAACGTCATGGCTTACAACAGAAGACAACGATTTTCACATGACTTTATCTTACGATGTAGCTAAACTCCCCTGCCTTCTCCAAAAATAGCAATATCAAAGTTGACATTCAAATAATTTCAATGTAATGACCTTTACATTTCTAAAATAGTGGAAGGGTAGCAAATGGAGCATATGAAGCTTTGAGCTAAGATCAATTGTGATGATTTTTGTATTTTTTGATTGTTGGGACGACAAAATAAAATATTATGAGAGTACAAGGATTTAGGGGACCTATATCCCTCAGGGAAGTATTAATAGTGAAACTAAGAGACGTGTGTAAGAAAGTTGCAACATGTACATGGCAAATATTATGTGTAGTTCAATGTGAGAAAGGCCCAATACGATCAATATTTGTTTTGGGAAAATGAAGTGAACCTAAGATACAAAGGAGGCATTCTAGCTTCCAAAAATAAAAAGAACATGTTTACACACATTAGTTATACATGCTTTTAAAATTACTTAAATTCAATCGATGCATTTATGTAGAAGTAGATTTTGATATGGTCAATAGTTAAACACTTAGGTAAGTTTTAGAGAGGAACAAAATCAATTGCTTGTAATGGAATGACTACATCAACATGAAAATTATAATGTTAGCATCTAAGGAAAGTCATTTTAGTTTTATAATTTCATGTTATTATTCTCTTTATAGAAGAGTGACTTACAACTAAAAAAATTGAGTTAAATGAAGAAAGCTTTTTTTTTTTTTAGATCATCAAAACCTCTTAGGAAAAGTCAATCTTCATAGTCAATGAATTTACATTGTCCATGACAATACTAGAAAGAAAGCAAAAATTTGTTCATGATTCATGGTCATGTTTTTCCTTCATAAACTAAATAATTATAGCCATACAACCCCACATAAGAGAAATTCTATAATATAGAAACCAATAACAAAATAAAGAGAACTCAAAAAAATTACTTCTAAACAAGGCACATTATTTTTGTTTCAACTAAAGGGAAAATTGTCAAAGAAACTCATGGGTTAGTCCAGATTTGTCTATATGACAATCATAAGAAGGTTTTCTAGTATCTAGTAACAGATAACATAAATTATAGAGTCCTAAATAAGAATAAGATATTCACTTCAGTTTGATTTAGTATGAGGGTTCTAGGTGTAGCAAAATCAAAGCTTGTCCATTGCTTCTCAAGCTTCAACGTTTTTCTTGAAGGATCTCTATTGGATTGGGTACCAGTTATGTGCGGTACTTGACGAAAAGAAGAGGATAAAATGATTAGCATGAAACAAATGGACAAAGAGGATAAAATCTAAACATATTGGTCTAATACAATATCCATCAGCAACAAATAATTCATAGATTAAAGAAACATTATTAGATGCACTAGTACAATATGCATTCAATAGAAAGAGTCTACAAAATAATTTAGAAAAAAATAAACAATTTTTTTTTTTAATAATTTGAACTAGATAAATTAGTTGGGAAATATGAACACAACACTTGTTCAAAGCTATAGTTGTACCTAATTTGGAAATTTTTTAAAATGCTACAAACCCTTAATTATGTTACTTACATAGAACCATGGAAAAAGGAAGAGTTAAGCGAAATACAAAGAGAAATATTGAAATGATCATTGTAAGAAGCATTGTAACTGACGTGGAATAAAATTGTAAAAATTAAATGGATGTTAAATACATTACAGACAAATGTATAGAGTAATTGATTAAATGTAAAAACAAATGTACCAAAAAAGAAGGTGTATAACCTCATTAGAAAGGACCAACCTTAGAGCTCTAATCAATTGCATACAAAGTTGAAACAAGAAGTAACCCCATCTTGGAGGTGTATACCATTTTAAAGAATGACTAGACTTATTATCAAGTTAATACATCAAAACTTGTTCCTTGATTTGTCTCTTCATTAACAACTGAGAAATTTGGAATGATACACCCCTATTACTTATGTCATCTATTGTGAGGAAACAATATTTAGCTCATATAAGAAACAAATGCTTAAACCAAGCATGTTGCATCAAAGATCATTTGAGAGCAGTACAAATGGGCCATGGTTTGGGGCGCTGTCTATTCTTTATACAAAACAACACCTAATCAAAAACACAAAATCTACAAATTAGAATAGATTTATATGCGAATTCTACGGATTCAATCCTTTTGATCTGCCTTCTTAATGCTATAAAAACGCAAAATGCTATTATGCAAATTTGTGTTTTTGATGAGATATTATATAAACATAAGCATTCACCAAGGTAATAAAAGTTCAATGAATGTGGGCAAATCATTTCAGACTTCGATTCACCACTTCCGTGTTCTTGCACGCAAAAGTCAATAACTTAATATTCGGTGAAAAAACATCTAAAATCTTGTGAAAAAGTAGAGGGTAGTCGTATGTCTATGAGAGGATATTGTCAAAGGAAAAGTAATAACAAAAATGCATGGTACACATTGCAAAGACAAAACAGAGACGATTGACGTAGGCTTGAGGCGGTGCATGCGGCAAGAAAATTGCGACAAAACCTGAAGGGCATCGTACACATTTGAGGAGAGAAAAACAACGACAAATAGAGAGGTCTTTCATCATTTGTTAAGAGTACTGCATTGGTGTTGATCTAACTCCTCCTTCAGACAATGGAGGGGCAATGTTGTTTCACATTGTCTTGGAAGGATTTTTTATACATTATATATTTTGAGGCACCGCTTTATATGAATTTTAGACATGTGACTTTTTCTATTAATCTTTTATATAACCATGAATTATTTTCTTAAACAATCAAATATTAATAATTAGTTATTATAAATTTTTAATCTCAAAATTCATATACAGTCTTATTTATAAATTATTTTGAATCATGTAATTTTTTTTTCATTCTTTAGTATGAATTAGGTTTAATGTATACAACATGGAATGAAACTCAATTAATCTACCATAGATTTTTGAAATATAATATAAAAAAATTTAAAAAATAGAACTAAATACTAAATTTGATGATCGATAGATAGTTTTGAACTATTTTGATAATAATTTTTTAACAATAAATCAAAATAATGACTTGCCATATTCGTTGTGAGCTATACAAGAAGTAATCAACCAAATAATTCTTATAATTTAGTTAGATTAAATCTATGAATTAAAAAAAATATAAATTAGATTTGGTAGTGTTGAAAATAACTTCATACATGGAATTGAGTTTGTACCTCCAAAAATGATTTTACAAAAATGAACTATTGGAATTCACTCAAGGAACAAGTCTTTATTTATTATATTTGAATAGACATAAACACTAGTCATTTTTATAAACACCTTTTCTGAAATCTATTGAATAACATCTAACTCATCTCCAAAATTAGACTCTTAGTTGTACCTATTCAACAATGATATACCAAGGGAAAGGATAGGTTCGAGAGAAAATGCAACACCTATATTTAATGCGACTTGATGTAATAATTCGACAATTCTCTCATGATTGCTCCATAATAATTCTTTTAGATAACCCTAGCATGCTCCTAAATGATTCCACATTGAACAAATGGATATTTTTTGATACAATAACATAACACACAAAAAAATACAAATTTAGGTTAACTCATAATGATTATTAAGAAAAAACTATATATCCATTTTATTAAAAATAGATTTTTAAGTTTGAAGTTGAGATCCATGACTACAAAGAAGTGATCTACATCAAATTCACAATTGATTTAACCTGATGAACAATAAATTTGTAAATTGTGAATTGAATAATTAAATCTATAGAAATAAATAATGATAAAAATTAAAATATTATATATATCAAATTTATGAAAAAATAAAATATCATGTTTATAATTTAATTATTATGATTAAAATACTATTCAATATCAAATATAAAATAAAATAAAAACGATGGCAAGCGAAGTGCAGAGGGCTTGCGAGGGGCAGAAGGAGTGCGAAATGCAGAAGACGGGGGCGAGGAGCAAAAGGTTTCATTCAATGGACGATCTCAGGAAGGCGAATTTCTATCGAAAGCACACAAACAATTTTGGCAAAGGGAAGATGATATTACCAATGGTCAAAGGAAGGAGCAGCCTTCGGAAAAGTTGACAAAATGACATGTTTTGGATGTCAATTGGAATGACTTTGGTCCGACTCACAGAATCTGGAATCACGATAACATTCTAGTCAATGAGGTGGATAAGGCACAACCTAAATTCACTAAAGATACCAACATTCTTGATCAGATATCTATCAATTTAATGGATGAAGTAGTGGATGAGAAGTGTGTTTGGGAAGACCTTGCCATTATTGCCAGAATCATTGGACCAAAGAAACCCAAGAGATATATCATGCCTTGTGTGGAGAAAAATTGGGGCAGCCATGTGGTGATAAAATACCTGCCAAAAGGCTTTTTCGTCACAATATTTGCAGAAAAAGAAGAAAGGGACCAAGCCCTAAATTTGAAAAACTGGTGTTTTGAAAATTTTCCACTATACATTCAACCTTGAACTCCCAACTTTGATCCGTTAAAATTGTTGGTACATGATTCACCCATTTGGATTAGATTGTTCAATCTTCCGATCGAGTATTAGGGGGACCCGTGTCTCGAGAAAATTGGCAGATCACTGGGAACTTTGCTAGAAATCGACGAGGACATAATTGATAATGACTCTTATGTGTACGCGAGGATGAGAATTGCCACAGTCAAACAAATCCTTTCTTGCATAAATTTAATAACGACTAATGGGATTTGGATGCAAAACATTGAAATTGAGAAAGAAATCCATGCAGTCCAAGAATGTGGAAGCAAAACATACCAAACCAAAAAATGCAGAATCTTTGTGCGAAGGGCATATAACAGAGAATAGAGGGATGAAAAAATGGTTTGGCTAGAAAAAAAGAATGCGAGGACACGGTTGACTCCTAAACTAATTGTGACACAACTAGAGGACTGCACCCATGTTGGACATAATCCCTAACCCTGTCAGAAGGATCAAGAATTGGACAACCTAGAGAGGGAGGCCATCTCGAATCGGACCGTGACACCCCCGGTAGGGGTTCCGACTGCCAACAATATTGGGGAATGCACAGTAGAATCTGACACTAGCAACTCAGAACCAGAAGAAGAGGAAGATGTTTTAGACAACTTGGACCCGAGATGCATTAGTCAATCTACTAATACCATTTTGGGCAGAGCAAAGGGGGCTAAAGGCAGGAAAAGCAATAGACAGATTAGAGAAGAAAAAGCCACAAAGAAGGGTATTGTCAGCATTCAGGACTTCATAAGGAACTCCAAGGGAGGCAACCCCTCCCTTGGGAAGAAATGAGAATCACATCATGGAATGTCAGGGGTTTATCGACCCCTGACAAGAGATGCTTGGTCAAAAGATCTTTGATCAAGCTTGGGTCTGATATGGTTTTACTATAGGAAACAAAGTTGTGTGGTGATAAGGTGCTTGAATTCATTAAGTATTGTTTTAAATGGGAAGGGTTGTTTCAGGATGCCAGAGGTACCTCCAGGGGTCTTGGAATTTTGTGGAATTTAGAGGTCTTTGAGGTGGATCCAATTGCATCCAACGAGTTTTGGATGGCCTGTAATATTAAGTGCAAAGCAGGAGGTATTGGCTTCCCTCTAGTTAACATTTATGGTCTGGTTAAAATAGATGAAAAACTGAGGGTATGGTCAGAGATCTATGATCAACTGCAAGTTTTGGAGAAGCACAAAGTAATCATGGCTAGGGACTTCAATGCAATTCTGGATATAGATGATAAAGATGAAGGTCTCAAAAGAGCACAAAAGTAATGGAGGACTTCAGAGAATTCATATCGAAATGCCAGGTGATGGATGTTATTCCCAAACATGGTAAGTTTACATGGACTAATAGAAGACTCAATTTCTCAAAAAATTCTGAAAGGTTGGATCGTTTCTTTGTGGGGGAATGGTGGGTTAATGGCAGTTTCTCCATGGAAACTAATATTATCCCTCAAGCTGGTTCAGATCACCTGCCGGTTATGTTGTCCATCAATCATGAGTCTCCCAAGAACGGGAATTATTTTAAATTTCAGAGCATGTGGTGGAGGGATCCTTCATTCACAAAACTACTAAGGACTTGGTGGTTGGAAAGCAACACATTCTCGGGTTCCCCTAGCTTCCAGTTTGTTAAAAGAATGCAATATATTAAAAAATAAAATCAAGCGTTGGAATAAGTTCTCATTCAAAAATATCTTCACTAAAAAACTAAGAATTGAAGAAGATTTGGAAGATATCAATAATAGAGTCATGACTGTAGGGATGGACCACAATGACTATCTGAAAGAAAAATTACTTAAGGAGCAACATGCAGAGCTACTAAATAGAGAAGAAGTCTACTGGAGGGATAAATCAAGGGCATTATGGATTGCAGAGGGAGACAAAAACACAAAGTTTTTCCATGCCTCTTCAAAGGGCAGAAGGACCAAGAACAAAATCACGGCAGTTTCAGATGACAGTGGAGAGTTGAGAGACACGGAGGCTGAAATTGAGCAAACTGCACTAGAACACTTCGAGAGAATTTTGGGGAACAATAACCAGTCTTGGAGTGCATCTGATGGTAGGCTATCAGAAATCCTACATAAGCTGGTCTCTGACGATGAGGCGTTAATGCTGTGTGAATCATATTCTTTGGAAGAAATTAAATGTGCTGCATTTGAGCTTCACCCACATAAGGCCCTGGGTCCGGATGGTATGACTGCGGATTTCTATCAGAGATGCTGGGACTTTATGGGAAAGGACATCTGGATGGTTGTGGAATAATTCTGGAAAAAAGGGAAGTTTGTAAAAGAGATGAACAACACACTCATTGCCTTAATTCCCAAAAAACAGGATTGCACCTCAATGAACGATTTCAGGCCCATATCGTTATGTAATACCATATACAAAATTATCTCAAAGGCTATGGCCATCAGACTAAAGAAGATTTTACCTCACCTTATCTCAGAAAATCAGAATGGCTTCACTCTTGGAAGGGAACTTGCGAACAACATTATTCTTGTGTCAGAAGTAATGCACTGCATACACAAAGAAAAATTAACCGGTATGATCATAAAGCTTGATGTTACAAAAGCGTATGACAAGGTGGTTTGGCAATTCTTGGTTAAGGTATTAAAATGCTACAGATTTCTAAAAGAATGGATAGATTGTGTCTCTTTCTATATATCCACAGTCCATTTCTATTTACTGGTGAATGATGCGGTCTGTGGTTTCTTCAAAGCGACTAATGGACTAAGGCAAGGGGACCCTCTATCCCCTACTCTCTTTGTCCTGATGGCAGAAGTTATTGGGAACTTAATCAAAGAAAAACAAGCAGCCGGTCAATGGAGTGGCATTCGAATCCATAGAATGTTAGAGCCCATTACCCACTCGCAGTTTGCGGATGACACGATTCTGGTCGGAGAAACTATGATGAGGGAAGCCAGAGGAGTGTTGGAAGTATTAGAGGAATATTCTCAGCTGTCGGGGTAGGAAATGAACAAGGACAAATCACACATATTCTTTTTTAACACAAGCAGAATGAATCAAAATCGCATCACCCATATCCTGTGCTTTAGTATTGCTGATCTTCCTCTTAAATATCTTGGGATCAGAATTAATAAGGGCAATAGACAATCCCATATATGGGATAATGTATTAAATTCATGCAAGGTGAAATCAGAACAATGGAAGAATAGATGGCTTACGCAGGCTGGTCGAATTTTAATGATAAGATCTGTGTTATCAACAGTTCCAATTTATAACATGCAATGCTTTCATATGTTAAATGTGGTTGGTGCAAAATTAGATTGTCTTTTAAAGAAATTCATTTGGGAAGGGGCTAAGGACCAAAGAAGGATACCATTGATAAATTGGGACACCATGTGCATGTTGAAAGAGGATGGGGGTGCAGGGTTGAGAAAAAAGAATATCCAAAACATGGCCCTTGGCATGAAATTGGTATGGAAAATGTATAGAAATCCCAATAAATTGTGGTGTAGAATTTTTCAGAAAAAATATCTAGACTCGGATGCACCGGATCGAATTCTCACAATTGTTGATACAAAGAAGGGCTCTCCCACTTGGAACTTTTTTTGGAAAATTCAAGGCATTATTATGAACCACATCTCCTGGAAAGTTGGTAATGGGTGCAGGGCTAAGTTTTGGCGGGACTCTTGGGATGGTGATCTGCCCCTGTCAGAAATCTTCGAAGATCAGAATTGTATTAATTCCATTGAATCTGCAATAGGAGTGCAGGCTGCTAACTATTTTGAGGATGTTGATAGTCACGACATTAGGACTTGGAAACATATAACAATAGGTAACTTGGAATTGTGTAAAAGGTTGGAAGGTATTATGAGAAATAGAGCGATTTTAGCTTCAGAAGATGAGGATTGTATTTTCTGGTGTGCTGCTAAGTCAGGGGAATACAATGTTAAGTTGGGATATGAAGTACAAAGACATAGAGTTATCAATCCGAACTAGCCTGGCAAGCTTTGTTGGAATAATTGGATATTGCCTAAAGCAAGGGCATTCTTATGGATAGCCCTGCATGGGCGTATTCTCACTGGCGATAGACTCAAGATAATTGGTATCCATGGACCAAGCTGGTGTGTGTTATGCAACGCTGAGGAAGAATCGGTGGACCATCTACTTTTCAACTACATGTTTTCTCAAAAGTGTTGGGAATGGTTTCTAAGGATGGTGAATTTGTGCACAGTCAGGAACAGGTCCCTAAAGGAATTCCTTGTCTCATGGCCAATGTTCAGCTAGACTAAGTGGGGAGCACTGTGGCTGGTGGGCCCTGCAATGATTGTCTGGCTGATTTGGAAAGAAAGAAACAAACGAATATTCAAAGAGACATCTAAACCAATAGATGTTGTCATTAGCAATCTAAAGGCTTCCATTGAAGAAGCTATCTGTGGTAAATCAAGGAATGTCAGAAAGTTCAGATTCAATGATTGGGACACAGAAATGGAGAGGAATTGGTCTCTCAAGAATGTTATCTTTCATTATCCCAAAAAGAGAATTGACAAGGAAAATGTTAGGTGGGCCAAGCCTCATAGCAATTGGGTAAAACTCAACTTTGATGGGGCTTGCAGAGGCAATCCGGGGCAGGCCAAATATGGTGCAGTTATTCAAAACGAGGATGGGAATATTTTGTTAGGTACCTACGGACATATTGGATGTGCCACAAATAATGAAGCAGAACTTAGAGCCCTCGAGGCTGGTCTGCTGCTTTGCAAACAGAAGGGATTAACTAATGTAAAGATCAAAGGTGATTCACAGATAATTATAAATGGAGTGATTAACTCTAGATTTACAAACTAGAAATTGGCTAAATGGCTCCCATGCATACACACTCTCCTACAAACAATCAGACCATATGAAATTTTTCATCCATCGGGAAGGTAATCGATTGGCAAATCTTTTTGCCAATTTGGGTGTCAACTCGGATGTGGCAGAAGTGTCAGTAGATCCCATATCAATAAGCATGGAGATTACGAAACTGTGCAGAAAAGACTGGATGGAAAGAAAACATGATGGGGTTGGATAATGCCTCTTGTCCCGAGGCCTGCAAATGTAGAATAGGTGGCAGAGGTTGAGCACAACCTTAGCAGACTGGCTACACAAACTTGCAGTGTCGGTGGCCTGAGATGCATGTGATTGACAAGAAATGCTAGTAGGATAGTTTTGGGTAGGTTGTGCGATCAAGGCTGTTTTGGCATGTGAGGTTTCATATGGATCCTTCTAGATGTCGCAAAACCTATAAATTGGCTTCCCCCAAGGCTCAACCTCATGACCTGATAAAATTGAGTGTTGATCAGATTCCTGGGTGTAAGAGAGTTGGTTACTATCTTGGTCTATGACATACTTCGGCAACATTGGGTGCATGAACTGTGAGGAAACACTTGATTCCCAATTTTGCAATCTGTTTATCTCAGAGGAGTATGCATATGAGGCGATTAAAGGTCTGGTGGGGATTACACTCAACTTCGACCATCACTAGTGCAAATCCAATATCTTTGAAGTTGTTCTTATGCCACTAGTGGACGTCATCGAATCTAGGGAGAGAGCCGTGGAGCAACTGTGTGGCTTTGTTAAGACTGTTAATGAGAACTGCATCGTCGACTCCATTTTAAGCCTGTCAGAGAACGTATGGATCAGTATCCTGAAGACATACTTTCAGCTGGACGTATTCTTGCCCACAGATTCTGAGGATGAAGAGGAGAGTGAGGATGAAGGGAGTGATGAGTCCGATGACAGTAAGAGAAACAGGGTAGAATGCACGCATTTGGAGAGGGAAGAATTAAAGGAGATGATGAGGTCATTCGGAGAAAATGCTTGGGAAGTCTTCAGGTGTGTCGTACTAAATGGGGATATGGCTCCTTTCTGCAAAGTGACAAACTCTGAAACTTGGTGGTTCTCGACTAGAGCAACAAAAATAGTAATCAATGTTGGAGAGTTTGCAAGGGTCATCTTGCAAGCTCTTAATGGCAGGGTATAATGCAGATCAGGATTTGGACTGACTCTGTCCTTGATGTATTGTTCACACAACCGAAATATTTATGTAGGGGTTGGTTAGGTAGCAAAGTAGACTATGGGGTTGGATAGTTAGTATGTGTCTGTTTAGAATTTGTATACAGGGGTTAGATATGTAGAAAGATAAACTGCGGTCTTGCTATCAGGCTTGATGCCTTTTTGTAAACCTTTTTGGAAATTAATATAAGGCTGATATCCCCTTTAATGATAGCTCTTACCATTAAAAAAATAAAAATAAAATAAAATAAAAACATATATATAATTTTTACCATTACACAATTATAACCAATATAATTATAAACCTTTTGAAGATCATTTTTTTTTCTCCATATACACCCGTCTGTAAAAGAAATCCAACAATTCTAACACCAAATCGATCATTTTAAAAAGATGAATAAGTACCTTTCTGTATTATATTGAACTCAATACTTGTAGAAAATATGAAAGGAATGAAAGGACACAATTTTGACGTAGGAGTTGATTATTGGAAATATTTACGAAATTCAAACAAAAAATGGAGTTGCATTCAAAAGGGAACATCTTCTACGACTATTATTCAACATAGAGTATCTTGGAAACTACCAGAATGAATTGTAACGTACAAAATGTCATGGCTTATGACAAAAAATAATTTTTGAATTTACCATATATCCAGGGAAAATGTAGAAATTATCAGTTTAATTGTCAAAAGATACACATAACTATATAGACTCACTGATCTACAAAAATAACTGGTTTCAAGTTTAAATGTTATTTAACTAGCATATACCTTAAATTTTAATTTAATCTATATATAATATGCCAAAAGATATCTCTCTCGAGGCACCTATTTGACTCTAAGGTGTAATTTAATTAAAAATAGATGCCTCATGAAGGATATCTCTTTGCGTATTTTATATAGATTAAATTAAAATTTAAGGTATATATGCTAGTGGCAGTCACAAAGCGCAACATGGAAAACATTAATAAATCAATATATAAATATATTGTTTCTTTTTATTAAAATAAATTATATTATAATATTATTATGGTTAGCGTCAGGGTTAAGGTTACTGTTATGGTCATGAATAAGGTTTACATCATGGTTTAGGTTAGGGTTACAATAATGGTTAGGATTCACATCATGGTTAGGGTTAGTATCAACATTAGGGTTAGGTTAGGGTTGGGGCTATAGTTATAGTTTAATATTAGGGCTAAATTTATGGTTAGGGTTTAGTGTCAAGGTTACAATTATGTTTAGGGTTTAGATCAAAGGTAGGGTTAGGGTAAGCCTAATTATAGTTAGGGTTAGGGCTAGAATTATAACTTGGGGTATTTTTAGGATAAGGATTTGGTTTATGGTTATGTTTTGGATAAGACTTAAGGTTAGTATTATGGTTAGGATTAAGGTTTACATCATGGTTAGGGTTATGATTAGGGTTAGGATTTAAGTTTATGGTTATGATAATGTTTAAGGTGTATATCACGGTCAGGGTTAACATTAAGGTTAGGGTTTAGTTTTGGTTTAAGATGATGGTTAGCGTCAAGGTTTACAATTATGGTTAGGATTAAGGTTAGGGTTAGAGTTTAGTGTTAAGGTTATTTTATGGTTAGGGTGTAGTGTCAAGGTTACAATTATGTTTAGGGTTTACATCAAAGTTAGGGTTATAATTAGGGTTATGGTTCACTTACATTAAGGTTAGGGTTCAATTGCTATTAAAGTTCAATTGGGATTAGGGTTTGGGCTAGATTAAGGTTAGGAATAGATTAAGATTAAAGTTCAATTTCGCCTAGGGTTAAGTTTAGGGTATGATTATTGTTAGGGTTAGGGTTTAGGAATATGGTTAGGTTAGCATTATGATTAGGGTTAGGGTAAGGATTGTGATTAGGGTTAGGGTAAGGGGTTATGGCTAGGTTTGTTGTTTACATCATGGTTGGGTTAAGGTTAGGTTGAGGATTATGGTTAGGGTCATAGTTAGGATTATGGATAGGGTTAGGGTTTACATCATAGCTAGGGTTAGGGTTAAGGTTAGGGTTAGGGTTAGGGTTAGGATTTACATCATGCTTAGGGTTAGGGTGAGGATTATGTTTGGGGTTAGGGATTAAGATTAAGGTTAGGGTTAGAGTTATGGTTTATATTAAGGTTTAAGGTTAGGATTAGGATTATGGATAAGATTTACTCTTAGGATTACAAATAGGTTTTGAGTTATGGTTAGGGTTAGGGTTATGGTTAAGATTAAGTTTTAGGGTTAGGGCTAATGATTATTCTTAGGGTTAAAGTTTATGGTTATGGTTAGGTTAGGGTTAAGATCTAGAGTTATGGTTTACATTATGGTTGGTGTTGGAGTTAGAAATAGGTTTATGGTTAGGCTTAGGGTTATAGTTATGGTTAGGATTATGGACAAGGTTAGAGTTTACATCATGGTTAGGGTTATGGTTAAGGGTTAGTGTTAGAATTAATGTTAGTGTTTATACCATGGTTATGGTTAGGGTTAGGATTTGCATCATGATTAGGGTTAGGGTTTAGGGTTTGATTTATAGTTAGGTTTAGGGTTATAATTATGGTTATGGTTAGGGTTAGGGTTAGGATTAGGATTTACATTATGGTTAAGATTAGGGTTTACATTGTGGTTAGAATTATGAATAGGGTTATGGTGTACATCATGGTTAGGATTAGGTTTAGGGTTAATTTTAGGGAAACAACTATCCAACCCTTAGGGATAATAATACCCTTCATATATTATTAATACATTTTAATAGATGATTGGTGCATCCTAAGGGTTCTAGAGCAATTCCTTATTTTTAAGGTTAGGGTTTAGGGTTATGATTAGGTTATGTTAGGGCTAGGGCTTGGGTTATGATTACGATAATGGTTTAGAGTTGTGGTTAGGACTAAGGTAAAGGTTCTAGTTTACATCATGGTTTGGGTTAGGGTTAGGGTTAGGGTTAACATTAGTACTATAGGTAGGGTTATGGTATACATCATGGTTAGAGTTAGGGTTAAGAGTTAACGTTAGGATTAATGTTAGTGTTTACATCATGATTATGGTTAGGTTTAGGGTTAGCATTCAAATAGGGTTAGGGTTTAAGTATAAAATATGGTTTGAGGGTTAGGATTATACAATAAAGGTTGATTTTAAGGTTGAAGTTAAGGTTTAATTAGGGTTATGGTTAGGATAAGGCATTGTGAGGGTAGGGGTTAGTATTAAATTAGGATTAGGATCCAATAAGGGTTAGGGTTAGATTAAGGTTGAAGTTGTAGGTTGGGTCTATTTTTATGCTTAGAGTTAACTTTAGGGTTAGGTTAGGGTTAGCATTCAATTAGAGGGATTTGAGTTAAGGGTTAAGGTTATAGTTAAATAGAATTAGGGTTCAATTATGATTAGGGTTTGATTATGGTAAGGGTTAGATTGATATCAGAGTTTAATTAGCATTAGAGTTTAATTATGATTAGGATTAAGTTTAGGATAAGATTAAGTTATGGTTAGATTATGGTTCAAGTTGTAGTTAGAGCTTAAATTTAGGGTTAAATTTAAACTTAGGGCTAGGTTATGGTTAGGTTTCAATTATGGTTAGATAAAGGTTGATGTTTAGGATTAGGTTATGGTTTAGGGTTTAGTTAGGTCGAGATTAGGAAAATTGTCAAGGTTAGGGTTTTATTATGGTAAGGTTTTAATTGCAGTTAGGGTTCGTATAAGATTCCAATTAGGGTTAAAATTAGCTTTACAATTCAATTACATTAGGGATACAACTAAATTAGGATTAAAGTTTAATTCAGGTTAGGGTTTGGGATAAAATTCAATTAGGATTAGGGTTTAATAAGTGTTACTTGGTTTGGATTAGGCCGGGGTTCAATTAAGGTTATATTAAGGTTTAAGTCGTAGTTAGGGTTAGGTAATGATTGGAATTCAATTAGGGTTATATTTAAGTTTAGGGTTCAGTTATGGTTTAGGGTTCAATAAAGTCTAGATTAAGGGTATTGTCAAGGTTAGGGTTTGATTATGGTAAAATTTAAATATAGTTGGGGTTCATATTAGAACTCAATTAGGGTTATAATAAGGCTTATGAATCAATAAAATTAGGTTTAGGATTCATATTTGATTTCAATTAGGGTAATAATTAGGTTTATGATTGAATATATTAAATATAAATATATAGATTGAATCTATATAATATAATTAGGCTTATGATTTCAATAAATAGATTTAGATTTAATTATATATATTTAGATTGAAATGTTTCTATTTAATATGCATATTTGATTTTAAATGGGGCAATAATTACGCTTAAAATCTTAATTGATTGTTTAACCTTTATGAAATAATTTAAATCATTTACTATTTAAAAAAAAAAAATTGAATAATAATAAAAATAACACACCTTATATCAATACATGTTTTATTAATAAATATATTTGACAAAACAACATTCAATTCAAATTCTATAATTAAAATAAATTTAATATTTTTGAATTGTTAAATAAATCAAGAGTTGGTTTAAGAATAAATTTAAAATAAAAAATTATATATAAATTTAAATTTTGTAAAAAAATTATAGAGTTTAAATACAACATTTTTATTTTATTTTCACTTTTTGCATGCAAATCATTTCAAGTTCTAAAATTAAACAAAATTCTATTATTTTTTAATCTCTCTCTCTCTCTCTCTCTCTCTCTCTCTCTCTCTCTCTCTCTCTCTCTCTCTCTCTCTCTCTCTCTCTCTCTCTCTCTCTCTCTCTCTCTCTCTCTCTCTCTCTCTCCTCTCTCTCTCTCTCTCTCTCTCTCTCTCTCTCTCTCTATATATATATATATATATATATATATATATAAAGAAACATTTCTATTCTATTCTCTTTTTGCATGCAAATCAATTAAAATTAAAATTAAAATAATCATTCTTTTATAATTGTTAAATGAACCACCCATTAATTTTAACATAAAAAACATCACTCATTTTCACCAATATACCCTACAAAGCTAGAAAATTACTATATTCAATACATATTTTATTAATAAATATATTTACCAAAATAAATTTTAATTCAAGTTCTAAAATTAAAATAAATTTCATATTTTTAAATAAATCAATAGTTATTTTAAGAATACAAAGCAAAAAAATAAATTAGTTTAAGCATAAATTTAAAATACAAAATTATATATAAATTGAAATTTTCTAAAAAAAATATTGATGTATACGTAACATTTCTATTTATTTTTTATTTTTGCCTGCAAATCATTTCAACTATTCTCCTTTTGCATGTAAATTAGTTAAAATTCTAAAATTAAAATATTGCATGTAAATCAATTCAAATTGTAAAATTAAAACAACTTATTTTTAAGAATTTTTAAATGAATCAACAATTAATTTTAACATCAAAAGAATCTCTCACTGTCACCAATATACCATGCAAAGCTAGAAATTGCTATAGAGATTGAATCCAATTTTAAGAAAATGCAGAATAAATAGTTTAGTGGAAAAGAAAATTTATCAAATGTTCTAGTTGCAAAACATGGAGCCATAGACCATCACCTTAAATGCGATAGTTACAGGATATGCACAAAATATATTTGTTGATAAGGCCTCATAAACTTCAAAGAAAATTTGATTCCAAATATTGTAAAACTAATTTCTATAACCTTCTCCAGACATGTTCAAAATGTGGAAGCATAGATAAGACACATGAATGATTTAAAATAAATGCCATGAGCTCGAGATATGCACAACATGGAAGCTTTGGAACAATCCCTACGATTCGGAAGATTAAGCGATGCCCAACAAAAAGGCAAAAGAGAAAAATTGAGGGTACTGCAGAAGGGGTCATTTCAAACCAATGCCTAAACATTTGAAAAAAGGAAAGAAGGAGATCAAAGAAAGAAGATTTAATAATTGACTATCATGAATGCTCAATAATACCCTCATGCTCAATAATACCGGCGATCTTGGTAAAACTAACTTATTTCTCTTTGAAGACGACTTAAAATTTTAGAATTCAGCAAAGCTTTTAGAAACCTATAACAAAATAGAAATGAATGACTAAGATAAAGCAAAAAGAATAGAAATGACACCAAAACCGTAAAACTTGAAGTTACATAACTTTTCTAATCTTGGAGACTAGTTAGACTCTAAATGAGAGATGTAGATTATTGATCACTTGAATCCAACATGCTGATTTTTCCTCCCACTGGATTTGGCAGAGATTGGTGAGGAGAGTAATGGAGCAACTACATTTTGTTAGCAGAGACAAAATTAATATTTGGAGTCATCTAAATAAACCATTGTTATGAATAAATACCTAAGTTAAATAAATATATCCAACCTCCATTGTAATGCTAGGGTGATCTACCTGCTTTTTGGTAGGTTTAGTGTGGCTCATTTCATTTGAAAACAAATAGAATCCTAAAAGTAAAAACATTGAGGCCAAAATGTAAAAACCCCAAAATACTTCAAAAAAATAAAATAGGGAAGAGGAATTCCTTGAAGACAACGTGACGAAAAACAACTCAAGAAATAAAAATGTAAAAGCATTCTTTAACAAAAAAGGATAATTCACCTTGAAGACAATTGTAATTCTCAGCCTCCTTGCAGATGGCATTCAGTGTAGTGACCCTTGGCCCAGCCATTTCTAACTCTAGTCTGGCTTGGGTTCGAGATCCATGAGCACTACTGTCGGCACATATTAGCCTCTGCTTGCCTCATTGTTATACAAATTGATTCTCTCCAGCTGCAGATCAAAGTCATCCTTGTACGACCCCGCTGGATCAATCCCGTGTTCATAGCATATCGCTTCCTATAACTTTGCTCCAATTTGGTTACCACACTGCTTGCCCCTAGATATGCAGTATTTCTTGCATTTTCACTAAGATCGACTTTTAACCCCTCAGAAGATGGAAGGACTCTTTGAATTATGCAATTATGGACGAAACCACTACCATTATGGACACAAAAGCACTTCCATTATGGACTCTTAGAATTCCATAGGCTGCGATTGTAACTGCCCTTTCTTTTTTGTTTCACAGATGTGCTGCCATTGTATAGAACACCTCTCAACGTTTAATTATTTCTAAAACAACAATTATAGATCGTTTGTAACAGTAGCTCATATTTGTAATAATCGCATCTGATTTCTTTATATCAACACTTTTAATTATATTTTATTTATGTTTTCCACATTAGATCATAATGTGTGGTTTATAAAATTTTTACTATATATTTTTAGATATAATATTCAAACATATTTATATGAATTATAAATTTATTTACTTATTTCTATAAAGAGGTGATCTTCAAAATTGTAATAACTTATTTCTGAAATTCTACATCTCCTTTGAGCATGTCTAATGCCTCCTCTGGTGCTACACATGAGACCCGTTTCCTCAAAAAGTTGACATCTTCTTGGAGTGTGTCAAATGTCTCTTCAAGTGATGTGGAAACAATCCCTCATTTTCCATATAGAGTACCAACCAAATGTGAATATCTGAAATGCACCCACAAGAAATCTTGTCCTCTCTTACCCCTTGAAAGGACACATAATTTCAAGCCCCCTCTTTTCTTTAAGGACACAAATAGGATGCTTCTCAAGCAACGAATCATCCATAAGAAAGATGCTAGCTTGAAATGATAAGACCCTATTATCTATTTTACTCTATTCATATTATTTCACAAGTGAAATATTGAAAGCATTGAAATTCCTACTAAATGTAGCATTTATGACCTTGATAATATCAGCAATCTTTGACACATCTGTAACCATGATAATAAACAAAATTGACAAAACATCTAATTCAATAGAAAATCCACCTTACACCAAAATATAAACACAAATGAATCAATGCATCTCCTTTTGCACCTTACATATCCAATTGGTCATATACCACACATCTCCAAATCATCGATCTGACCAATATTGTTAGAAGCACCTATCGATCGTCATTCGTATAAAACACTGGGGAAATCTTCAAGTTAAAAATTATGGCAACAAATAGTCTTTAGCTTCTTTCATAAAATTTCATGTGCAGCAACAACAATACCCATTCACAAGAATATAATCATAATAATTTCGACCTCTACGTCTTGAGCATAAACTACACTCTTAAATCTCGCAACTATGACTTAACTTTGGTGCCTTCCATCGATAACTGAGAAAGTATGAAGGAAATGGAAGGACAAATTTTCACGTCAAGGCCATGACACTTCGAGGAAGCCTGTACTCAAAATGACCAAATTTCTTCTCTTCTCGCATCTCTCTAATTGCACTCGGCATGCCACCCACCGAAACACTTCGTGGAAAGTTCTGTAAATTCTGTTCTTGTTAATTAAAAATGAGCAGAAAATGGAAATAAATGAATAAGAACATACAAGGACAAGAACACTAAAATTTTATAATGGTTTGTCAAATGATTACATCCATTTTAACGGTAGGGAATAATTTCATTAATCAATCTGTAATACATGGGTTGCACACAGCAATTATTTAATCATATTCAGCTATGAAATAAATAGTTGAGAGAAGGCAAAATGTCATGTGACTGTTAGACTTCATATTCCCAACATTTCTCTCACATTGTTATATTAGAATGTTCTATTTCACTGAAAACAAGACAAAAAATCCTATAGCGAGTGTTGCACTCTAATGGAAGTGTTAGGGAATCCAAACCAAAAAGGAGGAGGTGTGATTCTCTATGGCCAATTAGTTGAGCTTCCTCTAAGTCAAAAAGCTAAGATAGAAAGCTGAAGTTGTACTAGGAGCATTCAAATTTTCTCTCACAATTATCGTGGATAGAGGTATGATTCATTACGAAAAAGAAAAATTATTCAATGTTGATATAATTGTAGTTGCTCCAAAAAATATCTTGGAAACTATTTTAATGAATTCCAACGTGAAGAACGTCATGGCTTATGACATAAGACAACAATTTTCACATGATTTGAATTTAATACATCCCTGGAAAATGTAGAACTTAATGTAGGCTTGGTAAGTTTAATCGTTTAAAAATACACATAACTATCAGACTGACTGTTTTCAAATTCAAATGTCATTTTATTATTTATAAAACAACAAATATATATAATTTGTAACAGTAGCCCATAACTGTAATAGTCACATCAGATTTTTCTTTGAGGGGACTACCAAAGAAGTTGATGAATATGACCTTTTTCAACATTATTCTTTTAAAAAAAGAAAGTTACTTATAATAAGAGGGAGAAGAGGATAAGGTAAAGAGGGCTATGGGGAAGAGAAAAACAAATAGAGGAGAGGATGTTGTATGAAAAAGAGAGGATGATTATGAAGATAGAATAAAAGAATGGATGAACAAAATAGAAGGAAAGAACGAGGAAAACGAAATTGTGGGGAGCTAGGTAAGAGAAAAGACACATCGATGGAGTGCAAATTAAAGAGATAGGTTTCGGAGTTTAGGAGAATAGAAAAGGAGTAGGGTGTTTCAAAGATTATATAAAATGAAAAGGATGATTCTAGTGAAGATTCAAAATTGGAAGGATTTAAAATCAATAATAAGCTAGTTGAAATAACATCAGTTCTTATATAAGTGTAAAAAAGTGTATTTTTACAGTAGTAAGGTCAGTAGTTTATAATAAACGGATTTTAATATGTGGGGGAGGTAGGCAAGAGAAAAGACACATAATGGATAGGTTTTGGACTTTAAGAGAATACAAAAGGAAGAGGGTGTTTCAAAGATTATATACAATGAAAAGGATGATTCTAGTGAAGACTCAAAGTTATAAAAGTTTGAAATCAACAATGAATTTGATGAAATAACATCAGCTCTTATACAGATGTATTTGTAGAGTTCTATAATAAACAGATTTTGAGATCAAAAGACTTTCTCAATAGTTAAGATAACGAGCTATATAAATGGTATTGTATCTACATTATTTTTTATTTGATAAAAAATTTATGGCGATTCTCCATTAAAAGGCCAGTTCTAATGATTTTTTATTTGAACTAGAAATGGTTCTTTAGATTCAAACACTCCTCAATTGTTATTCTTCTTAGAGAAATATGAAGCTGTGGTAGTGGATATGAAAATTTCTTCATAAGTATAAACGGGTAAAAGAAACGTGAACAGGAGGGATATCTTTGTACAGTCAAAGTTTGAAGTATACCTCTAAATGGAAAAACCGAAGTGAGAGAGTATATTAAGATATTTCGATGCATATGGAGATTTTACACTACGAAAGAAATAAAGAAATTCATGAGAAAATTTCTACGAACAGGACGAGTGTTACTCACAGTGTTTTATACTCACTCATTATTAGAGCGCATTCTTCCACTCCTTACGCATTTCTTTGATGCATATTCCCTTCTTTCAGTGACTGCAAAATGAATAAGTACAGACTCCTTATTCATATCGAGCATCATAACGCATGCAAGGCTGAAAATGATGCATATTCCCTTCTATGTTTGTAAGCAATATATTCATCGACTCTAGCGCTTGTGAATGAAGAACAACACCAAATATCACTTCATTCAAGGTATTACAGAGAGTAAGAAGCGTGTGCTTGAAATAGATGGCACGATGATTAATAGATAGCCCATAGAACAGGATACACAGAGACGTAGAGAGCCCAACATACTTATAATAATAATCAAAGCAACTATAATCATTTACATTTTTAATAAATTACAAGCGAATTCTAGAAGTAAACCATATGACAAGAAAATGCAAGAATGTTGTCTTTTTGAAACGCGTAAAAAATTCTTGGGCAATCCGTGGGAAAACGCTTAGGTATTCACGGCTACACAACTTCACTAAGATTTCTCAGCCTTTCCCAACCTGTAGTGTCTCGTTTGTGCAGATCAGGATTCATGAGATATAAATATGATCATGAAATCAATAAATTTAAAAATACAAAGAAACAAAACAATCTGCAAAGATGATTTTTTATCGTTTTTAACATATTAAAGTAGCCATTATCTTTGGTTGAAAACTAAGTATATGGTGGCTTTAATGATATTTTGGTTCTTTCATTGATTGATATTTATAATGCAATCTTTCTTTGTTAGAAATATATTTTAAAATAATTTAAAAAGCAAACAAATATTTCTAAGGGTGTGCTGGCATTTTAAATTGTTAACAATTTTAGAGGATGTATTTTTAATTTTAATTTTGTAAAATGTTGGTATGTTTTGCATTAAAATAAATGGGGAAGAGCTCCAACCCATTATAGAATAGACAACGTACAAAACTTTCAAGATGAAACAATAAGGTTACAAGTATGTAAGCCAAACAAAAAAAAATCACAATTGAATTACATCAAAACCCTAGGAACTAAACATGGGGCCAAAACATGGGCTTATAGGAACATTTTGAGATTTCTATAAAGAGAGAGATTGACCTCCTTTCCTTCTATGAACAATAGTCCATGACAAATATTTGACAAGAGAAGCATAAGGTAGAGTATTTTTAGAACCAAGTGAAGTTGCAACAAAGTTAGAAAGAGGAGCTTTTGAGCCAAGGATGGCAACCCAATAGTTAGGAGGGAGAGAATCCATGAAAAAAGAGGGATGATTCTTGTACTTGAGAGAGCCCTGGAAGGATCTTGTGGTGCAATAATAACAAACACAACTGAAAATGTGAAAACAACCAAAGAACACATCCCAACAGACATGGGGGGCTTTACAATAGCCGTTGTGTCTGAAACAACATGAACAATGGAAGTAAAGGCCATTGAAAAGGAGGGTTCTAAACCAAAAGAAGAGTCTAAAAACATAGGGAAGAAAATAAGATGGCATCTATCCACATCCTTCCACCAAGTAGGAGAAGACCAGGGGCTAGACCATGGGGAAAAGAAGAGGCCAAGTGCCTCGCAACAAAGTAGTAGCGACACCTAAATGGGATCCATTTGTAGTCCAAGCATTGTTGCCACTAGAGCTCTCCAATCATGGGTGAAATCTTAGTAGGAAGAGGTTTAGAGGCATCAAGATCCATAATGATCTATCCAAAGGAAGTGTGGGAGAAGAGACTATTGTTATGGTCAACTTTGATCAACTAGACTGATTTGTTACCAATTGATTCATAAGCAATGATGCACCAAAAATGCAGCTAGAGGTGAGGGAGTTGGACCCAAGTAGGAGAGACATCAACAAGGTTTCTCAGGGGATTAAAAGATAGAGTCCAAGGGTGTAAAGAAAGGACATAAGTATCACATTTCTAGATGCCCATAGAAAGGAATGCATCCCTATTGTATATATTATCAAAGTAGATGACAAAAAACCCACCAGCTCAAGGATAGACTTCTAGATTATTAGAAAACAAGGTGTTCCATTATGCAAAAATCTAAGAGTGCAATGAATGGAGTGATTACCCCAACCAATTGAACCTTCTAAAAAGCTTAATTTTTTTGTAGTAGGAGATGCAATCAAGAACCTCCTTGCGCACAGACACTTCCAAAATAAAGGAGAGACACAAAAGGCATTTTGTTAGAGGGGCTAGAGTAACAACCCGGGGTTTATGGAGCTGATCAGCAAAGGAAGTTTTAAGTGGGGAATTTACTAAAGCACAAGCTTCTAGAGGAGCCAAATTGGTGTGTTGATATGTAGGTGATTGGGAAATATCAACAATAATATTACAAGTAGGGGAGTCATTTCAGATAGGGGAGTTGTCGCACACAACAACATGTGGGAGTGTTGAGTTTGAATTTGCCATGGGTGGGAGCAGGTATCGGAGAAACGAAATCTTGGTATGTTTAAATTAACAACATAAGATCTATTACATAGTATTAATGATTATTAGAATGAAATATGTGAGAAGATTCTTCTCATGTATGCCAATGGAATCAAAATCTCTTCAGTCACTCCTATAACCCAAGTTACCATTAGACAAATCAACTTTAACATAAAACTATAATGTATTAGATTCATTGTCCATTGGTATACATTCATCCATTTTTCAACACATTCATTAAAAAAAATTGAAATCAAATTCATTAATAAATTTATTTGAATTATTCGTAATTATAAGTTCATATTATTTACCCTTAAAGATGTTTGCTATAATAAACCTTTTGTTAGGTAGCTAACATACTTCAAACAAGGCAATGAATAAATACATCCTAAAATATTTTCATTAGTATTACATTAATTATTATGATTTTAGTTCCGAAGAATAAATATTTAGCATCAAAAGCATTCTTAAATTTAAAATATTTCAATCTTGAAACTCCAAAATTTTCATCAATGCAAGTTGCTAACTTATATGATCACTAGAGACATATAGAACTTTTATCTTCCAAGAAGAGTATAAAAAAAGATCTATATCCCACTTGTGATACTTGATCAAAATTGTGTCTAGAGAAGCAAAATCATTTTGGGGCATGTGATGGAAGGCTTGGGTTCAATTGAACACCCTATATTTCAGGGCACATATCAATATTGGCTTCAATAGAAGGCATAATATTTGACCAAATGTATTATTCAATTAAAGGTATTCAATAATTAACAAAAGGTCCAAATCTTGGTTGGGTAACTTTTTAAATTTTGTATCAAGCTTGAACAAATAAAACTTACATGTGAAAAGCATGGTAGGTCCTATAATTATAATTTTTACACAAAGAGGTGTTCTACAATGAAATCACTCGATATCTCATGTCATTTCCACAAAAACTAAAGCATAATGAACATATATATTTTAAATTCAGAAAATATTAAATTAATTTAAAAAAAAAAACGAGTATATCATATTTACTACACTTTTGAAAGTTAAAATAGACAAACAAATTATAAAAATAATAAATATTTATTTTATTGACAGTAAAATTAAAATTGACATACTAAAATATGTTTGTGAGTTCTCCCAATGGAGATCCTTTGGTTTCTAATTCGGGGCTAGAAACTTTGAATAGCCTTAAGGAGGGGGCTAGTGGTGTGGAAAATTCTACCAACTTGGAGGCTCGAGGCTCCCTGAAGGTGCAGGACAACTACAAAACGGTTTATAGAGAGGTAACAGAGAAGGAGAGTATTGATAGGGAGGCATCTTGCCCCCCCTGTGATCAGTAATGGATTTGGTATTGCACTCATGGTTAACCTTTTGGAGAACTTTCAAATATCAATGAATCAAGTTGCAACAGAGAATATTTTTAACACTGAGGATGGGCACCCACTTGATGGAGATTTGGATGCAAACGAAAGGACTAAGGGGGAGGTTACTTGTGATGGGGAACAAGAGGCCCCATTTACAATGGTGAAAACTAAAAAAAGAAGGAAAATCAACTCCCAAACTCCAGGTATTAACACTAGAAGTAGGCTTTAGGCAGATTGTGGTTCGGCTTCAAGAAATGTTGGCATACCTACCTTATCTCAATCCAGGGTGAAAGCTAGTCAAATGAATGTTGTGGATGGTCTCCAAAGAACTCTTTTGGAGATGGGTATCTTTGGTTCCCCCCTCCCATCCCAATAAAGATTATCTCATGGAACATTTGGGGGATGAACCATCCCTACAAGAACACCCTTCTTTCTAATCTTATAAGGGAACATAGACCTGATAAATTTGTCTTATTCAAGAAACAAAGATGCCTCATAGTAAGGTGGTTGATCTTAAGCTTGCAATGTATAAAGAGGCGGGTTTATATTGTGTTGATGCAAAGGGTGCTTTAGGAGGCCTTGTTACTTTTTGGAACCCCGTTTGGTTAGAGGTAAGATTCTCCTTTCTTTTGCTAACCATATTGCTATTGTAATGTCATAAAATTGTAACCCTAGCAATTTTTACCACATTTGAAGTCCTCACCTTGGCGATGACACCCTCCTTTCTAACCAAGACCCCTTTTTGCACTTTTACCCTTGGATTCTTCCTTACTTAGGGCCTGTTCCTACCTCCACACCCTGTCCGAACCTTAAAATAGTGCAGGATAGGGGCGGAGCACTCTTGTCCCCACCTCTTAGGGTGGCCCTATGTTGGGTTTGCCTGATTTCCTATGCACAATCCGACTTCAGGGTTTGCAGTTCTTCTTTGTCGGCCTTCGGTGATTGAAAATTAATCCTTGAGGCATGTATAAAATGAGATTCAATTCTCTCATTTGACATAAGGATGATAAGGGATAATATACGGTAATTCAACTAGAAGGTTTTCATTATCATCATCAAGCATTCAAGTCTTCAAGCATTCTTTTTTCATGTGTCTTCTTCATTCATCCATTGGAGCAACATTACAACATTCATTTGCAAGCATTTGTGTGTGTTGGGGTTTTGTCATGTTACATGTCATTTCATGCAACACTTGTGATTACATTCAAAAAGCAAAGCAATCATTATCAATAAATTGCAGATCTACAAGGTATACACTTCCATTATTTACATTTCAGCATTTGCAATTACTTTCTTTCAAGGTTGATTCCTCAACTGGGGTTTGACTGAGGCAAAGCCCTATCTACAACCTTTGTCCCCTTCTTTTTTGTGTGTAGGTTGCAAGTGCACAACTGTATTTTGATATTTGGGCTCCATTTACAAAGGTAGAAAAACCCTTTTCGTTTCATGGATTTTTTGGAGGACCATGTACATTTTCACCACGGTCCCGAAAACTTTTCTCCAAATTTATAGGGTAGATACGTATCAGTGTAATTAGCTCAGATCCGAAATTAGTGCGCTACCTTAAACTGGTAGCTCCTCATTTCACTCATTTTCTCTCTTTTCCACATGGTCAACAAGTCAACTTTCCAATTTACAAAAGAGGGCAAATCACACTTCAACCCTTGCAATCCACTTGGCAATGAAATAGACTTGGTGAAGAATATCTACCAAGATGGTGAGGAGATCCAAATGTTCATGACAAACCACCATATGTAACAAGCCATTTTCAGGAGCTTCTTGAAGTTGGAATGGTTGAAGGTAAATTTAATTTATCTATTTGAATTTATTTATGCTATGTTTGACTTTATTTTATATTTTTTAAAATGTGTAGTGACATATTATTTTTTACATGAACCTACGTTGTTGAGACTCGATTTGCATTTGGAAGCAATCAAATTCAGAGAGGGCCAATAAGGTTAGGGATTTGATCTTGAATCTCAATTGGTGGGATAATGTGGAATATCTATTGAATTTCACTGAGCCTATCTTGAGTATGCTTAGGTATACTGATACAGATGCAACATATTTGGGGGCTATGATGGCATGGACACAATAGTTGAAAAAATCAAATTCATAATAGCACAAAGAGAGAAGGACCCCCAAGAAACATTTTTCAAAAGGTTAGAACAAATAATTCGTCATCGGTGGAACATGAAAACCACGCCATAACATCTCCTTGCACATGCTTTATCTCCCATGTACTATAGCAATGAAGTACTTTATTTTCCAGGGAGAACTAAACCATATAGAGATCCTGAAGTTGCTAGTGGGTACAAGCAGGCATTCGCTAGACTCTACACTGATCCTGAAGTGGTGGAAAGTGTTAGGAAAGAGTTTGGTTTGTTTATCTCAGGAAGAAATCATAGTCCTTGTGCCATTAATGACCAATTTCCAAAATGGATGGAGTTACATGGTGGTACCTCTATGATCAAGATTATATGTTCCTCCAACCTCTTGCAATCAAGATACTATCAGAAGTAAACTTTTAAATATTAGCATTTGGATTGTAGGCTTTAGCTTTTAAGTTTTTAACATTCTTTAATTTATTTTGCATTTTTTTAATTTTAAGTTTTACTGGTTTTCTCTCCAATTTCAATAGGTTGCAACTTCTTCCACTGCTGAATGGAATTGGAGTACATACTCCTTTATCCACTCAGTGAAGCGTAATCGGTTGGCTTTAAAAAGAGCAGAAGATTTGGTTTATATTCATTCCAATTTGCATCTTCTAACACATAAGGAAAAACAATACAAGGAAGGGTCGATGAAGCTTTGGGATGTAACCCCTGAGTGTACCAACTTGGATGCAACTATTGATGATCTGGTTAGAGTCACTTTAAATGATGATGATGAGATACCTACAATTGATGCAGCTAGTGGGAGTGGCACTTGTTTCAGTTCAAATGATTTTGAATTTGAACTTGGAGCAAATGATGATGATCTTGATCTAGATCCTTTTGATGATTGATGAACACTGAAGATAGAAGATGATTGTTATTTTTTATTGTCAATTTTGTAATTGTAATGATTTTTATTTGAATCGTGAACTTGGACACATATGAATCTATGATACATTGATATATATTAAATGGCATATGACATAATATGATATTATTGAAAATTTGAACTATCAACTGACATTTGGCATTGATCAATGATGAAGTAGCATACTATAGAATGTATTTAGATTTGCACTTTTGTATATTTATTGATATTGTTGCATATATATATGGACGAGCCCAACCCATGAACCCAAAAGGCAATTTTTTTTTCCCAAACCCATAAACTAGGTTTGCATCTCTGAATCCGATCCTGAACCCGAACTGGCAACTTAAGTAAAATTGACAAGTACAACTTTTATGTGTTGCTTTTAGATTATTAGATTGTGTGAGTGTTTTTAATATCAAACAACAACAGAAACAAAAAATTCTCACGCAATCTAATCCAAAAACAAGCCAGAGAATTTACATGGATTATAGAAATCTACTAACTCTAAATACAACTTTACAATATATTGAGCATCCTTTTTACATCTTACATCATACATTGAGAAGCATTAACCTGAGCTAAAACAACTTATAAACTAGACTAATTAAAGGCTTAATTACTACTATAGTGAGACACTATTCCAGATGGTATATATTATCGCACATAGGGAAGCAAGCGCCAAAGTGTAGCTATCAATCTTCCTAGTCTTGCTTTTTTTTACCACACATCCGCATTTCATAAATTTTATAAACCGGACTAATTAGAAGCTTAATTACTACTATAGTGAGACACCTATTCCAAAATATCATCGCACGTAGGGAAGCAAGAGCCAAAATGTAGCTATCAATCTCCCTAGTCTTGCTTCTAGTCACCGCACATCCGCATTTCATAAAATAGCAATAAACTTTGCTACGGAATGCCTTAAACATCACACACTAAGTGTTGACCATGCTTAGGTGGCTGGTGGCCCTTTTCAACCATCCCATTTGCCGTTCACAAGCTCTGTTTCCATTGGCTTTCGAGCCCGCGTAAATTTTAAATTTTTTTGAATGATTTTATCTTGCCGCCCATATTATGTTCATACGCGACAAACAACTTTCTAGACCGAACTGTTTTATGCATACTCTCGACTTGCGCCATTTAATAGGGTATGGGCGATCCTTAGGATATGCGCTGGTAGACATGTGTGAAAAATGTGGAAGAAAAGACAACGCATCTGAACTGTTTGTGCGATATGCACAAAACCTTGGTCTCTTCGAATGCTACGATTGCAGGATATGCACAGAATGCATTTGTTGAAAAAGCTTCAGAAACCTTCAAGAGGATCTAATCGGCTGCAATCTTTGCTAGCATCCTCCCTGCCTGTGTCAAAATGGGAGCTTTGGAACAGGGTTTGGTCATCCACCACAGGTTAAAGGTAAGGAATTTTATGGGATATTGTAGTTGCAATGGCTTTGTTATACATGTATGCAAAATGCCTAAAACAATGTGGTCTCATGAAATGCCATGCTTGCAGGATATACGTAAAAGGAATTTTTTCAAAAGGCTTCTGAAACTTTCAACCAAATGCTATCAACAGATTTAGAGCCAGACCGCGCAACCTTAATGGACAGAGGGCTTTTTCCATATGTATAAAGCTTAATGGAAGGCAGATTTTTGTCAGATATTATCATTGGAAATACTCTAATAGACAGATATGGAAAATGTGGAGGCATAAACGAGGCACAATGCCAAAAAAACGTGGTCTCAGAGAATGCAATGTTTGTCGGATATGCAAAAAATGAATTTTTCAAGGATGCTCTCTAAATGTATTTGAATTAGTGAAGCAATTTAGAACATATTCTGAAACTAAACTTTGTGTTAAATGTGCGTGTAGCCAGGCAGGTTTAGAGAATGTGGGTTGTACATATTTTAATTACATGGGTAACCTTTACTACGTTACATTTTCAATTGATCATTATGTATGTGCTTGAACTACTTGCTTGTGTTGCCTACCTTGATGACAACTTTAGCTATATCAAAAATATGTCAATTAAGCCAGAGGTGAATGTGTGGATCTGTCTTCTCTTGCTATCTGTAAATCACATATGAATATAGGCTTAGGAGTCTTTAAGCAATGATTTTAAGAAATATTTGACAAATGTTCTTTATACCTTGAAACATCACCTCTAATTTTAGATAAAATCAAGGAAACCTTTTGTTGATGTTGGTCCTTTTGAGCCTTTACTTTGCATAACATTTTTATTGAAAGGACTCTACTGTGCTTCTCATTTTTTTCAGTTTGATTTTGTTGCCTATGAAGCCTCTTATTGAGACATTTGATAAAAATTTTATGTTTTTGTCCTTATATTTATGTGATATCTGACTTACCCCTTTCTAGGTGATGTTGGGTTCTATATTAGGAAGTGCAAATTTATCAAAGGCAAGTTCTTCCTTTCTTAATAGAACCATGTTTTGTCTACTATCTATAACCAATCTAAGAAATCCTTCAATAGACCTCCTTATCAAAAATGTTCTTGTTGTAGCATTTTGTCTTTCATAATACTTGTCACATGCCTAAATATCTTAACCTATAGAAATTTGGAAGTGTTAGAGGTGATTGTGTCAATTGGTAGCCTTTATTGGGCTCAAAGGTTTCCTCTTGCCAATATTCCCCCTCCATTCCTTGAAACCAAACATTTACATTTTTGTTTAAGACCTTTGATTATTTTAGTCATTTAGATTCCTCATTACCTATGTACTTTATCATCAATTTTCCTATTCTTTTCCTTACTACTTTACCTTTGGCACTAGGATTTATGTCTCCATGTATTTATGTACCTGTTAAGTTAAAAGACTAATCCATGAGCCTCAATTATTCTCCTTTACAATTTCCATGATTTCTCTCCTTTAGCATTGAGTATTCACCATCCTTAATTCCTAATTTGAGGACACACTTTTCCTTTAAGTCTAAAAAACTTGGGTTTCTTTATTTTCCCCACTCATTTTTCTCAGCCCACTTCCCATCTCACTTCCTTTTTGTGGAACAAATACTTGTAGGATTACTCATACCATCATACCCGAAAGGTATAAAGTAAGTGGTAAAACCAATCTTTAAACCTTGAAAATCTTCCACCTTATTTCCCTTGCTATTTTTTCTTCTAGTAGTAGATACACCACATTAATAATCCCTAACTCATTTCCATTCACCTAATGTATGAACAAAAAAATAAACAAAATATGGAAGATGACAAAAACCGAGGAATTAATAAAATATCATGAACAATGATTCAAAAGTGTGGTTAGAAAGATACGAGATACCTTGACATAAAATAAATGAATTGATTGTTTTATTTAAGGGCTAAGCTCTCATATATAGTAGAAATAGATGAGAAGGTTTTCTCTCTATACAAGGATGCAATATAATTGATAACTGTAATAGAATCATAGTCAAAGATACAAGAGAATGATGTAGTAGGAAAGGATGAAATTGATCATTTTAATTAGGGTTCAAAAATGTAATATTGAAGTTATAAATTATAATGAAACATAAGAAAGTTGAGACTTCTCCCCCACTTAGAGGAAGTACAAGTTTTGGTTTAAAAATTACATTAGGGAAGAATATCTAAGGAATGAATGTTTGATAATCAAAGGCATCAAGAGGGCTACCACACTAAGAGAACTTGAGCAATTAAGTAATGTATAAAGTGGGACAAAGATACACAAATAGGTGTCTAATGTTACGTCATTAAGAAGAAGAACATGGACCAATAGTTCATGGATTGACTAGTAAAGAATTTTTTGGATGTGTATGGAGAGAACATAGGGTTTAACTATAAGAACATTCAATGTTTGTCTGCCCTATATGGCTATGGGAACTTTAATCAAGAGAAAGTATAAGACCACTTAACAATATATAGTATATGGTACTACAAATCAAGATATATGACCCTCCATGAGTTACCACAATAACTATTGAGGAGACGCTGGGGGAGGCTACCACAATAATAATAGAGGTACCACACAAAGGACCAGAAGGCCAAGATATTATAACTATGGTAAACTAGGAAATTATGCTAATAAGTACAAAATAAAAAAAGTACGAAAAATCTATATATATAATTTTGTGGTGATAGATCATATGATATTTATAATTATAAATTTAATAGCTCTATAATAATGTGTTGGAACCATTTATTAGAAAGTGAATAATTGTCTAGTCCAAATGTAACATATGATGTTAAATAAGGTATGAATAACTAAAATAGAGGAGAAACCAAATCAAATATAGAAAGTGAACGTATAATAGGATAATCCTCATTGACAAAAAGGAAATAAAAAGTAATACAAAGGAGGGAAAAAAGAAAAACTCAAGAAAAATGTGTAATGTAGAAACAGAAGAAAAAAGAGAAAAAGAACTTCAATAGTTACCAGGGTTGGATTAATAGAAACATATCCTAGGAGAATATTATGAAAGTGAAGATGAAAAGATAATATTTAGTTAAAGGGGGACATGATTCAGTGATAAGGAATTCCAAAGAGATAATTAAGAAAAATAGGTCTATATACTAAAAAGAATTGGTGAAATTGGTAGAATAAAAAGAGGTTGGTGTTTAATGGTTGAATAGGATGAAGCTGGATAAGGTAATTCAAATAAACTCATGAAAGATGGAGCTAGGGTTTTTTATGACAAAGAGGAGTAATGAAAATTCAATTAGTTTAGTCAATTCTAGGATTGGATTAAGGAGAAAACTATAAGCTATTAATGTTCTTTGTATAATTATGGGTTTCTTAAGAAGAGGACATTGTCAAAAAATAGAGGTATCAAGGTCAAAGAGATGAATCTTAAAACATAAAAAGCTCATGACTTTTTCATATGATTTCCCTATTGCATGATTTTTTTGTAACAATCATCTCAAAATAAACTAAATAAGTAATTAATAATATAAAATTTAGGAAGTTTATTGAGTTCAATAAATTTTGATAAACCATGTAATCTATGTTTCTTCCTTTCTCCACCTCTCTCTCCTAAACCTATCACTCCACCTATTCGTTTCTTCCTCCTTCTCTTTTGTCCATATTTATACATCTCTCTCTAGACCTATATCTCTAATTATCATTGAATACCTCATTTGTTCTCTCAAGCTCTACACTTTTATTTCTACTTCTTCATAACTTCCTCCTCTATGTCACTCTCTCTTCCCTAAGATCTAGACTAGTCTCTTTGCATTTCCTTCTCATCTCTAGCAACAAAATTTAAAGGGGACAAGGAGAGACATAGGGAAGTATCAACAAAAGGAGAGGGGAAGAGAAGTGAGAAGGAGATAGTAATTGGGGAGAAGAGAAAGTGTGTGAGAGAGCTAGAGGTAATTAGGTGGTAGGCGGAGAGAGAGAGAGAGAGAGAGAGAGAGAGAGAGAGAGAGAGAGAGAGAGAGAGAGAGAGAGAGAGAGAGAGAGAGAGAGAGAGAGAGAGAGAGAGAGATTGTTAGGGGGTAGAAGGAGAGGGGAGAGGGCAAAGTATTAACAAAGAGAGAAGAGAGATGGGGATAGAGGTGAAGAGAGAGATAGAGAGTAATTAGGGGGTGGGGAGAGGGGGAGAGGGATGTATCTATAAACCCATAAGAGGAGAGAGGCAAGAGAGGGTAATTGAGGGAAATAAATAATGTGAGAGAGAGTTGGGTGTAATTAGTGGATAAGAAGAGAGGGAGAATAGTAAGTATCAACAAAAGGAGAGGGAGAGATGTGGAGAGAAGTGAAGAGAGTGATAGAGAGAGGATAATTAGGGGGAGTGGAGGGGGAGAGGAAAGTATTAACAAAGATATGAAGAGAGAGGGTAATTAGGGGGCACTCTCCCCATCTCTCCCCCCTCTTCCTTTGTTTATACTCCCTCTCTCTCTCCACCCTCCCCTTCCCCTAATTACCTTCTCTCTAGACCTCTCTCTTTGAACCTCTCTCCTCACCTCTCCCTCTCTCCCTTTGTTGATACTTTCCCATCCCGCCTCTCCTCCCAACCCATAATTACCCCCAACTCTCTCTAATTCTCTCTTCCCCAAATACCATCTCTCTCTCACACCTATCCTCACCTCTAACTTTACCATATGATCCCTTAGGTGTCATTAGGGGTCATATTGAGTTCTAACAGGTCATATAGTGTCCTATGACCCCTTAGGACATCATATGGTATTATTAGGGGTTGTATGGTGTCCTAAGGGGTCATATGTTGTCCTATGACCCCTTAGGACACCATATGACCCCTTAGGTATCGTTAGGGGTCGTATTGTGTCCTAACGGGTCATATGGTGTCCTATGATCCCTTAGGATACCATATGACCCCTTGGGACACTATATGGTGCTATGGGTTGTATGGTGTCCTAAGGGGTCATATGGTGTCCTATGACCCCTTAAGACTCCACATTATGTCATTAGGGGTCGTATGGTGTCCTAAGAGGGCATATGGTGTCTTATGACCCCTTAGGACAACATATGACCCATTAGGAAACCATATGGTGTCATTAGGGGTCTTATGGTGTCTTAAGAGGTTATATGGTGTTTTATGATCCCTTAGGACACCATATGGGCCCTTAGGAGACCATATGGTGTCTTTAGGGGTCATATTATGTTCTAAAGGGTCATATGGTGTTCTATAACCCTTTAGGACACCATATAACCCCTTAGGAGACCATATATACTAAGTTTAAAATAAGGACATATATAAGGGTGAAGAGAGATGAAGAGCTAAAGAGGGAGAAAAAGTGAAGGACGAGGACATAAATAGAGATAAAGATATTAAGGAGTGTGAAGTGAGAGGGAGAAAAACTGAAGGATAAGGATGGATAGAAAGAGGTAGACATGTCTAGAGATTGAAAAGGAGAGAGGAAGATAGAGATAAAAATGAAAATAAAGGGAGAGGGAGATGAATAGATATAGAGAAAGAGAGAGGTAAAGACAGATAAATTTATATAAAGAGATAAAAATTGATAGAGAGGGGTAAAGAGAGTGAGATACAAAAAGGAAGAGATAGAGAGATACAAAGGAAGAGGAATATTGATAGATAGAGAGATGTAGATAGTGCAAGAGAGTGACAAAGAGAGATAGAGATTATAAAGAGGGAGAGATAGAGAGGGAGAGAGAGAAAGAGGGAGATATAGAGATATATAAAGGCACTATAGAGAAGGATGGGGGGAGAGAGCCAGAGATATATAAAGAGGGAGTAAATAAAGAGATAAAAGTAGAGAAAGGGAAATATACGTAGAGAGGACGATAGAGGAAGAGAGGGAGAGGTAGATTAATCATGTATAAAGGAAGATATATAAGATAGAGGAACATATAGAAAGAGAGATTGATAGGGAAAGAGATAGAGATGTGAAGGTGGAGATAGAGAGATATGGATAGAAAGTGATAGAGAGAGTAAGAGAAATGGAGGGAGAGATGGAGTGAATAAGTGAGATTTAGAGATAATGAGATATAAATATACATGAAGATAGATCTATACGGATATAGAGATAGAGGGGACAAGATAGGGAGAGAAAGGAGGTGATAGCAAGTAATAGATAAGTATAAGTAGGATAAGGTAGAGGACTGAGATAAATAGAGAGAAGACAAAGTATTAGAGAGATATATAAATAAGAAGTGACAAATGATGGAGTGGAAGAGGGAGAGATAGGAATAGAAAGATGGAGATATATGCAAAGATGCATGTAACTTGGGAATTTATTTATCTATATGGGATGAGAAAGAAGTGTCATAAGTAGAGAAGAAAGATATAGATAAAATATATTTATATAAGTATACATAGAAAAGTGATATATAAAGGAAGTGATAGGAAAAAAAGGAAACTTTGTATGCAAAATTTGTGAGTATTTAAAATTTAAAAAATGAAGGATTAACTTCAAATGATTATAATTAGTTTTTATTCTATAATATCATAAAATTACCTTATCCATTTGAAGGTTTCTGAATTACCTTTCCAACACCTATAAAAGATCAAAATTTTGATAAGAAACGCAAAAGTTATGCCCATTTTACTAAACTATACTTTTTATGTAGAGCAAAACGGATATCTGTTTTTGTTTCCAAAACGGATATCCGATTTGAAAAGGGCATGACATCACAACAGTGACATCACAAATCAGATATTCGTTAATATCAAATATCCAATATTAATGGATATCCGATTTGATTTGGTATTACCAAACCAAATTCATATTTTGGCCAACCCAAACAAAAAGTCAAAGCGGATTTTGGCATGTTTGGCAAAGTTTAAAACACGTTTTTTTCTCCATTGCCACTTTTTGGCCCCCCATGATCTTGCACATACCCAAATATTCTTAATAAATACCCTCTTGATACTACAATTAAAAAGAAGGTAGGAGATCTATGAAAGGGGACATTAATAATAGAAGATAAAATTCATAACATCCTCATTTATGCCTTTATTATAGTGCATTGTTGATGAAATTGACCTACAATCCTATATTGACTTGAACGTGTTCCATGAAAAAGATAAGTGGGACAAAGAAAGAAACCCATAGAATAGGTAGCTAAAGAGTAGAAACAATTTAAGGTGTTTTCATTAATGAAGTGAGAAAAGGATTAGCTATAAATTGAACATTAAAGTAATACTTAATGCACATTGATCTATAAATATTGAATGTGTATGTTAGGATCACTTATGTAATTAAATACATACATATATGTCAATGTTTAGAATGATTAAATACAACGTGGAGGAGGTTTAAGGTTCCAACTCCCAAGGTATATGATAGTGAGGTAATAGATAATTAGCATTTCTTGAAGATGATAAATGATAGATATAAGGGCTAGGTTGGGAATATAAGGGTAAGAGATGTTAATTTGTTTGTTATATGATAAAAGTATGCCAAGGGTTGTGAGGTTTAGGGTAGGATAGGATAGAGGGTAACAATAGTGGTAAGAGAGGATGAAGCAAGAAAGGTGAAGGGTAAGGATTGAGAGGATGACACATAGGGGTAGGAGATAAAGTAGTTTCCTGAAAGAACATGATCATAGTTAAATGGATGGAGAGAGAGAGAGAGAGAGAGAGAGAGAGAGAGAGAGAGAGAGAGAGAGAGAGAGAGAGAGAGAGAGAGAGAGAGAGAGAGAGAGAGAGAGAGAGAGAGAGAGAGAGAGAGAGAGAGAGAGAGAGAGAGAAGTAGATTGTAACCATGCCTTTCTTAATGCATTGTTTGTTTTAAGGAGTGTACAAGCAGTCTATTTTTTATATAAGGGCGTCGGTACACATGTAGATTGCAACCATGCCTGTATTACATACATTTTTTTAGAAAAAGGCCGAAAAGATTATAATAATCAAAGAATGCTAAAAATTTAAAATAAATAAAGAATAGAATAAGAATGAATAATTCCTTGTAAATGAGTAAGAAATGTGGTCTCAAAATAATTCACACCCCTTGTATATGCTTCCAAATTTTGTATACATGTGTCTATTAGAGTAGTTCTAACCACAACATCTAATAAATTGATCTATCCTTTATGATTTGAAGGATGTCTATACCATGTCCCAAAGTTCCAATTTTGGTACAAGCTATGAGGATGTGAGAAAAGATTGCAAAGTTTGGCTTTACACCTACCAATTACATTTTTTTGAATGTTTCTAAAGACCACGTTAAAAATTTGATTGTGTGAATAATCTGCAATGGGTACATTCCATGGCTGCACTTTTCTTCAAGACATTCTATCAAATATTTCACATAATTCTGCATGTCTTGTGATCATGGCATTCCATAAGACCACATTTCTTTGAGGTATTTTATCAAATAGTTTATGTTCCTTTCTTATGCTTCCCAATTATCCATATATGTCTCTTAGAGCATTTCAAACGATAATATTTGACAAATATCCTACTTTATTTAAGCTTTTATGGATGTCCATACATATGATAAAATCTCTCTAGCTTTTATCTTTTGATTGATTGCATACCTTGTTCCAAAGCTCCATTCTGGCACGGTAAGGAGGATTTTGGAAAAGGTTGTGGATTGTGCTTTTACACCTACAAATTGTATTTTATTGAAAATTTTCGAAGCCTATTCAACAAATCCCTTTTGTGTATATCCTACAACCTTGTCATTCCAGGAGATCAAATTTTTTAGAGGCATCCTAAAGAATATTTTTTGTGCCTATATATGTATCCACATTTTACATAAATGTCTACCAAGGAATTTCCAAATCTTATTTAAATAATCACATTCTTGTTATGCTTTGATGGAGACCAATACCCTATTACAAAGCTCCTACTTTTGTATAGACTAGGATTGCACTAGAAAATACAAATTGATCAAGGGTTGAGATGAAACATTAGAATGGAGAGAAAATGAAGTTAATAATGTCAAAAATAATTAGAATGTATAAAAAATGAAATTAAATGGTTTTAAAATATGGAGAATAAGAAATTAACCAAAAAAGTATCGAAGTATTGAGAAAGAGGAGTTCGATAATATTGTATAAACAATTATTAACTTATATATATATATATATATATATATATATATATATATATATATATATATATATATATATATATATATATATATATATATATATTCACCTCGTTAAAAAAAAAAAACCATAAATTTCTTATTCTCCAATATAATAAGAAAACTCTTATTTTACCCTTATACATATCTATATATTGATAAACATGAGTAACATCTACCATCTCTAAGATTTGAGGAAATTTAAAGAATGACAACAATATATGAAACCTAAATAAGAAGAAAACCCATCAATCCAAATCAATTTGAAGGAGTTTGAGAAGAGGAAGTGATTGATTGCAAGATAGGGATCTCCAATTCATAATATGCCAATGATGGTTAACTATGATAGCAAGAGCACTAGAAGGTGAGATAGAGATTGAAGTGTCAAAGAATAGAAGTCACCAACCCTCAAGAAACAATAATTCCCTTATTAATACATCGTTTATTGGCACCAACCCAAAGGAAGCTACAATTCCTTAATTTGAGCTCCAACTCAGCACAAGACAGGCACTAACCTTTTACAAATCAAGAGGCACCTACCTTAGAACTAATTACAATAGATAATAGACATCCCCTATTTGAGATAGGATTAGAATGATATCAAATAGGACCTTTTGTGATTCTACTTTGTCATTTTGACACTCTCTAGTCCACTTGCTACTTTGCACTACACATACCACCTCTATACTGAAAGATAGATCAAGACTCGCGTGGATAGAACCACATAGCAATTTAATTTGTGATGGATAACCTTAGTTAGATCCACATATTCACTCATACAAAAAGAAAAGAAATTGATCTTCTTGAAATACATTTCTTTTCAATTCTAGATATGATCCTTATATTGGCTTCGATGCAATAAAATTATCACAAACAATGTCTTTTATGCACTACAATAATCGTATTCGATCAGAGGCTAGCCCATTTTTTATTTGATCAAAAATTACTTTATTGCTGTAGCTCAAGAACAATGATGAGTTTGAATTTGAGCATGAGTTTCCTTATGCGCAAGAATTGCTTGATAACCAGTGACTCTAATGGCAATTGTTTAGGAGAAGTGACTCTATATTCTAGGTTGTAGATGCAAATGGGAAGTCCATACCATTAAGTATTTGTGATTGCAATTTTTTTTTTTCTTTTGGTCTTTATATTTATTCTTGCCAAACCCTAGGAACAAATTAGTCTCCAAGTCGAGTAATAGGTGAGTGAACAATGACTTTTATGAAAAATAAAATTTTGGCTAAAGTGTTATATTTGTCACTCTTTAAAGTATGGTTGTGGAAACTTTAATAACCATGGACCCATGAGCTAGTATTTTTTTTAGTCATTGCTTTGTTACATTAGCAATATATTTCATCTCATCAATTTTTAAGGCATCCTCATGAGAGATAATAGTGGGTATAGAAAACAACATTTGAGAATATTGAAGAGGTATGACTCCAAGTGTTTAATATAAGAGGTCAATTGAAGTACTTGTTCTTTTAGCTTATGCTTGGTCTAGTTGCTTATTCATTTTACAAATGATGGAAGTAATGATAGATAGATTATTCTCAATTTATAATTGTCTTATCTATACTCCAAAATTAACCTTCAACACTTGATAATCAAATGGTTGGAGGTCTCTTTATCTTTATCCATAATTAGAGGGTACCAATATTTTTATCCTTGACTATGGTGTATTAGTATAAATTAATAAATAATTATATTTTTCTTTTCTTGAGGTGGTTTGTATAACATTGTTGAAATTGTTTACAAATCTATTACTAAAGGTTTGGAAACCCTCTTTATTTTCTTGGTAGTGATATTACGCCATGTTAAAAATTCAACAAGATATGAATCAACTTCTTCTTTTGACTCTTTCCCCTACTCTTGGCATCTTGAACATTTTGCACATAAGTTTGTAGGAGAGGAGAAGAAATAGGTAGGAATTATATGCAAACTTTAGAAATTAGATGAACCAAATTCCTAATTTTGAAATTGTAGTTGTATCCTCTAGAGGTGGGCATTTCTTTATATTTTCTCTATCAAATTGATCAAATAGAACAAATAGTTTTATCCTTTTTAAAAATATTTGTCTTGCCTAATTAAGGATAGGATTCATAAACCTTTTTTTTCTCCCAGGGCAATAATTCCAACTTTAACTAGTCCAAGGTAAGGATCTTTCCTTGCTATAAGATAAATTGGTTATGAAGTCATATAGAAAATTTGGCATCTTGAAATTGTAAAAATTTCTTATGTAAGGTGTCACTGATCAGATTTTCCTAATCATTTATTTATTTATTTTCAAAGATGATAGTCACAAATTTGAACATCCAAGATTAAAAATTTCTAGCATTTTGATTTTCTACTAGTATATTTAAAATGGATTGAAAATTATTAATTTATGTTTGGAAATCACTCTTAATTGACATCTTAGGCAACCTTAAATCATTCTAGGTGCCTTCAACAATAGTTAGTGCATGACGAGAAATTTGAAATGTCTCCTCAATCCACTCTTGCATGATATCTAGGAACACTCACAGACCATCTTTAAGGTTTTCAAATATTTGGTGTATTTTTGCAGTCTATCTTTGGATATTTTGGCAACAGTGAAGACACCCCAAATTCCATTTTGTTAATAGCCTGCAATCAAGGGCGTTCAGATGAGAACACATTTCTTTGAGGCATTCTGTCAATCAGTTCGCGTGCCTTGTCTAAGCTTACACATTTTGCATACGTCTACCATGGCAGTTGCACTTACATCATCTCTGTGATGGATGTCCATACCCTGTTCCAAAGCTCTCATTTTCCCACAGGCTGGCAAAGGTCGCATAGTCTGGCTTTATACCAGCCAATCAAATTTGGTTGCAAGTTGTAAATCCTTTTCATCAAATGCGTTTTGTGCATATCCTGCAACCATGGCATTCCATGAGACCACGTTTCTTTGAGGCATCCGATCAAACAGTTCATATGCCTTGTCCATACTTCCACATTTTGCAAACATGTCAAACAGAGCATTTCCAATTGTAGCATCTGATAATAATTGCCCTTATGTCCTGCTTTAATGGATGTCCTTACGTTCTGCTTTAATGGATGCCCATACCCTGTTTCAAAGCTCCCATTTTGGTACAGGCAGAGAGTACGTTGGCAAATAATACTGATCGGAATGGAAGCCTGTTTGCTGCATTGACTGCGTTGTGAGGATCCCCATGTTTTCTGTCTGCTGCATAAAGCAGAAAAGGTCGTGAAAATATCTCAGCAATGAGGTATTCAATGACAGCTGCGAGGTGGACGAAAGTGCCCTCTCCCATTCGGTTTATTCTATGCAAAGAAACACGCGGGAAGAGTATTCAAATTCAAAATTCAAAATGTTAACGGTGATTGTTTTCTTAACAGAAACGGATGGGAATGAACTGTCAGGGAAGGAATGGGCCCACAGCCACCTAAGCAGTCAAAGCTTAGTGTGTGCTGTTTAAGGGCGGCCCTTTGCTACAAGTGGTACTGTAATCATTTCAACCAATTATACCCCTTCTCACTCACTGAAATCGATAACATGACCAAGCTTCATAGTCCACTTCATTAGATTGCACCATGAGCGAAACTTCTATTAACCGTGGTGACTCATCCTCCCTTCTTCAACTCGCTTCAGAGACAACGTATGCGTTAGGGAAGGGAAGAAAGATATGGTTCCTTGGTACGATCGATCGAATGGATGAATCCAGAGATTGGTTCGAATAGGGAAAACTCAATAGGTTGAGTTGAGCCTTCATTTTACTCATTGACATCGGTTACAATTAGCGTAGTGTCGTCTTTAGAGTTAAGATTATGGTTTAATTTGGATCAGAATTTAATTAGGGTTAATTAGGGTTATAGTTAGGTTAAGATCAAGGTTAGCATTCAATTTGGATTATAATTCAATTAGATTAAAAGTTAAATTAGAGTGACAATTATGTATAGGGTTAGTGTTTGGAGTTCAATTAGGGTTAGATTTCAATTAAGGTTACGTATGGTTAAGATTATAGTTCAATTTGAGTTACGATCCAATCATGATTAGAGCTAAAATAAGGTTACAAATACATATAGGGTAAGGGTTAATTATGATTAGTTAAGGGTTTAATCAAGGTTGTGGTTTCATATATAAGATTGGAGTTCAATTTGAGTCAATGCTCAATAATGGTTAGGGTTAGAGTCACAAAAATATATAATGTAAAGGTTACTACTCAATTAGAGTTAAGTTTCAATTAGATTTAGGATTAACATTAGGGTACAATTAAGATTTAAAAAATTATGCTCCTAAAAATAGATTCTCTAAACATAAAAAAATTACAATTAAATATACTAATTTATGAATTACAACAATAAATATTACTAACATACTTACCCTTAGAAAAATTTATCTAAAAATATCAAAAAATATCATTTCCCAAATACTTATTCTATTTTAATTACAAATCTCAAAAAATTTAAAATCTTTAGTATAATTTATTCTAGAAACAAATAAACTAATATTATAAATGGCTTATTCACTACAATTAAGCTTTAAAAAATTATGCTCCTCAAAATAGATTCTCTCAACATAAAAAATTTAAAGTTAAATATACTAATTTATGAATTACAACAATAAATATTACTAACCTGCTTATCCTTGGAAAAATTTATCTAAAAATATTAAAAAATATTATTTCCGAAATACTTATTCTATTTTAATTACAAATCTTAAAAATTCAAAATCTTTAATATAATTTGTTCTAGAAACAAATAAACTAATATTATAAACGACTTTATTCATTGGAAAAATCCAAAGACGAGATATTAAGTGTGTACAATAAGCTTTATTCATTGGAAAAATCCAAAGACGAGATATTAAGTGTGTACAATAAGCTTTATTCATTGGAAAAATCCAAAGACGAGATATTAAGTGTATACAATAAGCTTTATTCATTGGAAAAATCCAAAGACGAGATATTAAGTGTATACAATAAGCTTTATTCATTGGAAAAATCCAAAGACGAGATATTAAGTGTGTACAATAAGCTTTATTCATTGGAAAAATCCAAAGACGAGATATTAAATGTGTACAATAAGCTTTATTCATTGGAAAAATCCAAAGACGAGATATTAAATGTGTACAATAAGCTTTATTCATTAAAAAATCCAAAGACGAGATATTAAATGTGTACAATAAGCTTTATTCGTTGGAAAAATCCAAAGACTAGATATTAAGTGTGTACAATAAGCTTTATTCATTAGAAAAATCCAAAGACAAAGATATTAAGTGTGTACAATATGCTTTACATTTTCTATTTTATTCGAGACTCAACATGTGTGAATAGTTTTAGAAAGTGTCAAGCAAATGTCTAGATTTTCCAGTCCTGGGCCCACACGATTCTTCTAGTCCAGAAATTCTTTCTAAAACCAACAAATAGAGGATGGACTTTGGAGACGTATAACGTACAATTCATTCAAACGCATTTTGCATCGTCCGTCACAAAAGAGTCCGCAAGAAATTTGGGTCTCTTTGATGTAATTTTATAAAATATTTCTAGTCTTTACAATTGTAGTTGTCACGTCTGGTTCTATGCTGAATGCATATTTGACTGTACCAAATTAACTGAAATTTAGAATAAGATATGGTTTAGAATTTTTCCTAATTAAAGAGATTTCAATTGTGATTTCTTTGAAAAACTAAGTGGAATGTTTTTTTATCTGATTAATTTGTAATTAGAATAATCTTTTTCACAAAAATTTCATGATTTTATTTGACTAGTTTGTATATGGAACAAATTTCTTACTTTTGACTAATTTGCATCTCAAAAATTCTTGCCCCACGACAAGTTTTCTCACTTACATCTGGGAAAAAAAACATCTATCTTTTCTCACTTGACTAATTTACATCTGGAAAAATCTCCTCCACAAGTTTCTTAACTTGAACTATGAAAAAATCTCCTCCACAAAATATTTTTCTGACTTGACTAAATTACAGCTGAAAAAATCTCTTCCACAAATTTCCTGATTCGACTATGAAAAATCTCGTCCACAGACAAATTTGCATACTGAAATCTTCTCCACTACAAATTACTTGAGCCGATTAACCTGCCCATTTGCCTTGGAATCCTTCGTCTTACCATAAAGTAGGCGACCACCCATTTCCTTTTATCTGCGTTCATTTCAGTATCTCACAATAGAAATGGCTTCCTCTTCCACACCCAGGCAACATGAATCTCAGCTACAAAACGCTTTTGATCAAATTGCACCTTACCTTGAATCCACCTCAAAAGAGCCGTGGGACATATTTATTAATCATCGTGGAATTGATGTCAAACACACATTAGCTACCGCCATCTACCATAAACTTCATCCCATGGGATTGCATGTGTTTCTCGATGTGGAAGCTCTTGAGCCTGGTGATGTCATGCCAGCAGAAATACAACGCGCCATAAATAGTGCTGCCCTTCACATTGCCATTTTTTCTCCCAACTATGCTCAATCCCCATGGTGTTTGGCTGAGCTATCCTTCATGCTGAAAACTGGTGCTAAAATCATTCCCATTTTCTATCATGTTGAGCCCTCTGAGCTTAGATGGATTGATCTAGGAGAAGGTATGTATGCCAAAGCATTTTCGGAGCATGGGAAGAAGGGAAAATACTCCCCAGAAAAGCTTGACGAGTGGAAAAGGGCACTCTACAACATTTCATTCCATTCCAGCTACCAGGTTAACAAGAATGAGTATGTATATATAGTACAGAATAAAAAAACAGAGCTATGCATTTATTTTAATTTATGTTTGGAACTGAAAAGAGAATATTTATATAATTAGACAGTCTTCTTAAAAGCCTCAATCCAACTGTTTTATATTTACTAACCTACTCCAAACCTTTTCTTAAAACCACTTGCAAAGCTATTTTATATACAATCTTTCATTAAAAAGAGAAAGTCCTAAACTCACATAACTAAACCCTTAAATATATGACTTTCTATTCTCTAACAGTTCTTTTTCATTTCTTCCATGGTAAATCTGAAATCTCTTTTATATTGGTTCTACTTCTATTCTATTTTGTCGACATTATTCAAGCAGGATATTGTGTTCTATTTTGTTTAAAAATTTCGGTTCAAAATGTCAGGGATGAGGCCAGAATTTTGAAGAATATTGTGAATTGTGCAATCAAAGCCATTAAAATGGTATCCTTGCCAGTAGCAGAGCATCCGCAGGGGTTAGATGATCTTGTAGAAGGATTCCAATCAGTTGTAAGTAAAGAGAAAGTGCAGATTACCGGGATCGTGGGAATGGGAGGTAGTGGTAAGACCACACTGGCCAAAGAGCTATTCAACAGGAACTTTTCCTCCTTCGACAGATGCAGTTTTGTTTTCGATGTGCGAGATGCAGCATCAAAGTATGCCCTAGCTAAAAAGCAGAAAAAGCTTCTGAGGGACCTTGGTGTTGATCATTTGCCATTCGATCATGTAGATGAAGGCAAGGCCGTTCTTGGAAATCGTTTGGGCTCTCATCAGGTGCTCATAGTTCTGGATGACATTGATCACGTCGACCAGCTGAATACTCTACTGCCAAACAAAGACAATCTTGGACCCCAAAGTATGGTCATTGTCACAACAAGGGAATTGGGAGTTCTTATTTCATGGGGTCTCTCCTGCATATATAAAATGCCAGGACTCAACAGGTCAAACGCTGAGAAGCTCTTCTGCTGGCATGCATTCTTGCAACCCTCCCCACCTGCTGGATTTATTTCGCTGGTTGAAAAGTTCTTAAAGGCAGGCAATGGTTTGCCTCTTTCACTGAAGGTATTTGGGGGACAGCTATATGGCAGTAACTCCAAAGCTAACTGGAAATCCCAATTAAAAAAATTATCAAGAATATTGCCCACCGACATCAAGCAAAGGCTACAAGTTAGCTACGATGCACTCGATGAAGAAGAGAAAGAGATGTTCTTGGATGTAGCATGTTTTCTCATTGGAGAAAATAAAAGCAGGGCCATAGCAGTGTGGGATGGATCGGGTTGGAGTGGTGCGCCTGGTTTAGAAACACTTGTGAATAAATCTCTTGTGGAGCTGGTCTCCGATCCAGTCTACTCTGGGCAAAGCCCCTCCTACGCGGATAAGATAAGGATGCATGATCATCTTAGGGATATGGGAAGAGAAATTGCAAGTACACATTCCTCATATCGTATTTGGTTTCCAGAGCAGATAAAGCAACATTCCCTGGTAAGGTTAATACTGGCAAATTTTCTTATATTACAACCTTTTCTTAATCGTTGATAAGTGAAGGTGTTACAAATTAGTTTGGGTCGGGTTTAAACAGCATCTTTTAAGCTTTTTTTTTTTTTGTGGCATTTGAAACAACACTTGTGTGGTTAATAGAATGAGTGTATTAGTGTGATTTTAAAGACCATCTAAATAAGTCAGAACTTAGTACCCAAGATAAAGAGGTTCTGTTTACAGCTGAAATAATAGTTTGTCACACTGTCTGCCTGCCTCTGCTTTCACCGAGTTCGATTGACAAGCTTTGCATTTCCTGTTTGTTAATACAGGAAAGAATGCTGATTCGAGGTATTCAAAGTGCCGATGCTTTTTGTGCGTTCAAAGAGTACAAATATCCACTAATGAGAACTTCAAAGAGACAATCTAAACTCCCAAGATTGTCAGTTAAATTACAAATTCTTTTTGTCAGAGGAAATGAGTTCACGGAAGAGTTTGCATCATTATCTGAAGATCTTGTGTGGCTCCGCTGGGAGAATTTTCCTCAAAGAAGCCTTCCATCATGGTTTACACTGAGAAATTTGAGTGTTTTAGAGCTTTCGGGTGCTAATGAGTTGGAAGAATTGTGGAAGAGCAATGCGGATGTAAGTATTTCTGTTATTGTTGAGGAAGAATACTTATAAACTTTTCAATACTTTATGTTTTCTGATTTGAATTGAATATAATATTGGTTGCCTGCAGCCTCCATTGCAATTGAGAGAGCTTATTATATTTGGTATGAGTAAATTGCAATCGCTTCCAAACTCAGTGGGGCGCCTTAAGCACTTGAAAAAGATTGACTGTTACTATAGTGGTGGCACTTTGCCAGAAGAATTATGTGGCCTCCAGTCACTGGAGTTTTTGGCTTTATCAAGCAGTACAATGCTATCGTCACTACCTGCTGGATTTGGTAATTTACTAAGCTTGCAGCATTTATCTCTACAGTGTTGCCGTCTCTTGAGGGCGTTGCCAAATTCTTTCAAGCAGCTGATACACCTGAAATATCTGAATTTACCAGGCTGTGAAATCTTATCTTCATTACCTGCTGGTTTCGGTGATTTAATAAACTTGCAGACTATAGATCTGGAGTCTTGTAAGCAGTTGAAGACGTTGCCGGATTCATTCAAGCAGCTGATACACCTGAAATCTCTAAATTTAAAGTACTGTGAAAAGATTAAACTGAGATTGGATATGCTGGAGCACATGAGACAGCTCGAGTATTTGAACCTCAGCTTTTGCAAGGAACTGGAAGATTTGCCTCGTCAAATCATAAATCAGGTATCCCTGACAGTGTTGGATCTACAAGGTTGTATCAGTTTAAGGGGTTCACCAACAAACATTGGCGAACTGGGCAGCTTAAAGTCGCTAACAATTGAGAGTCTTTTGTTGCCAAGCCTGCTAAATTTTCCTGGAAGATTATGCTCGTTGATAAATATGTCAATAGTAAATTCTGACAGTGAAACGACTTTTGATGCCGGGGCTGCTTCTTCACTTGAAATACTTAAGAAAAAAGACTTAGAAGATTGCAAACAAGTTTCCAGGATGTTAATTTCCAATGATTGTTGTCCCAGTCTTGAAACTCTGGAAATTTGGTGGAATCACCATTTAATGGAGATAGAGACGCTTCCAATGTCACTCAAGATTCTAGATATATGCAATTGCAAAGTGCTGAAGAACATCAGGTGTATTGGTAATCTCGCAAACCTCAAGAAACTGGAAATATCTGACTGTCCGGAGATAGACGAGCTTCCAAGTTTCTTATACTTGGCTTCGCTGAAAAAATTCAGAATTAGTGATTGCCCAAAAGTTGAGAAAATAGAAGGTTTGGAACACTGTAAGTCATTAGAGACACTGAAAATAGGCTTGAAAGTGCCAGGTATACCGAGTTTGGAGAAAGTGGAGAGATTGGAAAGACTAGAGCTCGAATGCAACACCATATCAGCTCTTAAACCTTGTATTCAGTCTATGAAGGTAATAAAAATTGTTTCAAATTCAGAATTTTCATTATTCTAAAAATGTTCATGTTTATGATTGAATGTTTGGCATACAATTCGATTTGTAGGAATGTCCAAGCGAAATGGAGATCCAAGGTAGCGTGATCAATTTTGTGAAGCCAACAGTAAACTCTTTGGGGTTTCCTGGTATTACGGTCACAGAGATGGAAGCGGGGTCCGATCTCTTAAAGATTCGAGATTCCGCTTATATTTTGTATTATGATGAGAAGAGGAAAGTTGTATATATAGGTCTGTTCTGCCATAACGCAGGCTGTTGTGCGTACAACTACGCCACTATATTTACTGGCAAGAAAGCAATGGTAGTGACAGGCCAGGAGGGAAGAGTTGTGGAAGCTTTTTACCAATTATTCGCACTCCTGGAATAGTTGGCACTTGCACAAACGCTCCAACCTGGCACAGTGACAACCTTGATAAAACCAGCAATAGCAAATTTACAGTTTTCGTTAAATTGTTTTGCTTATTTGTTTATTAACAATTTGCATTTATGTGTGAGTGGAATGTAGTAAGTATTATTTTAGAAACGGGTTAGTATTCATCAGCTGTAATGTTGTGTAAATTTTGATGCATAGTAGGTTGATTAGAAAAGAAGATCTAATAGTTGAGCATCTTAATTTTGTCTTTTTGAAAATCTTATGTGACAATTTTACATCACTATTGATATTTTACAGAAGCTTACTTGGCAAGTCCCTTACTTATAACTAAGGTTTCAGGGTCAAATCATCAAATAAGAGACCACATAAGCATGGTTTTTGTCAAGGTGTCTAAAAAGGCCCAAAAAAAGTGAGACCGATGGTTCTCCACTAAGTCATGTTTTATTGTGGGTTGATGTGGCATCACATGATTTGTTGCTTTTAGATCCAAGAAACATGTGTCATTCAATTATGAGTACTCATCATCAACACTAATGACATCTCTTGATAGGGGGCGTCCAAACATCAAAAATGATGTTTACTACAAAAATAAGACATAATCTAGAATATTATGTTTGGGATAAGAAAGTTGAAATTCTTTTTCCAAGTAACTTGTGGCTCATACCACTTCCACTAATTAGCATTAATTACCTCATCAACGCTAAGCTAGAAAGTGAGATTAACATTGAAACCATTATCTCCTATCTATTGAGTAATGATATACTGTCCAAATTGAATAGTTTTAAGCTTATGATACTGTTGATCCTTAAATTTATGTTTATTCATATGAAGTTAGACTTTTGGAAGGGATGTGATGCTTATCATAGATCTCCTTATACTAAGAAGTCTAAAGAGCTGCCTACGAAACTTAGTGTTTTATTTCTTTTGTTGATGTGATGAAGTTGGAGGAAGAAAAATGAGAATCTCATATGGATCAAGAGGGCGATATCCATCCATAATATACTTTATAAGGAGAATGGCCTATATAGACATGTGAAGATCAATTATAATTGTGCTACAAATTATTGTTTAATAGAATGAAGTAATATTTGATTGAGAACTTTATTTGTGGATGGAAAGTTGTATAATAGTAAAGTTGAGACCCCCAAAAGACAGCCAAGTCACTTCCAAAATTGACTCAAAAATCTAGAACAATGATTAGAAATAATAAAAAGACAAACCAAAATCACACCATACACTACTAACAAATAATTATGTAGTCTTAAAAACATCTACGATTTTTCTTATAAAGAATTAAGATGGCCATTTTTTAAAATCAGCATGCCACAAAAAAAAATCATGTTGTCTGAAGGTAGAAGGCAACCTACTGAAACATCCATAGATATAGACTACCATATGTGAGAGGAGATAAGAAGCGGTTGATATAAACTAGAATTTTTATTAACACCCTTTGATTCACTACAAAGAGAGCATGACTGAATGAGATATTCCTCTTGCTTCCTATGAAGACTTCTTGCCTCTACTAAATTTCGAAAAGATTTATGTTCGAAGGTTCACAATTAGGGATATTTGTATTGAGTGTTTAAACCCTGAGTTGTGTGTTCAATCGCTACCCCTATTCCAAAGTCTTTCAATCGAATCACTGGTAGCCAACATTCAAATTCCGCAATACAGCATGTTAAGTTCTTCTCAAAGGTGTTATATTACTGTATGAGCACACGAAGCCCTCACTCGTAGCCTTGGGATCTTTCACTGCTCATTTAGTAGTCTAATCGCAAGCCTAGACTGCTTATCATTTGGCGATATATGTTACCAAATGTTTCTGTTCCCCAATTGAGTTACCATGGTGGTGACTGGCCTGTACACTAACACCAATAGCGTGAACTAAATGTTTAGCCTCTACAAACGATGTCCCTATGCCTCCACATTATTGAATGTTGTCCCAATTAAGCACGACTATGTGGAACCCACCTTACCCAAAAGTTGAGAAGGATAAATCAATAAATGAATTGGATAACATGGAAGCTCGCTGTATGTTCGTGTCCATCCAATTTTCATCCAATTTTCACATCCTGTAACTAGTATATATATATATATATTTAAGAAAATTATATAAAATACATCAAAAGATCTTTTTTGAGGTGTCTATAATTTATTAATAAAAATAAAAATTATAAAAAAATGAGACAGATAAGAATAAATTATGCAATTATAGAAAATGGAAGTCACCATGAAGAAGAACTGTAATTCATAATCAACTCCCTGTGCAAAATTTCTCCCACTTTCAATCCTCGAGTCTTTTGCAATCACTTAAACAGGCTTCTGTATAGGACACATTCTCTGTTTTGTGCATGCGTTCCTAACCTTTTCCTTCCAAAAACGGGTAGAAATAAAATCTAATAGTCACAGCTCCCTGTGCAAAATTGATATAACTTAAACATGCCAATATTTGGACACACCCTGTTTTGTAGATAGCTAATAAGTTGTCTACCTTTTTCTCCCACCACCTTCATATCTGTATTGTATACATTATAATTGTCACAAAATAATCTAAATATGCAACGAACCCAAAAAAAATATATGATTCAAGAATTTATAGTATTCATATCTAATTGAGTCACAAATATATTTCAGCAAACTCAGTGCTCTGTGCTAATGATTAGTAAAAATTTCACAATTTTCCTATTCCGTCTGAATCTTTAGGGCAGAATGTACACAACTGTCTCTGATATATATACATGTGGACAATCCCCAATTAAAAAGGATATATATCTATCTATAAATGGATAGCAACCAAGAGCGTTTGGAGTAGTGGATGCTCAATGCCTCCATTTTAGAGTCCTTTCCATAAAATCAAAATTTTCCTTTCATTCGCAATACTTATTCTGGTTATGTATATTCTAACAAAAAGTACCAAGACAACTTATTCCGTAAAGTTCAATATGATGCGGATTTGTTGTAGAAACAAATGTATTTTGTATGCCGATGGTTTAGGAAAGATGTGTTTATGCAAAGGTTGTTGCTTAAAGAAATTTTGTATGAGCATTTGGCCTTGGACTATATCAATTGGCATATATGCTATAGGTTGTCTCAAGTGAGGCTTAGATTCTTGATTGGTTCAATAAGTCTACGTTGATCTTTCGATGCAAAAGACTGAATTGTATATATCAAGTGAATCAACTGTAATAACAAGACGGAAAATTTATGAATTCATATTTTACTCATGTCCATCACCTAATGACCAGGAAAATAAAATCCGAGATACATGCGCAATAAACAAAAAAAATTATAAAAAATTTGCAAACCCCAAACAGAAGAGGCGAAATTAAAAAAAGAAAAAAAAATGAGGTGCAGCCATAACAGGCTACAACCCCGAATAAGGAGAGCATGACTTCACCTGGGGGTCGTGTGGCCACAATGCTGAAATTCGTAACCCCAAAATGGGGTGAAGCTCCTCCTTTTCCAGCCATTCTGCCCTCTGCCTCTGCACATAAACACAATTAAACCGACTCAAAAAAAATGGCATAGAGAAATCGAAAAAGGCGGTACTCAATTCAATTAGTCAAATTCCTCTGCATTACCTGATTAAAACCCCTTAAACAAAATGGCTGTAGAAGCTCCACAAAAGTCGCTGCAGGAGATTACAGAGGACGATTAAAACTGCGGCAAAACGACCTTCGTTCGCGCCTTTACCCGATGAATTTCCTAGACCCCACGTTATTTTGAATAAATGTTAAAAAAGTTCTATAACTGTCTTGACTTAATGTGTTTTTTGGTTTGTATTTTGTGGTTTTTTTTGGGGTTAATGTATAATTTGGGGTGACTAGAGGCAAGACTAGTCTATGGGATGTACCAAACCACCCGCAAGCTAGGTGTATTGGGTGTCATGATTTAATGCTTTTATATGCACTCGGGGAACAACACCACTAGTCATGGATGTTCCAATAAATGTACATTTATTGTGAACCCAAACTCTCACTTACTAACTTTAAAGAAACCCAAAAAATGATAACTAAATTCCCACTAACAAATTTCACATGTACCAATAGTCACTTACATTTTAGCTTTTTTGCTCCATAATTGACCCATTTGTGCACAACTATTGGGGCATTTATGCACAACTACTAAGTCATTTGTACATAGGTATTGGCATTTTCAATTGCACGGTTATTAGGACATCTTTAAGTAGGTATTGGATGGAACTTTGAAATGTGTACTTTTTTACCCTTGCATGCATAATGAATGCTACAGTGTGCATCATTACTAACTAGAAGCTAAAAGAATAGCTATAAGTAGTTAAGTCACATACAGAGACAACAACAAAAAAAATGTTGAAATTCGATGTACTATTTAGGATCTATGAGTGCACGAAATTAGCTATAATGGCTACTGGTACACTTCCCCTAGTTCTTCACATCCTTTATACAGTTTTATAATGTCTCTTGGTGCAACTAGGTGGGGTTTTAAAAAAAAAACTAGCCACCTCCTCTTTAGTGAACCAATTCATGGACAAATAAAAATGATACATGTGGTCATTTATTAAAAGAAAGATATTAACTAAGGTCTATAGGGGAAGGGAAAGCCATGATGAAAAGATTGTGGGCCTACAAGTTGTATACCTAGAAGTTATCTGGCAAATATGTCATCGAGGAAGACTAAGGACAAGCCACACTCAAATAGTTTTCCACACAATAACGTAATACTATCTAAAAATTGAATCACTATATTTTTGAATTGAAAAAAGATGCAAATTACAAGAATATAATGTAGCAACAATTGCAAGAAAGGATGAATCCAGAAGAATAAGGAGTAGTTTGCTCTAGTAGAACAAACAAAATTGCATCAATAATCAACAAAGACAACAATCAACTATGCCATGCATATACAAGGCTAACAATAGATAGCCATATGCATAATTGGAAATAGTTGTTCAAATAGAGACAAGACTACATCAAGTTAGAGAAGACAACCATCAAGTTTGCAAGATAGACTTTAAACCTGGTGCCATAGGGATACACTTTTTCTTCAAAAGCTGCTCCGATTCAGTTTCAATTTTTTGAATTTGAAAGTCCAACTTTAAACTCTTCATGATATCTGCCTGAAAAGGAGAAAAGAAAGAAGCAAGACAATACAAAACATCATATAGACAACCATCAACTTTGTAAGAAAGGCCTTAATCCTTGCATCGTAGTGATACTCTTTTTCTTCAAAAGCTCAAGTTCAGTTTTAAATTTTTGAATTTGACAGTCTAACTTTAAACTTTTCATGATATCCACCTAAAAATTGAATCAATATTGATTTGTGACACCATGGACTTGAAGAGATCATAACATCAAAAAACCTTTGAAGGTATTAACCCACCCTTGAATTAATGAAAACCTATATATGCATTAGCATTTACTATTTAAATGCATTGATAGAGATGGTTGTGAGGCTTTGCATTTAAAAAATACAAGTGTGATATTTATGCATGGTATCAAATGAGTCAATCTCTAAGTTGTTGTTGCTATTATTTTCTATATCTCAAGATGAGTAGATTTATAATTCATATAGCCACATCAAAGTTTAGAGATCTACTTATTTACTAGTGACAACTCACGGTAGAATTGAATTTTACTTATATGTGAAAATTCATACTAAATCCTACTCAATAAAAGAATTCTCATTTTCTATGTAAATTCTTATTTTTGGAATCATATTCTTGTATCAGTCAAATTATGCAACCCTTAGTCATTAGCTATTTCTTTGGAAATGCAAGCCTTGATTTAAAAAAAATATTTTAAATTTAGCTTTGGGTCGTTTTAGCTTTGGGTCGTGAAATCCTTCAAATGAGTCATTGATCGATGTCTCTATTGGGTCTTCAAAAAAATTGTCAAATTTTGAAGACCCGGGCTCAAAATTTTGATTATTGCATTCAAAATGTCCTTGCAGAACATGCTTAAGTAGCTCCATTTATGGGCTCATATTTTTGCACTAGTGAAGTATCATGTAAAATCCTTTTGGGAGATGGTCAAGCACCTTACAAAGATGCCATATGTCTGTTTGCAGCTTCCTTGGATCAGTTTTGACAAGTTTGTGAATCTCCTTTGGAGGTCCAGAAGTTAGGGTGGTTGTTTGTAGTTATTGCATCTTTACGAGTAAGCCCACTTTGAGCAGTCGTATCTTTGTGCTGGTTGGTTTTTAGGCCAAACTGAGAGTTGTCCATGATTATCTGCAATTTTTTTAATCCCCGTGAAAAGTGGCATAGCCCCGTGAATCCGTTTGACAAGTTTCCCAAGTTGATTTTGTTTGCAAAAAGTTCAATTTTGCAAACTGAATAGTGTCGAGCAGTAGTTTGGAGCCCTCTTTGTGAATTTGTATTTCACACCCAGTTGACCTGCATTTCAAAGAAAGTGTACCCTATTATACTCTATAAAATTTTCTACCACATTCCTGGTTTGTAGCCCCCCAGCTCATCATTTGGTCAGTTTTTGAAGCCCATTCCAAATAGACTTTTTCAAGGTTCAAAAGCAACACTTTCCAGATTTTTTGAGTAGGCAATTTTGATGGTTAATATCTTTTTCCTCGGATGTCATAATGATGATCCATCTAATACCCTAGAATCTTCATATTACAGTCTATTAGTGTGCCAACTCCTAGGGTTTGATAAGGTGTTTGGGTTAGTTTAAAAAGCCGGTTTAAGGGTCTACTTAGGTGTTTTGGGGCTAAAATTCAAAGTTAAAAAAATGTCAGGATTGATGAACATTCACTCGAGTTTTCACACCCAAATGCATCCAGTCAGTGTTTCAAGGCATTCTTGCAGGCCAATTGTCTGAAAATGAAAAAAAAAATTAGTCGGACCCACTAGGGGGCTGACAAATTTTTAGGCCCAATAAGGTCAATTGATGCCTAGTTCATAAAATGAATGTTATATAAATCAACTTGATTTAAATAATATTGCTTCTGATTTATCAGACTCATCAATAAAGTTATTTGAATCATTTTGTTGATTCAAATATGAAGGCTAGCCAAAAGCATGTTGTAGTAAAACACGAAGGGAAACTATTCTAAGTCATTTTAATAAGTGATTAAGATATTTTTATGGCAAGATAAAAACATCTTAAAATGTAATTCGATAAGTTGTGCAATAGGAAATTTTTAAAATGCAAGGTCAAGTATTGTTCAAGTATAAATCAATTTTCCTCAAGCCAATGTGTGAGTAGGGAGATAGATAGGGTGGACCCACAAGGTTGAAGATCATGTGCAACAAAAAGGAAACAATTCATTGAGATTTTTAAATACCTTTAACCTACCTCTACCTCATTCGACTTTTGATGGCTGCAAGATGGAGGCACGAGTTAATAGGGAGAGGTGAAAGTTGATTCTCCTTTCACCTCGCGCGACTGAGGAGAGCATGCAATGATCGACGCTGGGTGGTGGGGAAGGGAGCTTCCCTTGCCATCCTGCAGGATAAAAAGTAACCTGACATACACATTGTGGGATGAGAAAGGCGTGGAGAGCAGGCCATCTCTCGCCATCCCGCAAGAAGGATTGATTGGTTGAAAACAATGTGCGAGGTAAAGGTCAAAGGAAAAAGGAACCTGCGTGAGATAAAATTAGGGCAACGAAGGGTGAAGATGAACTGGTTTAGGGTTTTGTTCATACCTGCATAGTATGATTTAGCGAAGGCAATCTCAGAGGCTATCTGTGATGATGTGCATAGGGCCGATTCATCAAATGTTTTGAGAATCTTGATGTTGGAGATCAATTCGAGCCATGCGTACTCGACGACCAAAACATTTATGAATGAAGATTGCACTCGGGACTGCATATGGCTTGTCCTACTTGCATTATTCATGTAACCTGCCATTGTTCTTCCATGGAAATTTTAGTTCATTAAATATTTTGCTAACCGAAGATTATGCAACTAAGGTTATAGGTATTGAGAAGATGTTAGAAAAAGCATTGGAGCTCGATTTGAAACCAGATAAAGAGAGAGAAGTGCAAGTACAGACACATAGAGTGGAGAGTGGTAGAGTTGCTGATGTTTATGCATTTGGCACATTTCTCCTAGAGCTTATTTTAGGAAGAAAAGCTTCAAACCAAATCATTTTGACGCTTATTGACTCGGCAAAGCAATATCTCTAATATAATGATAAGATGCAAGAAGCAGTGCAACTCACAGAGAAAGACATGGGCATTGAAATGTTTGACATGGGACGATCTTGGAAGGCATGGTTTGTAGGTCAAGGTCAACTCAGATCTACCAAGATGTGTGGCGCTAACATATGCAAAGGGTGCAAATTGGTATTAACCAACATGATAGGAGGAGCACACATCTCTGCAAAATGCAGAATCACAAGGATTGACAAGTATTTCACACCTCCGTTAGCATTTGCTGGGATGCATTTATATGTTGTGCTCATATATTTGACTCCTCCAAGGAACGAAGCAAGGGAAAATTTCTTTTCACAATGATGAGAGGATGGGGCAAGGAAAATATAGTTTTTGTGTGAGTCGATATGGGAACTTAGAGGCAGACACGATGGGTATGAACTGGCAGTAAGTGTGAGTATATTGCAGAGAATGAAAGGTATTCAATATTATGCATCATAGGACTATGACATCAAGGCATGAAGAAAGCAGAGATAAAATAATGGGTGCACGTATATGCTATGAAGTAATAAAAATATTGTTGACTGATTGCACACGAAGCATAATGCTACATGAAATGTTCAATACGAGCCTCAAAGAAGTGTGCCTAATTGGGCACCTTGGTTGTGTGATGTGTCATGTGGAAGAATGCAATCTATGACAATTTTTGAATATTGTGCTTTAATGGCAACAAATAAGGCTGGAGTCAAAAGGATTGCAGTAAGATTAGAGCGAGCTTTGCGTACCCCAATATAAATAAGTGTTTGTAGAATGAAAGGGGAAAGAAATAGGGTTTCAGAATAATGAAGTTCGATATGGAGAGAAAATGCTCATTTAGGCATATGTAATGTTTTGCCACGAAATGTTATGCAAATAAAATAGTTAAGGTTCAAATTGCCAAGTAAAATATATCTCGTGAAAGATATTAAGCATGGAATGCAAATTGATAGGAAATGGCTATAAAGGAGGAATTTATTTTATATCTCAGGTACAATGTTGCACACAACAATATCCACTTAGAGTGAAGTTCAAAAGGGATCGAAGCACATGATCATACATGTGTTTAGTTGGAAATGTTTTTACTCAGAGGAAGAAATCATGGTATTGAGTAAAATGCCCATGTTATTAAAAAAAAATCAAAAAGTATAAAGAGATATGGACAAACAAGAGGTGAAAAGGTGGAAAGGGCAATACTTCTACAAATAAGGATGAATGTTTTTGTTGCAGATAAGTTACCATGTCAGCCAAGGGTAAAAGATTCAGTGAAATGAATCATATTTTTCACTCTCAATGAAAGTGTTATTAGCAGAATATTCATACTAAGTAAAGAGAAGCAGATGGTAAAATAATTTCACCAAATGGGCTAAAATAAATTTCACCCAGGTAGTGCAGAAATGAACACTTTTTTCAGAAAGAGTAGAAATGGTTGATTAACTAAATACTAAGTAAACCTTTATGTTATAGATAAAAAGGGGTGAAAGGTGAAGATATTTTCATTGAGTGGAATGTGCTTATATGAAAAACAAGAGACAACATAACGAGGTGTCTTCACTTGAGGTCAAAATAATTTTCAACAAGGGGGTATTTTCATTTGCTGATTGTTTGCCATTTTATGAGGGATTTTTTAGACCATGTACTTAGAATTTATTTTCTAAGAAATGATGAAGGCAACCAATGTAACATTTCCTGAGAATGGTCAAGTGCTCCCCTTAAGAAAATAAAGTGCAGAAAATGACAGGGCAATGCAGTCACCTTGAACCAATAAAAAGGGGATTTTACTATTTTTGAGTAGTGAGAGAACCCATGGAAATATGAAAATTTTGACTTTCACCAAAGGGGAAATTTTCAGTTTTTAGACTGAGATTCAAAAGTGAACTGCAAGAAGAAGAGGACAAAGATTGACAAAGACCAAATGGGGGAACTTTGGTCAAAGTGCAAAAATTAGAATTGACGAGTGATTCCAAAATGACAATTTTTCTGATTTTGGAAGTTTTCAAAAGGGTGCAGGTGCAAGTTTTAGGAAATTTTTGAAGAAGAAGAAGGGCAGATTTTCAAGATGCAGATTTCAAGATGAAGACATGTCATTTCCTCAAGATGCCTTTAGGGTTTTCAATAGGTCTTCTTTCATGACATATATCTTTTCTCTTCGTCTCAATTTCAATAATTCTAGATGCAAGTTTTTGTAAGTGCTGGAAGCAAGACTTCCATGCACAATTCTGAGCTTAGAGTAGTTTGAGTTTTTCTTTTTTAGCATGTAATATTTTACTTTCAAATAGTTATAGCCATCATACAAGCAATTTTTATAAGTTTTCTAAGGTTATCTCCTTCTTGTATTGGTATCATTGTATGAATAGAAGATTAAGGATCATTTTATTTTGTCCCAACAAAGTTGGTAGGAAGAAGTGATAATAGGATGACTTTCAATGGAGACTTAGTTTCAACAAGTATGCCTTTTGACTTTCAACTTTTGGAATTTATGCCCCCAATTAATTTGGTATTAGGGGAGATCAACTCTTGTTCTTTTTTCTTCATAGATTTTTATACTTGACTTTGATTTTTGTTCAATCCAATAGGTTTTAATTTTGATTTGGACATAAGGATTTCTCTCTATTTTTTATTATTAGATTTTTCTTGTCAAAGCTTTATTTTTGATCCCTAATGAGTAAGGGTTTTGTGATTCTTGTCAAGATCCAAATCTATGAGAGGAATGGAAATGGAAGGCGTGGATGAAATGGTAAAGATATATGAGTTCACAAAAGGGCTGGCAATATATTCAATAGATTTTTTATTGGAACCACACTTAGGACTATTGATATCAAGAGCTACTTGTACCACTATAGGAGATTTGCATTTAGACTTAGTAGCCACAACACCAGCTAGTTCATACCCAATTCCTTGAAGCTGTAAATTATTTGTAGGCTGTAATAGCTCTATTATTTCTTTCTCATGTACACCAAGCTCTGTTCCTTGATAGTCCATAATTTTTAACTTGGGCTTGTGTTCATCATTCTTAGATCTGATATTGTCATGTCCCCATTCAAGACGTCAGAATAATACGATTCAATATACAATTAAATAAGTTTTAATTAAAGATTTAAACTTATTATTAAAAGAACAAGCATGATATCACATAACCATCAAGACCGTTACCAGTCCATCATCCATATTATCAAGATTACATATTGTTAGATTTTGCCAAGATCAAGAGCTCAATGAAATGTACAAAATAGAGACACAATATAGGACAAGAATAAACTGTATTCTCATCAATAGAAAATGATCAATAATAATGATTCAATAGTTACATACAATGTAGATGAGCTTGCTTATATAGGCAAGGCCATATGGATGTATGAGCACACAAATATGACATGTGGCTCAATGAGAAACAAGGGTAGGTAGGAAATAGGTGTGGGTAGGTAGGAGAAATAATATAATATTCCACATGAGGTGGATCACCCACCGAAGGTGGAATTATCACTCCACGATAAGTGGATATGATAGTGTAATAACAAGCTCAACACCATAAAAGGTGGAATTTCTCCTACACACACTATCCCAATGTGGCACAAACACCCAAGTGTCTCATATCCAAACTACTATGAAATGCATTATCCTAAGTAAACTTAAGTAAGGTGTAATAATATCCATGATGAATAATTATTTACACCAACACCCCCCCCTTAAGTGCAACTTAGGGGAATGCACTTAAGTCTACAATGCAACTAAGCAATGCAAGATGGGTCCCGGCTACTAGGCCATGTTAGGTACCCATGTACAAATGCAAATGCATGCAAACCAATGCAATGAAAACTCTCACAAAGTGGGGAAAGAGAGAAAAACCCAATGGGAAAAAACCCTCCCCCAAAAGAGAGATGAAAGCTATACAAAAACTCTCAAAGAAGTATGTGAGGAACAAAACCCCATGTGAGGAAAAAGTCCCCCCCATATGAGAGAAGAAGAGAAGTCAAACTGTGACCCCCCCTCAATGGAGAATCTGCACCAATGGAAGAAGCTCGATGTATGAAGAAACTGCTCCACGAACGTCGGACAACATTCCTCCCCTTAGGAAGAAACAAAACCAAAGGTGTATCCATGAAGTCTCCCCAATCATGAAGGGAAGATGTATGAAGAAAACTCATGATGAAAGGAATCTCTGAAAACTGCTCAAGTGTCCCCATGTCGATGCTAAAAGATACCCCCTCCAAAGGTGGTAAACTGTGCCACACTGCTGAAAAAGGCACTCCAAGATCTAGTGGAGATGGATGTAGAACATGTCCCAAAGACTCACATGTCTCCTCAAAAAATAAAGAGACCTCCTCCAACTATTGTACATAAGTATCCACAATCATGTCAACCTCGAAAGAATGATCATGTAGAGAATGAACAAGAGGGTCAGAGTGTACCCTCACAACAATCGAAGAAGGATCACCTTCATCAAAGAGAAGATGAATGTCATCAATGATGTCTCCCAAATTTGCAATGTAGGATTCCATAAATAAACCTGCAATGTCTGTCAAGTAATCATCCCGTGAATCTGAAGCTGGAAGACAATGAATATCTTGCTGCACTGAATCACATGAAGGCAAAACTGTTGCACTATCTACATCATCAGGTGCAATAGGTGATGTGATATCAATATAAGGAGATGAGATACAAGGCTCAAGAACGGGGTTACATGTGAGAATCCCCATGTTCAAGTGTCCAAAGTTCTCCTCAAAATCTAAACCATCACAATAAGTATGATCAACATGTGTAGAATCATCAAATGTGAAATCATCATCATCAACAAAATCTGAAAAGGAGTATAACCAAGATGCATGATCAACCACCCCAGTCGCAATGATAGCTCTAGTCTCCATGTCTCTAATGAAAACTGAGTCAGGTGTGAACTCCACAACTCTCTTAGTTGCGCCATGTGTGATTTGATAGATAGAAAGGAGATTGTTTGTCAAGTGGGGTACACACAACACATCATTGAAGGAGTTATCCCCAATGTCAATAGATCCTTTCCCAATCACATCCATGTATGTGTGATTGCCCATCAAAATCTGTGCCACGGTGCAAGGCTCAAATGTAGAAAACATAGACTGCGAAGATGCCATATGATGAGAAGCCCCTAAATCTAGAAGCCATCTCTCTGAATTATGACTTGTTGTAACACATAGAGATTTTCCTTTTCTTGTTCCAAAAGAGTGAGTCTTCCCACTTGTAGAAGCCATGAATGTTTGCCCTTTTCCTTTTGAATGTGAGGAAGTGGAAGTTGATGAATCATCCTTCTTGTAGACTTTAGGCAAATCAATGTTATGCTTTTTGATGATATGTGTGAGCTCATCAATCTTCTTAGAATGGCAACCATGCTCCTCATGACCAATCTTTTTACAATAAGCACAAGTAGGTCTCTCCCTCTTTGGTGAATTTTCTCTCTTGGAAGAGGATGAATCTCCTTGTTGTGGAGAAGATGGTGCTTTTTCCTTAGGCTTTGATTGCCATTTCTTCTTGATTGAGTTGTCCTTTCCTTGATTTCCTTTGTTCCCTTGATTTGCCACTAATGCTTGAGACTTAGAAGCCTTAAGAATGCCCATGCTTATCAACTTAGTTTGCTCCATCATCAACATTTCATTGAAAGCATCAAATGTAGGCATTTTGTAGCTTGAACCCATTGTCATCCTATGGGTTTGGAAACTAGAAACAAATGCTGCATATTCTTGTGGAAGCTTGCCTATCAAGTTGAATATCAATTGAGTATCCTTCTTATCAATGCCACAATCTTTGAGTTGTGCCCTCAACTCATTTGCCTTAGTGACATAATCTTGTATAGTATCAAAGTTCTTGGGATCCAACATGGTGAGATCACTATCAATTTGATATCCCCTAATCTCATCAACTTGTCCATACAAGTCTTGAAACTTTTGCCAAGCATCCTTGATTAGAGTACATTTCTCAATATGAAAAATGAGATCCTTTGATACATACTTTCTTAAGGTACCAATTGCCATGATATTTTTAGTGAGCCAATCTAAGTGACCAACTGGATCAACCTTAGGATCAGCTGGAGCAACAATAGTTCCATCAATGTAATGAGTGAGTCCTTTTTCCATAAGTTTACTCCATGCATCAATTTTCCAAGTAGCATAGTTATGTGGAGTTAAGAGAGGAAATTTAGAAGAACCCATAGCAGCAAAAAAGGAAGGAACACAAGAGCACAAAAGCACAAGAGACACCCCCCCAAATTCACTCAATCAAAGTACCCCCCCTAAAGTGATGATTTTGGCACTTTATACTTAGTGTGATTACAATGAGCCACTTGCAAAACAAGGCAAAGTGGACTTATGATGCAAATTTTACAACTTCTCAAATGAGATACAAGAGACTTCAATCAATAGTGCAATGAATCCAACTGAGATTCAAGCAAATATACAAGTACCAAGAGAGCCAAAAATGGCCAAAATCTGAAAGTACAATTTCTACTTACAATGGCATCAATCTGATAGCGTCATGTGAAATTAGACAAAAAAATACGCACTTTAAAAAAAAATGGCACCTGAAAAGGAGGTCGTCTAACCCCAAACGAAGCCTCTGAAGTTGCAAAAACTGGGATTACTTAGGTATAGTCACCAAAAACTGAATTTTCTAAAAAATCCATGCATCAAAATCAAAAAATTTCTTCACCACTGCGGAGAGCACAAAATTATAGCCCATTTCAAAAAAAATTGCACCCAAAAAGGAGCAAAAATGAGCAAGTTATGGCCATTTGAAGTTGAACTGCAAAATCAAAAAGCTCAATGAGAGGGGGGTCCAAAAAATTTCAAACCCTGCTGATGTGGCGCTAACGTTAGCAAGTCAGTGGGTTAAATTTGACGGTCGTATGATCATCGCAAAAACTTCGCCCTTTGCTGACTGGACGTCCGTACTGTACGGACTGATGACGTGGCAGATGACTGTGTGGTCAGTACCGTACGGATTTGCTGACTGGGTGAGCCGCGTGGCGCCTGTGTGGCAGTCGTACGGATGACTGCGTGGCTTTGTGACATGTCGTATGGAAGTCGACTGGGCAGCTCTGCGTAAGGTTTGTACCCACAGGCCAGTGGCCGCCTGCCACGTGGTGGGCACGGGTCCTCCGGTCTGGTGGTCGTCGGCGAGAGTTAGCGGCCGGAGCCGTAGGTCGGCGGCGGCCGAGAGATGGAAGTTGGTGGAGGTGCTGGTCGTGGTGGCGGGACCTGTGCTGCAGGCGGGCGGCGGTCTGGACAACCGAGCGGAGGTGGCGGCAGCATCGGGGTCCGGGCCTGCGGGAACCTGCGGGCGCCGGTGGATGCTGCGGCCGGGAAGCGGGAGGAACCAGGATGGCCAGCAGGGAAGCGGTCGGCAGCGACGATGATCTGCGGGCACACGTGAACGACAGATAGGTACGATGAGGACGACAGGGATAGACCTGCAGTACGGGTCACGGGGGGGGGGGGGTCTGTGGACCCCCCAAAAACCTGATTTTCTTTTGTCTTTTTTTTTTTTTTTTGACTTTTCAATTTTTTTTTCAAATTTTTTTGATTTTTCCGAAAATTAAATTTTTTTTTTCGAAAAAATTAATAAAAAATTTGTAAATCCGTACAATACTAGCAAAATTGGAGAAAAAATTTTTTCTCACCAAAATAGGCCGACTTTATAACCAAAATTCATGTAAACGGCCTTTTGGACGCTATGGCGAGGTCGGATATGGTCTAGGACGCCTCCAAAAGATGCTGCTCCTCAAATCTGCCTTTTGACGTCACAATAATGCCTCTTCAAGACGAATCAATGAAGCCCCAATGGCTCTGATACCATGTTAGATTTTGCCAAGATCAAGAGCTCAATGAAATGTACAAAATAGAGACACAATATAGGACAAGAATAAACTGTATTTTCATCAATAGAAAATGATCAATAATAATGATTCAATAGTTACATACAATGTAGATGAGCTTGCTTATATAGGCAAGGCCATATGGATGTATGAGCACACAAATATGACATGTGGCTCAATGAGAAACAAGGGTAGGTAGGAAATAGGTGTGGGTAGGTAGGAGAAATAATATAATATTCCACATGAGGTGGATCGCCCACCGAAGGTGGAATTATCACTCCACAATAAGTGGATATGATAGTGTAATAACAAGATCAACACCATAAAAGGTGGAATTTCTCCTACACACACTATCCCAATGTGGCACAAACACCCAAGTGTCTCATATTCAAACTACTATGAAATGCATTATCCTAAGTAAACTTAAGTAAGGTGTAATAATATCCATGATGAATAATTATTTACACCAACACATATGAATATCGTTATGTTGATAGATAGATTACTCATGGGGGAAGACTAAATATATACCTGAACGAAGATGATTACAAGATGATCTGATTTGTATTCATAGTCAACAAGGCATTGTTGGAGATAATCCTATAGAACATTAAGCTGAGAGTCGAGATGCCATCCCATGGGACACCCATCATACACACAAGACATATGTTATCTATTAAGCTAATAAACATTATTTATAAAGGTCTCATTATAATATCGGTTATGGTTTAGTAACATTCATTATCATATCAATTATGAAAAGATAACAAATCAACCTCTTATGTGAAAAGATACGATCATAGTTAAGATCATGGTTAAATAAGTAATAGCATTGCAACGGACTTGTCAAGAAGAAGAGGCACGACCTTTGGAATGAAGATTTCCCACATCTTCAAAGGAGGCATGAAATTATATTAATACATCCGGAATCCATTTGCAAAGGGAGAGGGGAAATTTTATCAAACAATATTATTCTAGTTTGGAGGCGTGAGAGTAACCCAGGTCGAAGGCCCAAAATCAGCAACAATCACGAATTGGAGTATCTCTGAAATAGCCCATCATTATGGCATGTTAATAGCATCAATATCAGAAAAAGGATATTCCACCTTGTGGGAAATATATATTTCCAAATCTGAGAACAACAATCTATTACTTTGAGTAATATCGTCATATTCATTCATTGCATGTTTAATCGATAGATGAGAAACAACATTCCAGACCATCATTACTAGTCAACCATAGCATATAAGTTAGATCGTATCCTCAACAATTCTAAGGAAGTCATCTGTGCAAGTTTATATAATTACAATTGAAGCAGTATATCATCAATCTTCCTGGTGATTGGTACAAGTGATGTTGAGCGTATATCTTGCTAGTCTTACTATTAAGATCAATGAAGTATACTTGAATAATAATCTCATCATTTTTGTGTGTGTGCGTGTGTGCGAGTGTGTGAGTGTGTGAGAGTGTGTGTGTGTGTGTGTGTGTGTGTGTGTGTGTGTGCGTGTGTGTGTGTGTGTGTGTGTGTGAGAGAGAGAGAGAGAGAGAGAGAGAGAGAGAGAGAGAGAGAGAGAGAGAGAGAGAGAGAGAGAGAGAGAGAGAGAGAGAGAGAGAGAGAGAGAGCTCTTGTAGATATTTACTTGATTGAATCAGAGACAACAATGAACTTGTCTAAAACATTACATCCTTTGCATTAACACCAACATTATAAGTGGTATCATAGAGTAATATTCCTTGCAATATTTAAGGTTTTGAAGAGATCTCTTGAAATTGATTCTTATAAGTGAAATGTCCCTATTTCACAAATCATCATAAAAGGGGACATTTACAGTGGTATTAGAGCAATGATCCTGCCATCCTGTAGGGAAGATGAGGAGAAACACTTTTAGATTTACAAACATAATTATTTCTATCAGACATAGGAACAGTGGCAACGAGTTCATTACATGGTCCATCATCACACTTGTAAGAGAAATTGAGATATTTTCAAACTGGAAGATCATTATCAACATACTTATCGAAGACAACTATATTTGAGAATGTATAGATCATGAATTAATTTACCTAAAGAGTAAAATTTGGAATGAAGCTTAAATATTACGAAGGAGGGGAAGACCTATAAATAAACTTGCAGCAAACTTGAAGCATTTATAGAAGATTTATAAAGAAGAATGTATGCAGATTGGAGTATAGCATAATTTTTTAATCCATCAAGGAATAAATGTGGTGAATCCAAAAGGAAGAAGATATTAAAACAATCAAGAAATAAAGTAAACACATAGAGAGGCGACATGGCTAAAGGAAGCCAACACCCTAGATGAGTAGGATGACACAAAGAAGGTCAATCCTCTCTAAGTATAAGGGCTCAAGGAAGCCAATATGGGACAACATGGTTCAAGGAAGTCAGCAGCCTAGATGAGTAGGATGACACAAAGAAGGTCAATCCTCTCTAAGTATAAGGGCTCAAGGAAGCCAATATGGGGCAGCATGGTTCAAGGAAGTCAGTACCCTAGATTAGTAGGATGACACAAAGAAGGTCAATTCTCTCTAATTATAAGGGCTTAAGGAAGCCAAAGGTGGGCAGCTTGTCTCAAGGAAGCCAACACCCTAGTAGAGTAGGATGACACGAAGAAGGTCATTCCTCTCTAAAGAACAAGGGCTCAAGGAAGCTAAAGATAGCCAGCTTGACTCAAGGAAGTCAACACCCTAAGTAAGAATAAGGGCTCAAGGAAGCCAAATGTGGGTAACTTGACTCAAGGAAGTCAACACTCTTAGTAAGAAGGATGACTCAAAAAAAGTCAGTCCATTTCAATTAGATAGAGATGACTCAAGGAAGTCAGTCTCTCTCAAGATTGGGTAGAGATTGCTCAAGGAAGCCAATCTCCCACATGTGGACATAATGGCTCAAGGAAGTCAATCCCTCTCAAGTTGGGCAATGGCTCAAGGAAGCTAGTCCCTCCAAGTTGCAACAAATGCATTAGAAACTAAGTAGTAATTTTTCTAATATTTATCATTACTTTGATTTATAAGATCACATGTTTGGTACTACTAATCTATGTGTAGGTTCGTCGAAGAAAGAAGACAAGGAAGAGAGGAATTGCTTGAGGATAAGCAAATTCAAGAGGGGGAGATTGTCATGTCCCCATTCAAGACCTCAAAACAATAAGATTCAATATATGATTAAATAAGATTTAATTAAATATTTAAACTTATTATTAAAAGAACAAGCACGATATCACAGAACCGTCAAGACCGTTATGAGTCCATCATCCATATTCTCAAGATTAGATATGAATATCATTATACTGATAGATAAATTACTCATGGGGGAAGACTAAATATATACCTAAACAGAGATGATTACAAGCTGATCTGGTTTGTATTCGTAGTCAACAAGGCATTAGTGGAGATAATCCTATAGAACATTAAGCTGAGAGCCGAGATGCCATCCCATGGGACACCCATCATACGCACGAGACATATGTTATCCGTTAAGATAATAAACATTATTCATAAAGGTCTCACTATAAAATTGGTTATGGTTTAGTAACATTCATTATCATATCAATTATGAAAAGATAACAAGTCGACCTCTTATGTGAAAAGATACGATCATAGTTAGGATCGTGATTAAATAAGTAATAGAATTGCAATGGACTTGTCAAGAAGAAGAGGCATGACCTTTGGAATGAAGAGTTCCCACATCTTCAAAGGAGGCATGAAATTATATTAATAAATCTGGAATCCATTTGCAAAGGGAGAGGGGAAATTTTATCGGACAATATCTTCCAATTTGGAGGCATGAGAGTAACCCAGGTCGAAGGCCCAAAATCGGCAACATTCACTAATTGGAGTATCTCTGAAACAACCCATCATTATGGCATTTTAATAGCATCAAGATCAAAAAAAGGACATTTCACATTGTGGGAAATATATATTTCCAAATATGAGAACAACAATCTATTACTCTGAGTAATACTGTCATATTCATTCATTGCATGTTTAATCGATAGATTAGAATCAACATTCCAAACCATCATTACTGGTCAACCATAGCATATAAGTTAGAGCATATCCTCAGTGATTCTAAGGAAGTCATCTTTGCAAGTTTATAGAATTACAATTGAAGCAGTATATCATCAATCTTCTTGGTGATAGGTACAAGTGATGTTGAGCGTATAATATTAAATATCAGAGGCACCCACTATCTAATGGTCATAATTATATAAAGAAGCCATCATCTCTTGCTAGTCTTACTATTAAGATCAACTGAGTATACTTGAATAATAATCTCATCATTGTTGCGTTAAGCATTTTTATAAAGTGCACCCTAGAAATGGAGGGCTGGGATTAAGAGGTGGATGGATAAATGGTCGGCTGAGATTAGAGGGTAGTTATAAAAAAATAGAAAATATTAGAGAGGTGGTTAAAGGTGAATTAAGAGATGAATGACAAGTGTTAAGGAGAGAAAAATCTAATGAATTAGATTTATTTAATTAATAGAAGAGGTGGGATCAATTAAATAAATATAATATTTATTTAACTTAGGAAAGGGGGATTTGAATAAATAAAAATATTTATTTATATTAAGAAAAGGGTAGAAGAAGATTAGTCAATTAATTAAATAAATAAAATTCTATTTAATTAATAGAAGGCTTGGGGATGAAATAATTAATTAGGCTAGGACAATTTTAGGTGTCTACACTAATATTGATAATAATAAATTAATAAATATCAACATAATAATAATGAATATATATAAATTATATAATAATATTATAGTATAATTATAATATTAATACTAACTAATTAAAATATAATAATATAAGAATCTTAATGTCTATCTGTATGACTCTAACCTTGATCTTAAATCTAATCATATCTCTAATTGGATCTTAACATATTTAACCTAAGCCGAACCTTTTGTGCTCCTGAGAAGGTGGATGCTATCGGTTCTTTTTCTAAGAGTTTCGTTGCTTTAGGTTTGGGTTTGTTTGATTGAGCTGATGCGACTATCAAGGTTGAGGAGGGCTGGATTACTGTTAAAGGAAAGAAATCTAAAATGCCCACTCCTTCTTTTGACATGACTCTTCAATCTCACAAGGGTACCACTAAAGGTAAATATTAAGGGACCCTCTATGGATGTTCGGATTGTCATCCTACTGGGTTTTTGTTGATTCTTTGGTTGTTATTTGTAACGTTTTATCTTTTGCAGCCTGTCTCTTCTTGGTTTTTTTGTTTTGATTCTAAACCTTTTAGAATCTTCTTTGTAAAGGGTTTCAGGGTCCCTTCAAAACCTGTTTTTTCCTTAATCCAAAGCATATTTAACCTAAGCCTAACCTAATACCAACTTTAAACATAACCCTAACTTAACCATAATCCTATCTCTAATTGAACTGTAAACTTAATTTTTAGAGTCTATCTAATACATCATACATTTATTAGTATGGATAATAGAACATTACTAAAATATTTAAAATTATCAAACAATCATAAAATTTGGATCAATCAAAATGTGTTTAATAAAAGTAAAAATTGAAATTGAACACTTAATCACCTATCACATATAAATTAACTAGAAATTGCACCTTAGTGTGGAATGGGTATGCCAAACAAGTGTGGAAGGTCAATTAGGAAAAAAAATATCTATTTATTGTATACATTTATGCAATATATGATGTAAATTGGTAGGGAATTTAACAAACGATGTTTTTGAGAAAAAGGTATCAATGGAGAAGTGATAGTTTGAAATCAACTATGTACCCTTTGATAGGGTTTTGAAAAATGAGGACGATAATAAAACTCCATTACCAATAGGCTAATGGTATGTTTGAAATAGAGAGACAGAGATATATAAGAAGATATGCAAGGATTTTTAGGACCGACTTTGTACATGTTAATTCTTAATTTGATTGAGAGTTTCCAAGGAATTTTACAAGTCCATTTTGTGCATATTTTATGATCATAAAAAATCATGACAAGACATCTATAAGAAATTCTACTAAACAATTTTCTCCTACATAATCTCATCACTTTAACTAAAATAAAAAAATATTTCTCTATTTACAAAATAATACTAAATTAATCTATAAATTATGATGTTTATTAAATAAATTTTTAATAATATTTATTATCAATTATATATTATAATATAATAAAGAGTAAAATCTTTAAAATAAACATAAAAAATAAAATATATATAAATCTATGTAATATTAATATTAATATATTCTTACTAACCAAAAAGAAAAAAAAGAAAAAATTATTATCTCTTTATCCATAGTAATTCCATTTGTTGTCTTGTAGAATATACATTCAATAAGTATAATTTATTGTATAATTATTTTATATTTGAATTATTAATTGATTATAAATATCATTAAATTTTTTTTTTAATATATTTCTTATTTTAATTTTTTAGATTTTTTTATTATTATTATATTATAATATATAATAGATAATAAATATCATATTAATTATAAATATTCTTAAAATAATTACCTTTTAAAAATTAAGACGACACAAATTTCTGTTACACTTGAAATATAAAATACACTTATATTTTTTTATTCATAAATTAAATATTTTTCATAGGCTCTTAAATAAATTATTATGACAAATTTTTTCTAAAAAGTAAGGTAATTAAATTTATAAAAATAGTAACCTTTTAATTTTGAATATTTTATTTATTATAATATTTACATTTTTTTGTAATTAGGTTAAGGTTACCCTCATGTAATTTAATATTATATAGATACTATTATAATATATCTTACTATTTCTAATACAATCTCATTTCTCAAAATCAAAATTAAAATAAAATTGCAATACATATGATTTTAATCTACAATACAAACGTTTCTAAGTTTCAAATATAATTCAAATGGAATTGAGAATTTTTATTTCTAAATTATATAAATCAATTCAATTGATTAATTTATCTCTTATCGACAAGTGTCACACCCTTCGCGTTACTCTCAACGATGTTAGGTTTTGCCATGTGCGATGCAAAGGAAATAGGGTGGCAGACAAGTTCGTCGGACTTGGCGCGATGGTTAATAATTTGAAAGTTTTGTCGCACTTGCACAAAGTCCCTAGTGTGGCCCATGCCATGATTTTGAATGACATACCCATTAATGATGTGTAATCCCAAGATGACCTTTTGCAAGAATTTAATTTTGTTGGTAGTCATCTACTGTTCCTTTCAAACCTTCCGCTTTCTCAATTTGGCTTTTGGGGTTGCAAGGATGGGAAGAGATTTGAACCAAGTTGAACTAGATGAATGTTGTAAGTTGAAAAACAATGGTGAACTCTCAAGTAAGGTGATTCAGGGTAATTTAGACTCCTATATGGAGGGTATGAATGACCACGATCCCAAACTACCTATGGCCTTTGTTCAAGCCTGAGATAATGGCACTTTTAAGATTGGGAGTGTTGCCTTTGTCGTTTCTGAGGAGACCATTATGAAAGTGATTGGCTTGGTCTTGGATGGCATTGCCTTCCCCAAGAAACTTAAGGGGAGTTATAACGAAGATTTTGACCGTTTCTTTGAACCTAGCGAAGGGGTCTCTAAACTCCAAACCGGCTACAACAGAGAAGAGTTCCCTAGTATCTAAAAGGAGGTTGCCCTTCTCTTCATGAAATATTTCACCTTGGATGGAAGAAAGAGGAGATTTCACCTTCAACTCTTCCCTATGTTGAACCACCTGTGTCGCGAGATAAGAATGGGAATTCCTTACTGGTTCTTATCTTCCTTGTCTCAATCTATTTCTAAGGTTGTTGTCAAGGGTAAACCCCCCTTTCATCAGGGTCTTATTCGTAGGTTGTATAATTTTCATTTGGCCCAAACCACCTTGTGTGGGATCCCCATTGTTGAAATTGGGTTCACCTATAATCCCAGCTTATATGTTGATCTTATTGTCACCCTATCCAACTTTGTTGAAGTGTCACATTTGGGCCATACAATGCTCACTAGAAAAAACCCCATGCACATGGCTAAATTCAAAGCCATTGCTACCTCTAAAAAGGACCTTGTTGAGGAGCCCTAGATTGAGGAACACAAGGATGTAGAAATCATTGATGAAGATATTAACCCTTTCTCTCCTCCCACAACCATCCCCCCTTTGCTAATACTAAGCCCTTGAGCTGAATTACTACAGTCCTCACCAAGATTGTGAAGGATATTAATGATGATGTGCAAGGACATGACGATTTGTTGAAGTGTCTTTTGGGGCAGATGAATGTGACGATAAGGAAAATTAAAAGGTCAAAGGCGGCTATTGAGGTAGAAGCTAGGGTTAATACCTGGCTTGAGGACATTAATAATGACAAATTTTGGAGGTTTGTTAATGAATTTGTTGGACTTACGAAGAAGTGGGACAAGGTGAATGGGAGGATTGAAGACATGGATGCCAAGCTCAAGATGAGTAGGACTAAAATGGAGGTGGAAGAAATAAAGAATTCCTAGGAGGACCTTAAATTAAAAATCGAGCAGGCCAATTTGTCTTCCAGGAATGTGGCCGACATACATAAAACCTACTTTATAGGTTATCTAGACCATACATGCCGATTTGAATAAGAAAAGGGAGAAGAAATGAAAATAGACCAAGGCCCTATTTGCGAGCTCAAGCCCCAAAGAGTCCCCAGTTAAAGCCACCCTTGATTCTGCCTTGGTGTCCTCCAGATCTAGACTTGGGTCTTGCAAAAAGGTGTCATTCTCTGATAAAGTGTTAATTTTATGCCAGGACTGACAGGATAAAAATTCCCCCATGTATTTGGCCATCTCTTTGTGCCTTTCTTGGGTGGCTGTGCTTGTTTTCTAGTTTTTGGTCTTTATGCTTTTGCTAGTTTTCTAGTTTCTCTATTGGCTTTTGGGATGCCCTGCTAGGTTTTTCCATGTTAGTGGTTTTTTTTTTGCTAGTTGCACATCCCTCATGCACACCAGGTGTTTCTATGCATATTTTACTAGTACGAGCCTATCTCGCTTTTATTAATCAAAACAATCAAATATATTTACATAAAATTAGAACCTCATATACTTATATTATTACATTTATTACTTCTATTACAATTTTTTAAAATGGTAAGTACTTGACACTACATGGTACTTGTTTCTTCTAAGAATTAAGTGATTAATTGTTGTATATTTATATATAAAAAAGAGTATTTCATGATTTTATTGTTGGTATGTGTGTGTGTGTGTGTGTGTGTGTGTGTTTAGAGTAGTTAATGATCAAAAGAATTGTATATATATATCAACACTAATAAAAAATGTAATGAGAAAAATATTATCCTTAATGAAAATTGTTTCTGTGGCACATCAAGGTAGTTACCATTATGAATATCTATCAAATAAACACCATCTATAATGAAAACCAATTATTCATTATATAGTGAGAACCATTCTAATTATGCTTTGGTAAAGACCATAATGAAAACCTAGAAAATAGGTATTGATGCATATAATTAATTATCTCTACATTCCATTACACTTATTTGCAAGGTATCTCATCCATCATTTTTTTTTCATGACATCAGAATCTAGTCATCCCCTAAATTTTTCATCCATCTTCTCTATGTACCTTGATCTTAATAGGGACCTAACCACAAACATATAAACAAATGTAACTTTGGAAAAATCTTGACATGCCCATTCTTTGGCAATGCACTATCAAATGTCACACCATTTGGACATAACATTATCCATCCTTATAGCTTGAGGAAAATGTGTTATTCTAATGTGATAGTCCTCAAATATCATATATAGAATTATAAAAGATTTTTTTGTCACACACATAGATGTAAATTTTAAGATTTTCTATTGTGTAAATAAAATATATATAGTTGATAAATTCTTTTCATTAGTGTTGGGATGTTCTATCTTAGGAAATTGTCTAGTTATTACTAGTCCATCTATGGTTTATGTGTGGCCCATTCTACAACATTCCCTTGAGACATATTTTAGGTTTTTGATGTTCCTAACCTTAATCTAGCTCTAATACCATGTTGAACATTTTTCATAGACTAGATAGATTTCAAACTTAGGACAATCCGTTTGATCTAGAGGTGCTCTACCATAAGATATTAATTCACTTATGATTAATCTATTTATGATTTGAGTGTGACCCCTCCTTCAAAATTAGTATTTAAAGACCAACATTAAATGGATAACATCCCTCCAAAATTGTTTAGCAATATAGATCAACATCTAATATAGACCCTAAGATGTTAAATGAAAGATTAAGAATATATCAGTCATAATAGAAGAATTGCTATTCTTTATCTACCTTCAATTACAATTGTAATTGTAATTATAACACTATCATACTAATATAATATTGGAATTTTTTTAAAAGAATTATAATTCTGACCTGCTCGTTGACCATTCGATTTTAAAGAATTATGAAATACTAAATTAGTTGACCATTTCTAGTATGTGTTTTTGCTTCATACAAGGAGGCATAATAATAGCACTCAATGTCATCAACAATTCACTGATTATAAAATTTTGTTTGACAAATTCACGCAGCACACGAGAGTGCTCCTCCAAAGCATTTGGGCCAAGTTTTAACTATAAGAAATAAAAAGACAATACGTCCTCCGTGTAAATATTTTATACGTCTTTCTTGGATGTTGAATTCCAGTAGATCAAAGATCATTCAAAAGACATACAAGCTATCGACCTCTGCTAATTACCTTTTTTTTTATTCAACAACAAAATACCTGTCTTTGATGGCATCCTAAAGTGAATTCATCATGCAGAGAAGATAATGTGTTGTAAGAAGTCCATCTGGTGTTGAGGAAGGCAGGTGGAGACGAGAATGCTTTTATCGCCATCCTTTGAACATGACAAAATCATGCTTCCAATTTCCTTCATCTCTGCCATCTGCACATCCGAAGGCTTCCCCCATCCATAATCCATCTCGTACAGAGGAAATCTGGGAGAACTTACCACGTCAGTTCCGTATTGCGATCCAGCTTCTCCAAGTAAACTAAGCAAATTTCTGTTTGGAAATTCTGCCCAGTCAATCAGATAATTGATCTGCGCTTCCTCAGTGCAGGATTCGATGATTTGCTGGATAACATCTGCAGCGAAGGAGATGTCGGAATTGATGAGCGTTTTGGCAGAAGTCTGCGCCACACCCATAGATAAGCAGTTTCCAAAAAACGTTGGAAGCAGAGGCGGCTTAATCCGTTCCCTACAATTAGCCAGCACTAAGAAATAAACTTCCTCTTCCCGTGGCACATCGCGTGCCCTCATTACGCATCTCCAAAACTGCGCGGCCACTGCAACAAAAGAACTCGGAGCCCCGCTTCGTTGTTTCAGAGCCCCTATTATATCCTCTGTAAAACAGAACGTTGAGTAAACCACTTCTGTTTCCCTTTTCCTATCCCCAAATTTCTGGAAAGCCTCTTTGCTCTTTTCCATGTTCCAGCTACTAGATGTCTTCCTTTCGTCTGACTGTAAATTTTCAGGTACAAACCTGAAAATCTTGGCCCCTGTAATCCCATGGCTTACTATCTCATGGGTTTTGAAGAAAATCGAAATGGGGTTCATTTTTCCTCGTTTGAAAACTGTTCTGTCGTGTTGAGCATGTTTGGAAACTGCGACACCTCTGCTGCACTCTGCCCACGATGTCATGAAATGCCAAAACGAATTTCCGTCCGCCATAACGTGATGAATGGTGGTTCCGATGCACATCCCACCGCCCTCAAAAGCAGTAACCTAAAATACTCATCTTTCTTTAATACGTTAAAGAAAAAATTGATAATATTCTCGCAAAGGATGGGAAATGTACCTGTATTGACAGAAGCGGTCTGCTGTAATATTCATCCACAGAATCGTTGACCTCGTGAACAAGTTTTCGGAAAAAGGGCTTGTGCTGAAACCCATCTTTTTCTAGGTCTTGGAAGGCTATGTTGCTGGTTGCCTCCCTAAATTCCACTCCTCCGTCGTTGCAATCGATCTCCGGCCGGCCGGATTCAGAATTTCTCAAGCGACCCGCCAGCGGATAGAAATATACCATAACTGATGAGAGACTTTTCTTTAGGGTTTCTATTATTCAAGAGTAATCGTTTGCAGGGGGAAGTTTGTAGAAGAGAAGCCTCTGGCTGCTATTAAACGGCAATAACAAGAGATCTAGACTGGAAAGGAACATTGTCGATGGGGGGGTTGGGAAGGCCGGTTTTACAATGGATGTTCTCGACATTTTCAGAACGGCTTGCAGTTCTATTTCTACCATAACTGTAGTTGAATCAATTTCCCCAGTTTTTAGATCTCGTTGATAGGCTTTCAGATCTCTTGCATTCCCTCTGTGGGAGGAGGCAGAAGGTAGCAGGACGACTGAATCAACGTTTTTTCTGAGATTGACCGGCAGTTTTATCAAGGTTTCCGGTTTGACGGGATAGGCAGAAAGCAAAACGGAACGGTTTCTTTTTCAAATTTGACGCCCTTGTTAAAATACAAAGGTTTGCGGGCACTCTGCTCTGTTAAATTTTTTTTTTTAGAAGAAATAAAATGTTGCTTGTGTTTGAATTTATGAATTATTATAAATTATATTTTAATTGTCAAGATTTTTTTTTTTTTTTTTTACATGAGAATAATTGATGGTAATATAAAATTTTAGTAATTCATCTTTCCACATCACTCATCCATTAATTATGCAATATTCATTATGCATTAATAGATCACTGATAAATAGTTTTGACTTTGAATCCTGAAACATTTAGACTATTCCTATATTACATAATTATCACCTTGTCCTATCAGTAGGTTAATGTTACTAGCAACACACAAGGATGATAAACATAGCAAAAATAATAACAAGAAAGTTAAATCAAATTATACTTGATTTAAGGATGATAAATTTTTTCGTTCTTCCTCATCACCTTCTATTTAATTAAAATTACGCAGGTAAAATAAAATACAAATATTTGAAATCACTCTCCTACGAGAAACAGGAAGCGATGCAAGACTTCCATCTGGTGTTGAGGAAGGCAGGTGGAGACCAAAATGCTTTTACCTCCATCCTTTGCACATGACAAGAACATGGCTCCAATTTCATTCATAGTTGCGGTCTGCACTTCTAAAGGCTTTCCCCACCCATAATCTATATCATACACCCGAAATCTTGGAGAACTTATCACATTAGTTCCGTATTCCCAGCCGGCTTCTCTAATTAAATCTATAAAATTTCTGTTTGGAAGTTCTGCCCAGTCAATCAGATGATCCATCTGTGTTTCTTCATAGCAAGAATTGATCAGTTGATGTATAACATCTGCGGCGAAGGAGATGGGGGAATTGATGAGTGTGTTGGCTGTAGTCTGCGCCAAACCCATATATAAGCAGTTTCCAAAATAAGTTGGAAGTAGAGGCGGGTTAACACGACCTCTGCAATCAGCTAGCAATAGGAAACAAACGGTCTCTTCCAGTGGCACCTCACGAGCTCTCATTACACATCTCCAAAACTGTGCGGCCACTGCAACAAAAGAACTCGAAGCCCCGCTTCGTCGTTTCAGATCTTGTATTATCTCTTCTGTAAAGAAAAACGTTGTGTATATAACTTCTGTTTTCATACCGGGATCCACCCATTTCTCAAGAGTCTCTTTGGGGTTTTCCACATACCCACTACCAGATTGTTGTAAGTGCTCTGGATCCTCTGCCACAAGCTTGAAAACCGTGGCCTCTGTGATCTCACTGCTTACTATTTCATGGGCTTTGTAAGAAATGGACAAGGGATTCTTCTCTCCTCGTCTCACAAATGTTCTGTCCAGCTGTGGTGGTTTGGCAATGGTGATTCCTCTGCTACACTCTGCCCACGATGTCATGAAATGCCAAAACGAATTTCCATCTGCCATAGCGTGATGCAGGGTCGTTCCAATACACATGCCACCTCCCTCAAAAGCTGTAACCTGAAATATCCAGCGTACTTTAATAGAAAGGAAATTGATAATGGTTTCCTATGTGATATAAAATACTATAACCTGTTTTTTTAGATACCTGTATTGAGAGAAGCGGTCCACTGTGATTTTCTTCTCCAGAGAGACCGACCTCGTGAACAAGCTTTTGGAAATAGTGTTTACGGCGAAACCCATCTCTTTCCAAGTCTTGGAAGGGTATATTGATTGAAGCTTCAGTAAATTCCACTCCTCCATCGTTGCAATCAACCTCCATTCTGCCAGATTCACCCTTCTTCAACCGACCAGCCAGAGGATAGAAATGCACCAAAACAGAGGAGAGGCTTTTCTTTAGGCCTTCTACTGATGACGAGTGATCGACTAAAGGAGAGGGTGAGTAGAAGAAAAGCATTTGAAAATTGTTGATATGTAACCAAATAAGATCAAGGTTAGAGAGGAACATGGTGTGTGTCAGGGTTGGGATGGCCGGTTTCACCCCACACGTTCTCCTGAATTTTACAACAGCTTCTGCTGCTTCATCTGCCATGATTGTAGTTAGCTCAATGGCTACGAGACCTTCCTCACGAAATTAATTGTTACGGCTGTGCCATTAGACATCCGTTTGTACTTAAACTAGGTCTATCAACATCTATCAGTACTTTGTTCCTGCCTAAATTAAAAAGACTGCATGGTTTTTGTTTTGTAGTTGAATTAGCTTTTGTTCTGTAGTTAACGGTATATGCTTGTAATAGTGAAATTTGTGTACATTTTATTTAGATTTATTTAGATTTGGCCTTATATTGATGGAACGTCTGGTAAGTAGTAAATTTTGTACTAATTTTGATTATTTTATAATGAAAATAATTAGATTATATAGATTTGTAATTTTTAGGAAGAATAGATAAATTATTTGAAAACATTTGCTTACTTCTATTCATTTCAAATACTTTTCACACTATTATCCCTTCATTTTTTCTTTATATACCATCTATTACTTTTAACTACCACGAGCTACCATATATCATGACATTTTGGTCATCATCTTCTAGAGGTGTTGCTTCCTCCTTAAGTCCTTGCTCCAACACATCATTCTCTACTTGTTCTTGAGGTATCATACATGAAAGCTTTGAATTTTCAGTTCAAAAGCATTCTTTCTCACCATTCTAAATGAAAAATCTGATTTTATTAAATGTCAAGTCTTTTTCCTTTCCTTGTTACTTTGTCCTATGAGATTTCATTACTTAGGATTTCTCAAGAGCCAAATAGGTTAACACTTATTACCATTTTAATTGAAATAAAGAAGTAAAACTATAGAAAGGTAAATATCTAGCTGTTAAAATGTTGGTTTAATTTATAAATAATTTAATCGTACTTCAATTTTGTTGAGGATATAGAATAGGATGTTTTACTTTGGGATGGGAATAATTTGTTGTTCATGCGTATCCTTTTATTTTTGTTCATTGATATCTTGAGCATCATTATGAATTATTTGTCAAATTGTTTACTTTATTTTTTTAGTGTGTTTGACATTTACACGTTCTTAATTATCGTTTCTTCTTTATCATATGTTAAAAAAATTGACCTTTTTGTTTATACATTTTTCTTTTTGTGTGTATTTCATATGCTTAGGTTTTTTCTCCTATATTACATGTGAATTTTTATTTCGTCTTTACAAACACAATTAGTTTTTATTTTAAAACTTATAATTTTGCATTAATTGTCACTCATTTATTCATACATTATCTATTTATATTGCAACACATTTCTTATATTCTATCTTCCATATTAATGGTTTCTAATTCTTATATCACATAGATCTTATACCATGCTTATTATTTATAATTATTAGATACATTTATGATGTCTTACTTTTATTATTAGTTTACACGCTGATTCTTATGGTGATTAAATCTCATATAACTTGAATTCCATATGCTAGTATATATGCACTTTTCCATATGATCATTATTATGATCTCAATTTATCTTAACATCTTCATTTAATGTTCATATTCTAATAATATTTTTTATGCTCATCTTATTATAGTATATTTTAATGTTCATATTCTAATAATATTTTTTATGCTCATCTTATTATAGTATATTTATTTAATCTTTATTATTATATATTGCATCTTAGTATACTTACATGTTTCTTATATATCATGATGGTTATCATTATTTTGGTAGAATTTTCTTTCACTATTAACAATATTGTAGAAATACTATATTTTTCATCTTATATTTGATTTAACAAACATATATTACCTATGTTAAGCAATATGACTATTACGTGAGGATATATTTCATAATTTTACATATTTTTTAAAATCTTGTCTTGTCTCCTACCTCCAATTCCTTACATTATATATATATATCAGAACTTATATTTTTTAATAAAATAGGCGTCATTGGTTAGGCCACACAAGCTTAACAATCACACCTCATACAAAGTTAAAATTAAAGAAAATATGTAATAAAGAAATAACTCTCAAATGATTTGAGATTGAATGAATAAACACAGGAAGATTCCTAAGCAAGATCATCCACTAAAATAAAAAATATCTCATAGAAGAATATCCATGAGAGAAAATCTCTTATAATCTATAATTAAATTTAAACAATCAAATATTCCTTAGAAGAGATATACATTAGAGAAAATCTCCTGAGATATAGGAAAGGAAAGGAAAGAAGAAATATTATCCTAGACGATAAGATATACAACTAATAAAGAATTTCTAATCAACTTAAGATATTATGTGTAATATTAGAATCAATATTACACCAACACCCCACCTTAAGTGTAACATATAGATCATACAAACTCAAACTAAAAAAAAGGATGGGTCCTAGCATCAAGGTTTGATCAAGTATCTATTTACAAATAGATCAAATAGGGGAAAATGCATTGGAAACAAGAATCCTAACCACTTATTTCAAAACATAGAAAGTAGAAGCTACAACTATCAATTAATAATTATAGATGAATCTACACTAATAGAAACCACTACATGAGTACATCGAGGATATTGTTGAATGCTAAAAAATTGAGGTGGTACATAGTTTGCATTGCTCAATAGGACTGGTCTAAATACATAAGTGCCCATAATTTAGATAAAGAAGTTGACCGTGAAAATATAGGAAGATTTTATTTTGTAGAGATGTGCTCTTAATTGGATAGTTATTATTATATAATTCAACTAGGATGTTTCTCAAATATTTGGATCTTGTAGGCCCTTTTGGCCATTGATTGAAGGAACAAAATAAAGCTCAATGGTAAAATGACAATTTTTCCAGAAGTTTTCTTATTTATTAAGGCCTCCCCATAATGCAACTTTATTGAAATTCATTGATTTCAATATCCCAAAATTTTCATTGATTTTTAGATCTTTTTTGACCCACATCTTCTCATGCTTGTCTCTAATCTCCTCTACCTTTTCCTTTCCTTTATCATCATATTTATTCTTGTCTACCAGAGAACTCTTGTTCACATGTTTGCTTCTGCAATATTTTACGATGTGACCTATTTTATTGCATGCACGACAAACAACATTCTGCATTGGTCTGAAGTTCGTCTTATTTGGTCTCATCCTGCACTAGTTAGAGATATGTCCAAACTTCCCACAAGCATAACATCTCTTGTTTTAAAAATTATTCATTACTGCTCTGCACATATTTGACTTGCGACCAAAATGATTGCATATGAAACAATGACTGGTAAAAGTAGGACCATTGTTCACATTATTCATCTTACTTATGCATTGATTCAGCATATGACCAGATCTGGAGGATTCACCTTTCTCAAATCCAAGTCCTCGCATGTCCTTTCCATGTCTTTGACTTTCCATCATTTGATAAAGCCTTTTTGAGCTAGCATTGATTTTATCTTTGTATTCATTTGCAGTAACAAGTTCATCTCTTAGGGCAACAACCTATCTTTCAAGTTCTTGACCATTATTCCTTGATCATGTCAATTATAGCTTCAACTGATCATTCTCACAGGTAAGCCTAAAGCATTCATCTGCTCTATCCTTCAATGATTAAGTTAATCTTTATTCATTCTTCTTACGATCTTCAATATCCTTAGTTAACCTCATCAAAATGGATTGCATCTCATTCTTAAAGGCAACATTCTCTCTTGCAAGTTTCTCATATTCATCAGCTTTTTCCATGCATTGTTCTTCTTTCTCCTTTAGCTTGTCCATCAATTCCTTCCTCTTATCTCTTGTAGAGTTCACTTGATCCTTCAAGTCATTAATAAAGTCTTCAACTACATTTTGGTTTCTCTTCAAGGTACTGATCTCATTTCTTGTTGCATCAAGATCCTCAAGTGCCACATTAAGCTGTCTATGCAAACCAAAATCCATTGATTCAATCTCTTGGACCTTCCTCAAGTGGCTAGGCTTCCTGAGAGGAACTAGGCTCTGATAGCAATTTTTGGAATCAAGGAACACAAAGGGGGGGGGGAGGTGAATCAGTGTTCTACTGGTTAATAAATTTTCTGGCTTAACCTTAAACCACCGAAAGCATAAGCATGAAACTGAAATAAAGAAATACAAAACAATCAACCACAAAATCATAACACCATGATTTTTATGTGTAAACCCAAAGGGGAAAAACCATAGCGGGATTTGAACCCATAATATTATTCTAATATGGCCAGTAGCATAAAATTATTACATGAGGGGGAATCCGCATGCATTCAGGCACACTGCCTAGAGCTCATTACTCAATTACAATAAGGGCTACAACCCTGGAAGGATCACTGCCTTACTGATCAATTAGAATGATGAAATGTAATGAAAGAACTCAAAAATAGCATGTAACAATGCCTAGATGAGTTTCGGTTAAGTGCCAAATCTCTGACTATATTTTCTCTACAACTCTGATATGTTTTTTGTCTTAGTCAACTACTGAATCAAGAATGCGCACATGCAATTGCACCAAAATGAATTATTGATCACTACTTGCTCGCATACAATCATACCATACACCAAAAAGATCTTTTGCACCAGTCTTATATATCTGCAATCACAAAATAGACAATTATCAAGTCGACCAGAATATGTAACATGTAATCATGAGTCAGCTTGATCGGATCATTAAAAAAAAAAGCGGATCACCAAAAAGATAATAAAATGATGTCTCTATGTTGGCCCTATCATCCCATACACAATTCATAACACCATAATCACCAGAAAGCTTCTGGACCAAAAGCTTCTCTGCTCAACCTAAAATACTAATTAATTGGTTACCGGTTCATATCCACTTCTGGATATCAAGATCCATGATTACTAGATAGGAATCTCAAGAAGAGTTTCCATCAATGATAAACCTAAACCATTAATCAAGCATTGATATCCATTGGATGAGTGTCAATTGACAACACCCCTTGGACCCTTACCTTCTTCATGTCGTGACCCCTGAGGATCAACTCCTGATGCTATAGAATGTGCATGGGCACCAAAGAAAGCTGCTCACCCATGACCTGAAGCCCCCCCAACTGCACTCTGATGGTCACCCTGACGATTATCCATCGTCACATATATATGATGAGACTGTCTTGCATCGCCAACTATGGTATCTAAAGTTGTTGGCCGCTGAATAGATACTTGGATAGATCACTGAGGGAAACTCTCTACATCATGTCCTTGTTGTCCACAAGTAAAATAACTCCCTTTGTTGAAGCCACGAATGACTGAAGGTGCACTAGGCTATTGAAAACTACCTCCACTAGAGTTCTGCTGAGAACCTTGTGTTGCTTGTGAAGCTCGAAAATGAATAGTATGCTTCCTACTATGCTCTCTGTCACCTCGTGATTTGTGTCTGTGAGAAAAAAATATGATTTTGAGAATTGTTGTTCTAATAGAAACACTCACCTCTGAATGATGAAGGATCACTCCTAGCATGTCCTGACGCCTGAGATTGAGGACCTCTCACATCTAATCTTGAAACTAGAGCACTACCAGTATGGACACCAAGTGTACCTCCTAAAGCCAAAGTTAGGTTCTCCTCAGCCAAACACACCTTCTCCATAGCTACCTCCATACTATTAGGTTCATGCATCCAAAGCTCATCACTAATGCAGTCACTAAGACCTCTAGCAAAATGCTGAATCAACATAGGCTCATCATATACTATCCCAACGTACTACCTAATCTCAATGAACCTACTCTCCTACTGCTCAACTAACATATCCTACTGCCTCAAATCATGAAACGCATTTTCCTTCCTCTACGTCCAGTGATCTAACCAGAAATTAGCATGAAACTGATCCAAAACAACTCCCATAAAACTGTCACAATGTCCAAATGTATCTTTTTCTCCTCCATATGCCACCATGTAGATGCAAAATAACGAATATGCATGATAGCACACCTCACCTTGGTGTTACTACTATATGAATGCATAGAAAAACACCTACCCATATCCAACAACCAAGTCTTTACCTCCATACCACTGCTAGAACCATCAAAAGTAGGAGGGAAAGAGCTCAAAAGATCTCTCATATAACCTGTTGCAACAACATCCTAATCCACCTCAACTCCTGTTTGAGGTGAACATGAACGTTCCCTCACATGCTCTTGAAACTCCTCATGCTGGTTCTCCTCTTGTCTCAATCCCAAATGACCAAGAAGCTCCTAAATCATATTAAAAAACTATGAAATTGCATCACCACCTTGCTAATCTTGCTACGGTTACTCATGACGTGACCCTTCAAAAACCTTAGGACGAGGATTCTGTTGAGTACCCATATGACCACAACCTCTACCTCTAGTAGAAATCTTGTCTAAGCAAGATGCAAAATACTATAAGATGAAATCTAGGGAAACTACATGCAAGAAAACAACTACTAGGGATAATCATGTGGCTAATCACACACTAAAGTGATAATACACGCAATGGACCCAAATGAAACCAGAGTACCCAGTGTATGAACATGGGATGTGATACCAGATGTAATGCCCACAAAAATACCCTAGAGAAATACACTAACTAACATGCAAAGAGATTTTTTTTATTATATATATCTACTATTGCAACATGAGCAACTAACTACTCATGTATTTAAATATTATTAACATAACCACAAGAACACATAACACACGCGAAAATAAAAACAATACATCTAAGAATTCCATAGGGTATCTCAACGCTATTACCTAATCTATACATAAGTGATAACATAGCATCATAAGCATGATAACACAATCACCACAATAATTCTAATGCATACTAAATCTAACTTTTAATTCCTTTCATGCAGTTACATATTAACATTCACTATCCATTAGTATGAATACATCCATTTACTATACTTACATTAACCATCCCCTTTTAAGTTTATTTTAAATTACCAATACCAAATTTTCCTAAACCCAATCGCCTATTCTTAAACTAACATCATAGACTAATTCCAATATTATCTGTCACATTTTCATTGTTTCACATGATACCAAATGTACCTCGTTAAATCCAATACCATAATTTGATTAATAAACCAATATCCATGATACTCATGTTACATCGTTATGTCCTTCGAACATGTATCATCTACCATTTCATATGAATACAATGTACATCTAAATCAAGGAACATAGCTTCCAAATATATATACATCATGAATTCATTTACATCATTCTGCTACAAGTTTCATCCACAACTCAGAAGATAAGAGATCCACATCCATGCAAGAGTATCCAACAAAGAACATCCAAATCGAAGAAGACATCAAACCACCCAACCATGTGGAACCATAAGGAACTACCCCCTATGCTAGGAGATGACACAAGATCCCATTCACACTCTAGATCTAGGCTGACAACTAACAACCAAGGGGAAGACCAATACAAACAAGTGCAAGAATGCAAATCATAAAATATCCAATATGAAACTTTCATAGGCAACACATCAAATCAAGACTCAAGGCACTAGGACCTACATGTAGGGAAAAGAGTGTTATCACATGCGACAAATGGGAACCTAGGCACCTATCCTCGACATCCTTGATGCATATGCAGAGCCATCTCAACCTTTATGGAGTAAGGGAGATTAGCTTAACTGGGCTACCAAGTCCTTCCCAATCCTATCCCGAATCTCTACCACTGGGAAAGGTAGAGGGGACACCAACCATTTCTTGTCTTATTAGGATGACCTAATCTACCCAAAACCCATAAATTATTAATTATATTATCACTTGATTACAAGGCATAAACTCCCAATGAGATATTCCGATGATCTAGACTCCAAGTAACCTAGTCGTCTACTCCACACAATCCTGGTCACTCACTTGGAAGCCCACTCCCCCCTTAGCATGCTCCTAGACCTTTAAAGGGTAACAAAAACCATAAAAATAGCATCATAACCACATAATGAAGGCTCACAAATGGTATAAAAGTACTTAGAACATCCCTGAAAACTTGTTGAATATAATAGGATACATAAGGCCAAATACAAGGCATGAACCTTCACCAAAGAATAACAATCAAGAGCCAAAGAAAAAACATGATTCCAAGATAATTCTAAATCCATTTCTAGTCCTCAACAGTGAGCTAATATGCATCCCATTGGAGCTCTAAAAATCATACGTCAATAATAAGGAATTTCTCCCTCTTGCTGAGCAATCAAACACATAAGTGCAATCCTCAATGGTAGGGCTCAAAACCTCATACTAGAGCACAAAAATAATTATACAAGATCAAAATACACCATAGACAACTCAATGTAATAAAAAAATGCCTTTGGAGAAGGCACAAAATCTGAAAAACCAAACATACAAGTCAAACTGACATTCCCCACACCTTCGGAGCAGATTAGTGCTCTTGGTTCACTGTTTGGTGCCCTTGGTATATAGAATGGCGTTTTTGGTTGATTCCCCAATGTTTTGGGTCCATTTGTCAGTGTTTTGTTTTGTTTCAGTAGCGTTTTTGGTAAAAGTGCATAAAACTAAGTAAAACTGACATATAAGGAAGGGGCACTTGCCCAGGTCTATATAGGGGCTCAAGACAACCCAAAAGCACTTCACATAAGATTTCAGAGATTGAAAAATCATAGAGAAAACACAATATTAAAGATTTACATACTCACAAAAAGAAAATGACATCAAAAACATTTTCCCAAAGTGTTGAGATTGACACCCCGCTTGTACATCAAAAAAGGGAGTCCTAACAACACTAGAATAGCTACAAAGAAGCATTACTAAGGCTATCCAAAGACCAAATACATTCTTAGACCTTCATAAATGGCCTTGGCCAAAAAGACAAATCATAGTGAAAATAAATGCAACTCTCAGCAAGCTACAGGAGACCCAAACTTACAAATTCAACACTATAACAAGGGAGATGCAAAAAACATAACAAAAAGGGAGATCTAACTCCAATTCAAGGATATTAACCAATATAATTCATAGGAAGATGAAATTAATATGATAAGACATAGAGGAAAGACACAAGAAACACACTCTCGACAATCACATTTTCAGAATTTTGAGAACAACCAAATATAAATCTATTTACCAAAATCTCTTCCCAAACCCAAATTTAATCCTTCAAATCTCAATTCTAATCCCCCAAGCAATCCTTAAACAAATCTAGGATGCAATCTTTGAACCGGCTCAATCACAATCCAAACAAAGGTAGATTCCAAGAAGGGAAAATCCAACAATCCAATTAAGCCAATCTTCAATCCAAGCTTCCAATCGGATTTAGAATCCAAAATGCAAACCAAAATCTGTCGGATGGTAACCCGACAGTATTCACAGAATGCTCAATAAATAGAAAATAAACTCCAAACTATAGAGAAATCTCGACCAATCAAAAAATTTGATAAAGTATTATATTATACCTACCATACATGATTTTGAGGTAAATATTATTTACTTACCCATGATTTGAAAATAACCAATCGAATAGAAGGGTAAGTAAAATTTATTATATATATGTTTATATAAATAATATTAATGTAGCAATATAACTATAAATAGATCATTAAACAATGATAAATAATTAAATAATCAAATTAAATAATAAATCAATAATAAATAAATAAATAAATAATACAACTATATTAAACCAAATAAATTAATCTCAACAATAAATAAATAATAAAATAAATCAAAACAATAAATAAATAATAAATGGATCATTAAACAATAACTCAAATAGATTAATCAAATTAATCTTAATTAAATAAATAAAACCTCATCAATAAATAATTATCCATTAACTAATTAACCGAATAAGTAAACAATAGTCATACTATTGGATAAATTATATTATCCCATTAATTAATTAAATAATAATCGTGCACTCACATCACTACAAGAACCCTGCAAACTTGTCATCACCAACTCAAATACAACAACATATATAATAACATATATCATATAATAGGAAGACAAGTGAAAGGAAATCACAATGTCATATCATGCTCATGGATGAGTGGTATCAGGTATGACATCGAGACCCTTATCACAAACGCATTAGAAGACACTTGCAATGAACAAGCATTATCATAGTCATTATCATCATAAGATAGGGTTAATACACAACATGAATCACACATATAAGACGAGTACATATCAATCATGAAAGAGTAACCCATCATGACAATAATCTAGGAATTCCATCATCCATAAGTAATAATGATGTCAAGCACAATATAATATATCTAATATCCATCATAAGTAAGTAAACCCATAAACATCTAATCAAAGCATCACAAAATAGTCTAAGCTATTCCAATATAGTCTAACGATGCACAAAAAGGAAAGGTGAATCAGGGAGGGGTACTATAGTAGGTAATAAAAAAATAACTATCATATAATTTGAGATTGAATTAATAAAATTAGGAAGATACAAACATGTTTATAGTGAAAAAGGATAACGACTTCCAAATAGAACAATGATATGCAAATCCATGTACAATGAGTGATAAACTAGCGTCTACCTAACAAGCTTATCCCCAAAAATAAAAATATCTTGTAGAAGAGATATTCATGAGAAACAATCTCCTATAGTTTTTGGGAAGAATCTCATAAAAGGAAATGTTCATTAGAAGATATATACATTATAGAAAACATCCTAAAACATAGGAAATGAAAGAAAAGAAGTTTTCTTATCCTAGATGATAAGATAGAAAACTAATGAAGACTTTGTAATTAACTTAAGTTGTAACGTGAATTATTAGAAGAAATATTACACCAACATTATCAACATTCATTTATGTGTCTCCTCTCTATCCTAAAGTTTCAAATTTGGATAATGATTCTTCCTGGATAGTTATTCAAAGGATGAAGAAAGGTCCTCCTAATTTAGATTATCTCTCACACACCAAGTCTTTAAATACTAGGATGTATGTCAAGCATTAGTTTGTCTTGATGTTTTTCCCTATTTAGTTATGTTTTTTTGTTCTATTTATACTCAATTTTGTTGTTTCTAAGGTTGCTTAATTTTTCTATTTATGAGCTCTTTGTACAAGGTTCTCAAAGTTTTCAAAACCCTTCTTAATAAAAAAAAATCCTTTTTGAGTTTTGTTTGTATTGACCATCTCATAATATTTTCCATGTTTGAGAAGAAATTGATAATTGATACTTCTATAGTGTCAAAATCATATGGTTATAGTCACATGACATATTTTTGGCATATTCAAAATCTATCACTTTATCAAATTTTTGTTACATTTTTTATTAGATGAAGTCCTTTTATATTTCAACTAGCTAGGAATTTTACTAATCTATGTTTGGATGAAATTGCTTACCATTTTTCTTTACATACTTCCTACTTTTGAGGATAGTTTCCATGAAATTATGATCGAATCATTTTCTCCATATGCAATAAATGTACACATTGCATGCCTCTTCTATTTTACAAGTGTTTAAGGGGTACTCACTATCAAGAATACAATAATCATCACTCACATTTCTATGTTGATTTATTGTTTATTTTTATATGTTTCATCACAGTATTTACATTCCTATTAAAGTGGAGGAAAAAAGTACTCGTAAAAATGACAAATATTAGGTCCAATTTTATGATAATGTAATATATATGCGTGTGTGTGTGCGCGTGTGTGTGTGTATATATATATATATATCCATGTGTGTGTGTGTGTGTGTGTGTGTGTGTGTGTGTGTGTGTGTGTGTGTGTGTGTGTGTGTGTGAGTGGCATGTTCTTATCTAAAAAATGGTCCCCAAAATTATCATTTCTTATGCACACCACTCATCTTGAAGGGACAAATTTGATCTCTAGATGTCCCTTTCATTACCCTTGTCTATAATTATAAAAGTAGAAATGATTAGGAGCACTTCCATGTACATAGGTATAAACCTCATGCTTCTAAGTGAAAAATCCAATCATGAACCTTGTGACTATTTTTCTATTAGCCATTGTAAAATTGAAATAGTGCATGGTTATTTGGATTTTAGTGTTATCTCATTGTATTTGAAGATATTTGGCTATTTTAAATCATTGAAAGAATAAGAGGAAAAATCTAAGATAATTAATATGGGAGCAACACAAAATGTTATAATTGCATTATTAGCTTGCATCAAAATTTTACGAATACTATATATCCTTACATTTTTCTTCAATTTTAGCTCATCATTCTTAAATTAGTCCAACTATAAACTTTAGCAAGGATAAAAAATAGTCTTATAGCAGTTTTCAAAATTTTGTTCATTACCACCATCTCACAATAGACATAGGTTTGCCAAGTTGAGGCACATCTATGACAACATTTAATTCTTCTCTAGTCCATTCTTGCTAATAATGTTCAATTTCTTAAACTAGGTTCACTTTTGTAGACAAAAATATCAATTTGTCAAGTGTGGATTTAAACTCACTTAAGATGTAGTTTTTAAAATATTTGTTCAATAATACCCTTTTTTTTTTTGGATACAATGATGAATCAATTCCTAACATTTTCAACAAAAGAATCTTCTATTAACATTTCAAATTAAATATCATATTTGATTTAATTTCTTAAATTCAGTCCTACATTTAATCCTTAATTCTAAATTCCTCACACAATTTAATTGTTTAAAATTACAATATCTTTTTAACAATTAGTAAACTCAATATTGTCTTAAATATTTTTCTGCTTAATTAAAGATAAACTATTCGAATATCCATCAGTCACAAAATGGTAGAAAGTGACAGGCATTAAAAATTCAAGATTATTACAGGCATTAAAAAATATACCTTTTGCTAAAATCTTACAAACAAAAGATTCCGTCTGCGAATAAGACACACATATATATATATATCTTATGGCTACTCAGCAACTAGGCAGTTTTTTTAATCAAAACTTTATTAATATAAGATTCCGTCTGACTAGATAAGGATTATGATGGAGCATTTTTTTCAATTTACTTGAGCTGACTAGAATGATAATTCGTTTTCAATCAATATTAATATCCGGATTATTAATTTGCAGTGATAATATCCGGAACAACGTAGTCTGTTTACATCCACGAAGCTCTGCCAAATATATGTTTGGCTATCAAAGAAGTCAAAACAAACACAATGATTAGTTTGAAGGGTTGGCTTGAGCAGGTTATTTGTACAAATATGAAATCTTATCAATTGCAGGTTATTTGTACAAATAATTGCATGTCT